>NC_092721.1:21389172-21710005 GCF_047496885.1 Scyliorhinus torazame | reverse complement strand
CCACATCTCACCTACATTGAGCCAGCAGTGATATGAGTCTTAGCTAGGAACTGGAGCAGGAATGTGAGGGTGACCAGGTGGTGTATCCACCATTGCAATAGATAGAATGGGTCAGAGAGAATGGTTTAGTTAGGAAGCTTACCACTGGAGTCTGTATAATTAACAGTCAGTGGGATTAAAATATTTATGAAACATAAATGCAGTTTTGACCCAAGGCGTACCCTGGCTCATTGTGGTGAACGGTTACCGGGGGGTAGGCAGGAATGTGGGATTGAAGTTACAATCAGATCAGCCATGATCTTATTGAATTGGGAGGCCAAGTGGTTTACATCCTGCTCGAAAGTACTTCAATACTTGGGCAGCATGGTGGCACAGATGGCAGCACTGCTGCCTTACAGCGGCAGGGACTGTGGTTCAATTCCAGCCTCAGGTGATTGTGTGAAGTTTGCACTTTCTCCCCGTGTTTGCGTGGGTTTCCTGAGGTGCTCCGGTTTCCTTCCACAGTCCAAAAGATGTGCATGTTAGGTGGATTCGCCATGATAAAATCGCCCCTTTGTAATAATAATAATCACTTATTGTCACAAGTAGGCTTCAATGAAGTTACTGTAAAAAGCCCCTAGTCGCCACATTCCGGCGCCTGTTACATGGATTTTAACTGTGATGGCCAAACACCTTTGAATAAATATAAGATAATTCATAACATAAAAGAGAGGACTGAAATAGTGGTCAGTAACATTTTTATTTTTTGAAGGACTGATTATATAAATAGAGTGCGCAGCAGGCGTCTAATAATGTACCTTGTTGATGTTCCTCACACGGCAAAGCTTTGCAATTCATTCATGACTTTGTCACCCAGGGGATAACAATTATACTGTACAGTTAACCTTTAAGTCTCTTCTACTTGGACTTGAATTAGTGCTTGATTCAAATAAAGAACAGACTTGGATTTATACCATGCCTTTCATGACTATCACAGTGTTCCAAAGTGCTTTAGTCACTGCTGTGAACTGGGCAGCGGGCAGCCAGTAGGTTCACAGCAAATCCCTCAAACAGCACCAAGCTAATGACCTGAGAATCCGTTTTCTTTCTCTTGGTGATGTTGGTTGAAGGCTCATCGATGACCAGGACAGCAGGGAGGCCTCCCTTGCCCTTGCAATAATACCATTATATTTAATTGCATTACCTGAGATGTCTGACCAATTATTAGGTTTAAGGGCTCACCCCACGAGATAGATGCAATGTCTTAATAAAAAGCCATAAGGCGAAATACGGTGAAATTGAAATACTTGCCCACTAGATGGGTGTAGGTCGTTCCTTTAACTTACTTTGAAAATACACCTGTTTACCTGTAAATGTGCATATGTATTTTATTCTTTTAGTTAATGGGATTTCTGTGCTTGTTTAACGTTGCCATTCAAGGTGCTTATGTCTGCTTCCTGGCACTGGGCTGAATTGGGACAGCTCAGTAGCACAGTGGTTAGCACTGTTGCTTCACAGCACTAGGGTCCCAGGTTTGATTCCCGGTTTGGGTGACTCTCTGTGCGGAGTCTGCACGTTCTCCCCATGTCTCCGTGGGTTTCATCCCACAGTCCAAAGATGTGCAGGGTAGGTGGATTGGCCATGATAAATTGCCTTTAGTGTCAAAAAAAGGGTTAGGTGGGTTGCTGGGTGGAGGCTTGGCTTAAGTAGGGAGCTCGTTCCAAGAGCTGGTGCAGACTCGATGGGGCGAATGGCCTCCTTCTGCACTGTAAATTCTATGATTCTATGAACCGGCTTCCACTGCATCTGGGGAAGAGAATTCCAAAGACTTTCGCCGAAGAAGATCATCTTTATATCTGTCTAAAATAGGAAACACCATGGGCGGGATTCTCCGTTGCCCGACCCCGATATCCCGATATCATAATTGGCGATTGGGCGGAGAATCCCATCCAATGCCTAAATCGGGGGCGGCGCTGGATTGACTATGATTTTTTAGTCTCCAAAATGGCGTCATTGCGTCGCGCGCCTTATGCCATTGGAACGGCATTGGAGCATCATCGGAAGGCCCTCCCCCGATGGGCTGAGGTTGGCGTGTGGTCTGAGCGGTTGGGAACCCGCCGTGGTGGCCATGGACTGTGTCCAGCATCGCCACAGGTGGCCGGAAGCCGTGCTGCTGGCTGAGGGCTTCTGTGAGGGCTTTTCCGGATTTTATATTGTGCGATGAGGAGGGGTTAATTAATGACCTCATAGGGAAGAGTGATCATAGAATGAAATAATTTCAAATTTAGTTTGGGGGCAAGAAACTGGAGTCCCACATTAGTGTTCCGGAGTTAAAGGAAATTACGTCGACAGATTTGGCCCTAGAGGACTGGGCAGGAAGATTGAAAGACAGACTGTTGATGAGCAGTGGCAGATTTTTTGAGGAGATATACCTCTCAACTAAAATATATCCAAGAGAGAAGAAATATTGTAAGAGGGGGAAGGAAACATCCATCTCTAAGCTAGAAGTTAAAGGTAACATAAAAAATAAGGCATACTGTATTGCAAAGGCCAGTGGCAGAATGGAAGATTGGGAAATGTTTAAAGATCAACAAAGGATTACTAACAAAGTAATACAACAATTAAAGGTAAATTATGAAAGAAAACTAGTGCAAATTATAAAAATGGACAGCAAATGCTTCTGTAAGTATATAAAAGGGAAGAAAGTAGCTAAAGTGAATGCTAGTCCCTTGGAGGTTGAGACCGGGGAGTTAATATTGGGGAACACAGAAATGGCAATGACACTTAATCAATACTTTGCCTCAGTTTTCACAATGGAGGATAATAGTACCACCCCAATAGTAGCAGGAAATGCAGAGGTAATAGAAAGGGTGGAACTTGATACAATCATCATCAGTAGGGAAAACGTACAAATCAAACTATTGGGATTGAAAGCAGATAGGTTCCCAGGCCTGATGGCCTACATCCTGGGGTCTTAAAAGAAGTGGCAGCAGAATTAGTGGATCCATTGTTTATAATATTCCAAAATTCCCTGGATGCAGGATAGGTTCCAGTGGATTGGAAAATATTAATTAAATGCCATCATTCAAAAAGGGAGGTAGAGAAAAATTAGGTAACTAGAAATCAGTTAATTTAACATCTGTTGTTGGGAAATTGTTAGAATCCATTATTAAGGAAGTAATAACAGGACATATAGAAAGTCAAAATGCAATCCATCAGAGTCAGCATGCTTTATGAAGGTTAAATCATGTTTGACTAATTTGCTAGAGTTCTTCGAAGATGTAACAAGCCAAGTGGATAATGGGGATGCTGTAGATGTAGTATACCTGGACTTCCAGAAGGCATTTGATAAGGTGCCACACAGATGATTAATACACAAGGTAAGATTGCATGTGATTAGGGGCACTTTTAAGCTCCAGAGGCCAAATTGCCTACTCCTGCTCCTATTTTTTATGATTTTATGATTCTTCACAGTTGTCTACTTCTTCCAGATTCTAAAACATAAGGCAGAGAAGGTTAAGGGGAAGTTTTACGGAGAAGTTCAAAGTCTTGAAACATTCTGATAGAATAAATAAGGAGAAAGTGTTTCCAGTTACCGAAGAGTCAATAACCAGAAAACACAGATTTAATATGATTATCCACAAAAACAGAGGTGAGATCATACAATCTCACAACAGTGCATTCGGCCCATCGAGCCTGCACCGGCCCTTGATATGGAAACATGTTTTACACAATCTGGACTGCTCTGCCTTCTAAGGATAATGGAAGCAGATTCAACAGTAACTTTCAAAATGAAATTGGATATATATCTGAAGGGGAATGAATTCCACAGGGCTTTGAAAAAAGAGCAGGATCATAGAAATAACTAAATAACTACAGAAAACGCAAGCGTAATGGGCTGAATGGGTTCCTTCTGACAGAAGGTATTGGTGAGCAATCAGTGTCAAGTCGATGAGGTAATTTTTTAGCCTGCCTTGAGTATCTCAATAAATTTGACAAGCTTCTCAAAGAGCGTTTGAAAAGTTATCACTATTGTGGCTCATGGAAGGCCATCCTATCAACGCACAGATCCTACAATGACTTCATCACTATAATAGCAGAGCGACTCAGAAACCAATTCACTAATGAAGTAAAAGGTGCCAAATACAATTCCATAATAGTTGATTCAACACCAGCTGTGAGTCATGTGGACCAATTGACATTAATTTTAAGAGATGTGACAGCGATGGTGAAGTTGTGAAGCGATTTATTTTGTTTCGTCCGGCTACAGTCCCACACCTCTGAGTGTCTGGAGACAACTGTTTTGGAAATCATTGCAAATCTAGGTTTGGACATCAAAAGTTGTCGTGGGCAGATCGTCGATAATACTGCAAATATAGCAGGAAAATATTCAGGATGACTAGCAAGACTGAGCAATGCAAGCCCTGTGCATTATTCATCCCATGTTCCAGTCACTCCCTGAATTTAATCTTCAACACAGCAGCTGAATTGCGTGAGGCGGCCGTACATTTCTTTGAATTTGATCAAAACTTGTATGCCTTTTTTTTGGTTTCCACGCATATGGTGCAATCACGCTTGTAGAATTCACACGGAAAACATTTGATGTTCAAAAGAATTTGTGACACCAGGTGGTCCGCTCGTGCAGATGCTGTTTTGGCTTTGAGACTGAACTTTGTCAATAGAAAGGAATACTTTTCTGACATAGCCACATCAAAATCAAAGAAACTGGGCGCGATTCTCCACTCCCACGCCGAAGTGGCCGCGCCATCGTGAACGCTGTCGAGGTTCACGACGGCGTGGAACGGCCCCGGTCCCGACCGATTCAGGCCCTGACAATGGGCCAGTATCGGGGTCGCGTCATCTACCGGCGCCAACCTTGTCGCCCGCGTAAAAGCGGCGCCGCATAAATGACGCGGCGGCCGCCGCATAACGGACGTCATCCGCGCATGCGTGGTTGCCGTCCTGTACAAATCCGCCCCGCAAGAAGATGGGGGACGGATCTTGCGGGGCCGCGGAAGGAAGGAGATCCTCCTTCAGAGAGGACGGCCCGACGATCAGTGGGCACCGATCGCGGGCCACCCCACATTGCAGGTGAAGCCCGGTGCAGGATCCCCCCTCGCCCCCCCACAGGCCGCCCCCCCCAGCGTTCACGCACCGCCCACGACTGCAGTGACCAGATGTGGATGGCGCCGGGGGGAACCCGCCGTTTTGGCCTGGCCGCTCGGCCCATCCGGGCCTCAGAATCGCGGGGGTGCCGGAGAATCGCCATTTTGGGTGTCTCCGGCGATTCTCCGGCCTGCGGCCCGCGAAACTCGACTGGGCCGTTCCCGCCGCTTGGGAGAATTGCGGGAGAGCGTCGGACCGGCGTCCCCGGAAATTTTGGCGGCCCAGGCGATTCTCCCAACCGGCGTGGGAGTGGAGAATCGCGCCCACTATGTATGAAAGCTGAAGCAAAATCCTTCGCAGAGAATTTTAAAAGTATATGTTGCAGTTCGTACTGTTTTCTGTAATTGTTTACTTCAAAGAATTAATACCATTAACAAATCACTGCAAAATGTTGCAACAATTTTATTGAATACTTCGCAATTGTTAGCCTCAGTTAGAGGTTTTGTCATGGAAGTTCGAAATGAGTATACCTCAGGAGAAGCAGAGGCACTAACATTAATAAAGAATACAGATGAGAAGTGTACAAGACACAGGAAGCTATTTTTCGATGAAACTAGAGACAATCAAACCATTTTGAAATAGAAAGAGAAGATCATCATTGAGACTGTCGTTGTTATTTGTGACAAATAGTGGTGCCATTACAGAGTAGAATTGAACCTCTGACGAAAACTGTTGAATTAATTTTTGTGCTTTTCGACAAAGATTTGGATGAGAATGCTGAGAGCTGCTGCAGTAACAGATTAATTGAATTCTACTGGGAGTCAGAAAACTTTTTGAAGATTAAAAAAATAATTCATGCATTTCATCAATAATGATGAGCTCTGTCCTTTGAGATCCGCTGATTTGTACAGACTTACATGTGATGGTTTGCAGGCAAACTTTGCAAATGTGGAATCCATACTCAAAATATGTTTCACAATACCTGTTGCAAATGCTTCCGATGAACATTCCTTCTCTGTATTGAAAAGAGTGAAAAATGATGTGTGAAGCATGATGAATCAAGAATATTTGAAAAGCCCAGCAATACCAAAGATTGAAAATGCAAGATTTTTCCTATGATTATATTATTGATGATTTTGAAAAAATGCAGTGGAAAAGCGATCTGAATTGCAAACAACTGATAAGGCAAGAAAATCTAAAAACATCTGTCCCTCTACCACAGTAATTTTCAAACTCTGGGTCACAGGCAAGGGTCGGGAGAGTCGCTGGGCTATAGCTCACAGCTTTTAAAAATGTCGTCCGTGACCGGCTTTCAGAATTCCGGCCGTCTCGCCTATGCATGCCCCCTATGCAGTGCGCAGGCCCAGAATCCAGCAAGACAGATCATCTCTTCTTGACACCAGTGTGCTGATCCAGGACCAGATTATTTTCAAAAATCGATGGAGTCTTCTCTCTAGAAGTGGCGGCAGCGAGCACGTCATGTATTCTGGGCGTAAGAGAGGTTCCTCCATTTTGTAGCTGCCAGGCTAGCTGGTGTGAACTCCAGGGCCTTTGGTGAACAACTCATTGAAAAGAAGCTGAAATCAGGAAGAAAGCAGTGTAAAGATGATTTCTTGAGGTATGGATTTATTAATTATGTCAATGGAAACCAGGATGCAAAGCCCATGTGAGTTATACAAGGCAGGTACTGGCAAATGATAGATTAAAACCCTCAAAACTTCAAAGATAATGGAATAATACGTATGGCGAGTTCGAGGACAAAGATTGTTTCAAAGGATGCAGCGAGAACTTAATTCATCAGCTGAAGTCCTTAGCAGAAATGTAACATTGAATAACAAAGCAAGTGATATTGTAAAAACCAAGCAGGCTCACCTGTCACATTAAAGATCAGCTAAAATGGTGGGTGGTGAAGGTCAGTCGGCGTGGATCGTGAAGATCAATCAGTGTGGGTCCCAAAGGTCGGCTGGCATGGGTCCCGAAGGATGGCTGGTTGCTAAACATGCATCCCAGGCAAAAAGATTTGGAAAACACTGCTGTACAATATTCCCCAGTCAAAATTCTGTTCTTCAAAAGAGAACATATGCTGGTCTGAAAAAATTGCTGGTGGTCACATGCAGACGGTTATAACCTGTGAATAACCTCCATCGCTCTCAAAACTGCCCTTCAGAAAGTCTCTTATCTTCTGGACAAGGAATCAAATCCTGCCAGACAGTTACCAACAAAAACTTCGACTGGACAGTCCACTTCATTGGAGCATTTCACTGGACTTTTTCTGGCTCATTCTGGCCTGTGCTGTGCTGCCAGTGTATCATCAGCTGATTTCTCCATCCCATTACCCATCAACCGGTTCATGTTTGCTCGCCACAAGTCACACAGATCGCAATACTGACCATCTCTACCATCATGCAGACAATAGGTCGACTTGGATTTCAACTAATCAATTACAGGCTTGTTCTCATAAGTTAAACAGCACTAAAGCAGCTAAGCAGTGATTTGGGGATTTTGTGGCTAGCATTGTGGATTTCAATGAATCAATTACAGGCTTGTTCGCATAAGGTAAAGAGCACTAAAGCAGTTAAGCAGTGATTTTGTGTTTTTATCGCTTGCATTGTGTGAGCTGAGGATGGGCGGGTACAGGAGGGTATTGACGTCATTGGGGCGGGGCTTGGCATCATTGGGGCTGGAGTTTGACATAATTTGGGACAGGGCTTAATGTCATTTAGGGAGTGCAGCCACGTTAGCAGAAGGTGGGGTGTGATGTAGGGCCCCACAAAGAGGGAGGGTGTGGGACTCCCAAAAGTGCCTGCTTCTGCCTTCTGTTCTCTATCATTCTGTGATTCCTATGTTCCTGTTTCCTTTGCATTCACTTGTTCCATAATGTGTCATTATGGGGATGACTGGGAAGATATTTTTTGATAAACATTTTATTGAGGTATTTTTTGGTTTTACAACAACGACAAAATAAACAATATACATAAGTAAATAAACATAGTGCAAAAAAAAGCCTGCTACATCCGTTGTAGGTCCCACCTTTAACCCCCTACTCTAAATTAAACTAACCCCCCCTTCTGCTGACGATTCATTTTCTGCAAAGAAGTCGACGAACGGTTGCCACCTCTGGGCGAACCCTAACAGTGACCCTCTCAAGGTGAACTTGATTTTCTCCAGACAGAGAAATCTAGCCATGTCAGATAGCCAGGTCTCCGACTATGGGGTCTTTTAGTCCCTCCAAGCTAAAAGTATCTGTCTCCGGGCTACCAGTGAAGCAAAGGCCAGAACGTCTGCCTCTTTCTCCTCCTGGATTCCCGGATCTTCCGACACCCCGAAAATCACCACCTCTGGACTCGGTGCCACCCTTGTTTTTAACACCGTGGACATGACATCTGCAAACCCCTGCCAGAAATCCGCTCAGCTTTGTACATGTCCAGAACATGTGGACATAGTTCGCTGGCATCCCGCACACCTTGCACACCTGTCTTCTACCCCAAAGAACCTGCTCATTCGAGCCACAGTCATGTGAGCCCAGTGAACGACCTTGAACTGTATCAGGCTGAGCCTGGCACATGTTGTGGATGCATTGATTCTACTCAATGCATCCGCCCAGAGACCATTCTCTATCTCTCCTCCTAACTCCTCCTCCCATTTGCGCTTCAGCTCCTCAGTCTGCATGTCCTCTGACCCCATGAGCTCCTTATGGATGTCGGAGACCTTCCTTTCTCCCACCCTCACTTTGGAAACTACCCTATCCTGAATCCCCTTTGGTGGTAGGAGCGGGAAGGTTGAGGCCTGTCTACGTAGGAAGTCCCACACCTGCAGGTATCTAAATTTGTTTCCCCTCGCCAATCCGAATTTCTCCTCCAGCTCCCTCAAGCTAGGAAAGCTCCCTTCTATAACCATATCCCCCATCCTCTCAATTCCTGCCCTCTGACATCTCTGAAATCCCCCGTCCATCTTTCCCAGGGTCAAACCGGTGGTTATTACAGATTGGGGACCAGACCAATCTCCCTCTGCTCCCACATGCCTCCTCCATTGCCCCCAGACTCTCGGGGCTGCCACCACCATGGGGCTGGTGGAGTACCGTGCCGGCGGGAACGGCAGAGGCACCGTTATCAACTCCCCAAGCTGGTGCCCTTACATGAAGCCGCCTCCATACACTCCCTTGCCGACCCTCCCCGACCAGCCACTTCCTGATCATGGCTATATTCGCCGCCCAATAATAGTTACTGAAGTTTGGCAGCGCCAGCCCGCCCTTCCCCGGCTCTGCTCAAGCATCCCCTTTTTTACTCGCAGGGTCTTGCCCGCCCATACAAAGCCAGTGATCACTTTGTTAACCCATTTAAAGAAGGAGCGCGGAATAAAGATGGGGAGACACTGAAACACAAACAGGAATCTCAGAAGGACCGTCATCTTCACCGTCTGGACCCTCCCAGCTAGTGACAGTGGGAGCGCATACCACCTCCGAAAATCGTCCTTCATTTGGTCCACCAGACGGGCCAGATTAGGTTTGTGGAACTGTTCCCATTCCCGCACCACTTGGATGCCTAGATACCTAAAACCTCCCCCTATCACTCTAAACGGCAGTTCCCCCAGTCGCCTCTCCTGTCCCCTTGCCTGGGTCAAACATCTCGCTTTTCCCCATATTCAGTTTGTACCCCGAGAACCAGCCAAATTTCCCCAGAATCCTCATGATTCCTTCCATCCCCCCCACTGGGTCCGACACGTACAGGAGCAGGTTGTCTGCGTAAAGTGAGACTCTGTGTTCCACTTCCCCCCCGACCAACCCCTTCCAGCCTCTTGAGGTTCTCAGCGCAATTGGCAGCGGCTCTATAGCCAGCGCGGACAACAGTGGGCAGAGGGGGCACCCCTGCCTCGTCCCCCGGTGTAGCCTAAAATAGGCCGATGTCATCCTATTCGTCCGTACGCTCGCCACAGGAGCCTGATACAGTAACCTGACCCAGTAAATAAAGCCCCGTCCAAATCAGATCCGTCCCAGCACCTCCCACAAATATTCCCATTCTACTCGATCAGAAGCTTTCTCTGCGTCCATTGCGACCACTACCTCCACCTCCGTACCTTCTGGGGGACATAATAATCGCATTTAGCAACTTTCTTATATTGGACACCAATTGCCTTCCCTTAACGAACCCTGTCTGGTCCTCCCCAATCACATCTGGAACACAATCTTCAGTCCTTGAGGACATAATTTTGGCCAGCTGTTTGGCGTCCACATTCAATAGGAATATCAGCCTGAAGGTCCCAGACAGCTCCGGATCCTTATCCCGCTTCAGAATCAGCGAGATCGTGGCCTATGACATCGTCGGGGGAAGCACCCCTCTCTCCCTTGCCTCATTGAATGTCCTCATCAACAGCCAACAATATCCCAGAGAACTTTTTGTAGAACTCCGCTGGGTACCCGTCCGGCCCTGGGGCTTTACCCGACTGCATGGCCTTCAACCCCTCTGCTATCTCTTCCATCCCGATCGGGGCCCCCAGCCCTTCTACCAGCTCCCCGTCCACCTTCGGGAAATTCAGCCGCCCTCGGAAGTGTCTCATCCCCTCCGACCCCGGTGGGGGTTCCGACCCACACAGCCTATTATAAAAATCCTAAAACACCTTATTCACCCCTGCTGAGTCTCCCACCAGGTTCCTGTCTCCATCCTTTACTTTCCCTATCTCCCTGGCCGCCTGCCTCTTTCTGTGCAAGCATTCTGCTGGCCTTCTCTCCATGCTCAAAGATCGCCCCCCCTCGCCTTCCTCAGCTGGTCCACCGCCCTCCCTGTGGTTAACAAGCCGAACTCCGCCTGTAGCCTCCGCTGTTCCCTTAAAAGCCCTGCCTCTGGGGTCTCCGCATACCTCCTGTCGACCTGTAGAATCTCCTTTACCAGTCGGTCCATCTCCGTCCTTTCTACCTTCTCCCTGTGGGACGGTATCGAGATCAGCTCCCCTCTAACCACCACCTGCAATGCCTCCCAGACCACCGCTGCTGAAATTTCCCCCGTGTCATTGACCTCCAGGTAATTCTGAATACATTTCCTCAACCGCCCACACACCTCCGCGTCCACCAAGAGTTCCACGTCTAAGCTCCAGTGCGGGCGCTGATTACTGTCTTTACTAACCTGTAGGTCAACCCAGTGCGGGGCATGGTCTGAGATTGTAATCACCGAGTACCCCATGTCCACCATCCCCATCAGTAAAGCCCTGCTCAGAATGAAGAAATTGATCCGGGAGTACACTTTATGCATGTGTGAGTAGAAGGAGAACTCCTTTATTCTTTGGCTGCCCAAACCTCCATGGGTCACCCCCCCCCCCCCCCCCCCACACCCCCCGCCCCCCCCAATCTGCTCCATGAACCCTTTTAGCTCAGCCATTGCTGGCACCCTGCCCATTTTTGAGCTTGACTGGTCTAAACCAGGGTCAAAAGCTGTATTGAAGTCATCTCCCATGACCAGCTTATGCGAATCCAGATCCGGTATCTTCCCCAACATCCTCTTTATAAACTCCACATCGTCTCAGTTTGGCACACATACATTTACTAATACCACCTGCACCCCCTCCAATTTCCCACTGACCATAATGTACCGGCCTCCCCCATCCGAAACTATTCTTCCCACCTCAAACACCACTCGCTTGTTGATCAGGATCGCGACTCCTCTGGTCTTTTGAGTCCAGTCCCGAGTGGAAAACTTGTCCGACCCAACCTTTCCTTAATCTAACCTGATCAGCTACTCTATGGTACGTCTCCTGCAGCATTAGCATATCCGCCTTCAGTCCCCTCAGATGCGTGAACAGGCGTGCCCTCTTGACTGGCCCATTGAGCCCTCTTACATTCCAGGTGTTCAGTCTAGTTGGGGAACTCATCGCCCCAACCCCCCCCCCTTCGCTGATCAGCCATCCCCTCTCTTCGGCCAGTCACCAGCCCATGTCCCACGCCTCCACCAGCCCGCCCCCAGGCAGCCTCCGCCCCCGACCGCCTCTCTATCCCTCAGCAACAGTCCCTCCCTCGTCAGCAGAATATTTCCCCCCCTCCCCCCCTAGTAACAGCACTAAATAAATCAACCCCTTTGATAAGCCTAACATCTGTTCACCCCCCACTACGCTTCCGTAAGGTAGCCCGCCCAGCTAGCTTGGTGGCCTTCACCCCTGGCACCAGACAATCTCCCACCTATTGTCCCTTCCCCACCCTCCCCCCGCTCATACATACATATTCAAATGAAAAACAATCCCAACACAATTGTCCGACAGAGATGAAAAAAAAACCTTAGTTGAACTCAAACAAAGGAAAAGGTCAAGCAAAAGATCCAGCATCTGAACAAACACACCTCCATCCCCCAACAGTGCAAATACAAACTTTTACCTCACTCAGCTCTGCAGCTGATCCCAGATACTGTTGTCCCACTTGCAGCTCCCTGTCTGCTTGGCCCACTGTAAAACACGCTCCTTATCCAGATATCTGTGGAATCTCACCACCATTGCCCTCAGGGGGTCTCCCATTCGCGGCTTCCTTGCGAGCGCTCTGTGAGCCCTGTCCACCTCCAAGGGTCGGGGCAATGCCCCATCCCCCAGCAGCTTCTCGAACATGGCCGCTATATATGCCCCAGCGTCCGCTCCTTCGTATCCCTCTGGGAACCCAACGATCCTCAGGCTCTGCTGGCGGGATCTGTTCTCTAGGTCCTCCACCTTCTCCACGAGTCTTTTCCGCTGGTCTCTTAACATCCCCACCTCCAACTCCACCGCTGTTTGATGTTCCTCCTGGTCAGCCAGCGCCTTCTCTACTTCTGGATCGACCGATCTTGGGCATCCAATCTAAGTTCCAGCTGCAAAATTACCTCTTTCATCTGGTCCAAGCAGTCCCGCTTCTGCTTGCTGAAGGTCTCCTGGATAACTTGCATCAACTGCTCTGTTGACCGCTGGGTCGACAAGCCAGAGATCCGATCCTCTGCCATACTTCCTCCCGGTGCAGCTTCAGCCCAAGCCTTCTCTGTCTTTCTGTTTCTCCCTTTACGAGCACTTCTAGTCCTCTTCTCCATGCCCCAATGTGGGAATGCAGTTCACAATTGCCTCTGTCATCAATTTTTCAAATCACATCGGCGGGAAAAGGTCCAAAAGTCCGACCTGAGCGGGAGCCACCAAATGTGTGACTTACTCTTTCATAGCGGCCACTGGAAGCCATGACTGGGAAAGTTAATGCTGCTGTCTTTTGAGGGGAACAGATTGTTTGGAGATCTTAAAGTTGATTTAATTCTTCACTGGTTGCAGTGGCCAGTGTCACATTGTAGATGGTGTAATTCATGCTATACAGAGTAAACCCCACAGACAGTATTGCCAAACATTTTTCAGTGAGGAACAAATCAATATGACCTGACACGGCAGTTGATGATTGACAAGAAATCAAAGCAAACATCAATGACAGCTCATTCAGAGTTGAAGTTAATTTGTCTTCCTTCTTGGTCAAAGTTGATCCATGGCCTGAAGAGACGTGTGTGTGTGTGTGTGTGTGTGTGTGTGTGTGTGTGTGTGTGTGTGTGTGTGTGTGTGTGTGCGTGCGTGCGTGTGGGGGGTAGGGAGGTGGGAGGGCTGTGGTGTGGTGAGGAATGGACGACGTCAGAGAGAAAAGGACAGAGGAGAATAACCTGAACATATATGTCTCTTGTCTAAACCTTCAGAGAAGCGGAAAGGAGCATAGCCTTGACTGAGCTACCAAAATCTAACCTTCTAAAATCTAACCCAATATCGCATGGTTAAAAGATGAACATTTAGGGCAGCACGGTGGCACGGTGGTTAGCACTGATGCCTCAAGCCGTCGAGGTCCCAGGTTCAGTCCCAGCCCTGGGTTACTGTCCATGTGGCGTTTGTACATTCTCCCCGTGTCTGTGTGGGTCTCGCCCCCACAACCCAAAGATGTGCAGGGTAGGTGGATTGGTCACGCTACATTGCCCCCTTAATTGGGAAAAATATTCTAAATTTAAAAAATTAAAAGTGACAAAAAAAAAGATGAACTTTAAAAAAAGGTGTGAACAATCTAGCCCGTAGTGTACTATTCCCTCCCTCCAGATAACTAAATTTAATCCAGGAAATAGTCATGACATGCAACTTAAAAAGTTTTGTTGTAACTGAAGCACAAGTTTGTTACCAATTCAACAATTTGCTACCCGATCAACAATTTTATGGATTACAGGATGATATCATTGAGTTTTATTGTATGTCACAGTTTCATGATAACGAGGCATACTATCATACAGAAGCACATTCTACTGAATCTTTTTATCGTATAAGTATACGATAAAATGTTTGGGATACTGTTTAGATATTTTTTTAAAGTTTAGAGTACCTAATTATTTTTTTCCAATTAAGGGGCAATTTAGCGTGGCCAATCCACCTACCTTGCACATCTTTGGGTTGTGGGAGTGAAACCCACGCAAACACGGGGAGAATGTGCAAACTCCACACGGACAGTGACCCAGGGCCGGGACGCGAACCCGGCCCTCAGCGCCGCAGTTCCAGTGCTAACCACTGCGTCACCGTGCCGCCCTACTGTTTAGTTATGTTAGACTTATAAACTAATGTCATTTACACACAGCACGGCATTTAATAATACTAGTTTTATCATCCCTTGGAGTGCATATCTGGCAGTCCAACAATAATATTTCTAAAGGATGCAATGGCCTGCTCAGAGTATATATGATAGAAAATATGAGACAAATACTATAATGTGACTAAAAGAATATATTTTTGAAGACTCTGTAGTAAATATTTTATTGTTCAGATTCATTTCTGCGAAATGCGTATCACGCCTATGGAATCGGGAATGTATATTCTGAATTTTTAAAATATGTCATCTGGCATAACTGAAATGATGTCAGCTTTTGTCAGAGGAAAGAGAATATTTTTTCAATGAATATTCACACAGCAGCATGCCAATAGACGAGGTGAATTCTCTGAAAACTTCAGTGGCAGGAGGAAAGGGTATTGATAGGCCGAGGGCTCAGGTAACACCCGACGGTGCTGGTCGTCACGATTTAAACCGTGCTGGCGGAAAATTCTGGAAATAAATAGTTGAGCTGCATTTGGGCTCTTTTGACACAGGACAGTGCATGGATCCCCTTCAGCATAATTCCGGCAAAAAAAACCGGTTGGAGACAAGGACAATGAGAAGCGATTTCAGAAAAAGCACATATCAATATCGAAACAAAAACAAAATACAGCGGATTCTAGTATTCTGAAATGAAAACAGAAAACGCTGGAAGGCCGAGCAGGTTTGTCAGCATCTATATAGGGAGAAACATAGTTAAGGTATTGAGTCTGTATGACTCTTCGTCAGGGCATTATAGAAATGTTAGTTGAAAAAAGGATTAATATAGCACAAATTGTTTCACGCATATTTTTCATTGATAAAAGGAAAAAACAATTATATCCGCTGAACTTTGCATTTTTTTTGAACATATATAGAAATTGATTAAGCCAAAAGAAGCCGAGTTCGACCTTGGCTTGTGGTTGCCGTGAGCTATTTCTGTCGGCAGTGCTCTCCTTTCTGCTGCCGGCAATCTGGAACTTGCTATTCCCAGGAACTGGATTCCGGAAGCCTGAGCAAAAATAGATGACAGCAGGATAAAAATCTCATGGTGCTGCAGTCAGGCGCAGGAGAAGATAAGACACCCGTGTCCACTGTGCCACCAAGAATAATTTTTTTTTAAATCTCCTGAAATCTAAGTGCAAGAATGTGAGAATGATGCCATTTTTTAAGTGATTGTATTCCATTATAAACAGTAGTTTGTCAGACGTTTTATGTCATTAGGGCCTTTTTTGAGCTGCATTAACACATTTCGTTAGCATGATCGTGGCCATAGGTTGCTTACCTGTGCATGTACTGTGAAACTATTTCAAACGTTTAAAATTACATTCAAACCCAGGAGTAGGCCACTCGGCCCCTCGAGTCTGCTCTGCCATTCAATAAGATCATGGATGAACTGATTTTAGCTTCAAACCCACATTCCTGCCTAACCCCGATAACCTTTCACCCACTTGTTAATTGCATGCAAAATGTAGTCTTAAGGCTCTGAAGAGATCTACCATACGGAATTAGTGAAGTCTCGCGGCACTAAAACTCAGTAGAAATTTGAGTTAAACTTCTCGGATGCAAACAAGAATCTTTATTGCCTCTATTTTATCCAATTAGGAGGAACTTAAATCTATTCTCAATAAAGTCCGGCTAGCAAAAGGACTTAAAGAGAAGTAACTTATAAACAATTTAACTTTCAAAATAATACAGAAATGGTTTCTTGCTGACGGCAAAACAGCTTGAATTTACTTCAAGAGTTAGAATAGAAAAGTGAAAATATGAAAAATAGAGATAGCAAATAGTTAGATCAAAATATAGGATGACCCCGGAATAAAGATGGCCGTACGGACCATCATGTTTAAAGCCATCTATCTATCTACACCTCCATGTCGTCCTAATTGGTTTGGGTTAGAATCAAATACATTTGATTTGATGGTTAACTGTCAATCCTTAATGTGCAACATAAGTTCTGAATGTTACATGTTTGAATATTTGTGTATGTTATGGAATGCAATTCTGTGCTTTTATCATGACTGGTTTCTACTGGTTTTCTGTTGACATTGCTTTTATCCATATTCTGGACAATGGTGCCTTCATATTGCTATGGTGCTTACTTGGCCTTGATCTGATTACTGGTGCAGCTCATTTCTTAATGTCAAACTGTCTTTGAAAATATGTTTATTAGAACAATAGCTTTTTCATCCTGCTTAGTGAAAATGTTGTTTTTATCTCCAATTAGTTTATGCATGTGTCAGGCTTTTTGTGTCTCTGTTGAAGCTATGTATTTTGTCATGACCTGAGGCTGTGAGTGCTGAAATCCTCATTTTAAAATGGGTATTAAAACTGGGTCTTAATATTTACACTAAATAGTCCTTTTTACCTATCATATCTATCAGGAAATAGTCGATTACTATCAGGCTCTGTTTCAGAAGATAGTAGTTTATGTCCGCTTCATGGGATTATTCCTGTATCTGCACTATTTTGTTCATCAAGCCCCGCAGGAAAGCTTATCACACACATTATTATATTTGTTAAGGACAGGCTTAAAAAGATCAACTTTTCACCACAGCTTTGCTCAGTGAGATTGCACTGCTTAAATTTCTGGTGAACACTCGCCCTTAGATCTGGGTTTAAGATTGGTCGCCAAAGAGCCAGAGGACTGTCATGCTCTGTAGACTGGCTGAAGTGAATGATAAACTACAGAACATGCAGTTTAAAATAATTTATTATAGAACAAACTGCATGGTAAGATAACTGGGATAACTTAACTACCAAACAACTAACACTAAACAACTCGTGGAACTACTGAAAATACATCTATCTCCCAGCACGACCAACTCCCAACTCCCAGATCACATGGTGACATGATGGTTTCACAATCCCACCGAGTGGTCGGAGGTCATGCGTAACATTATGCATATCATCAGTTTTGTTTTACTTTGCAATCCTGAGTGCACTGCCTGAAATTTTGATTTGATTTGATTTATTATTGTCACGTGTATTACTATACAGTGAAAAGCATTGTTTCTTGCATGCTGTACAAACAATGCATACCGTACATAGGGAAGGAAGGAGAGACTGCAGAATATAATGTTACAGTTATAGCAAGGTGTCGAGAAAAGATCAACTTAATACGAGGTAGGTCCATTCAAAAGTCTGATGACAGTAGGGAAGAAGCTGTTCTTGAGTCGGTTGGTACGTGACCTCAAACCTTGGTATCTTTTTCCTGACGGAAGAAGGTGGAAGAGAGTATGTCCAGAGTGTGTGGGTCCTTAATTATGCTGGCTGCCTTTCTGAGGCAGCGGGAATTATAAATAGAGTCAATGGATGGGAGGCTGGTTTGCGTGATGGACTGGGCTACATTCACAACATTTTGTAGTTTCCTGCGGTCTTGGGCAGAGCAGGCTCCATACCAAGCTGTGATACAACCAGCAAGAATGCTTTCTATGGTGCATCTGTAGAAGTTGGTGAGGGTCGTAACCGACATGCCAAATTTCCTTAGTCTTCTGAGAAAGTAGAGTCATTGGTGGGCTTTCTTAACTATAAGAAAGGCATGGGGGGACCAGGTCAGGCTGTTGGTGATCTGTACACCTAAAAACTTGAAGCTCGCGACTCTTTTTACTTTGTTCCCATTGATGTAGACAAATGATGGTGGAAGCAGATTGACTCGTAACTTTCAAAAGAGAATAGGATATATGTTAGAGGGACGAACATGGCAAGGCTATGGGGAAAGAAAAGGGGCGGTGGGACTAACTTAAATAGTACAGATAGAAAGGGCTGAATGACTTTATTCTGTGATGAATGGTTCTACAATTGTAGGGAATGGATGGGCAGCTGTTGAAAATCACTCCCGGTGTTGACTATGAAAAGCCTCGGCTGAAATTTTCCAACCCTTCCCACTGGCGGGGCCGGAAGACCCCGCTGATGGTGGTGTGTTCCCCAGGACCCAGGAGAGTGAAAAACCCTGTAGGCGTCGGCGGGTCTGGAAGATCCTTCTGCCGGCCCAATGGCGGAAAATACAGGATGTGGGGGCCCCAGAAATCCCCCCCCGCCACACCCCATTTTCTATAGCTAGTGACATGGATCTCCTTGGTTTGATAATATGGGACTCTCTTAATAAAAGCTCCACTCTATAAGACTTCTTTTTTGTTTCACATGACATATATTGTGTTGTAAAACTCGATAAGCTACGTGAAGTCACTTAACCCACTGGGTAATTTAGCAGCGTCTTGTACAACCTCACACTTGGAACAGCTTCAACGTTCGTGAAAATCATTTCTTTCACTTCTGCAAAGTTATTTACTGAGTGAATACTGAGTGACAGTTCCTTTTAATGTATATCGCGTGGCTCATTACTGACATTGACCAGAAACAGCTTGTCAAATTTTCAACACAGCATCTGATTTCAATTGTCCGTGTACAGCAGGAACTTAATTTAAACACCATCACTTTGGAAAGCCAGTGCCTTTGAAAGTATTTTAAAACTCTCCTGTGCTCCATTGAGTCATAAGTGAAAACAGCTCAAATGGGGACCAACTGATGGAACAAATTTTGATTTTTGCTAATTTTCCCTCTGGTTGATTGGTAGAATAGATTTATTCATGCATCTTCTAAATTATAACCGTATCTCAGAAAAGTAAACACCTATAAAATATAAAATAATTGGTAGCATGGCTGATATGTGATCTGTGTGTGATTCCTCCGCTTTTGGCTTGCAATCCAGTTGTGTGAAAGCCTGCGAACACTTCATGGGAGAATTGGTTTGAACTCAGACCTTCCAATGAAGATATTTATTTATTTAAAATGCAAATGTTCTCATTTTACCTTTTGGCCATCATAGCACATACGAACATATGAAAATGACAGGTAGGATAAGTTGATACAGCGAGCCTGCCCAATGCCAGTGGAACCTCCTTGTTACAAATTTTGTATCCATCTGACATACTCTCAGGTTAACACTGCTGATCTCTGTGGTAAGTGGTCTAGTGTTCCTCACATTCAGAGTTTTACTTTTGTCTGCCAGCATTACCAAGTAAGAAGTCTTACAACACCAGGTTAAAGTCCAACAGGTTTGTTTCGATGTCACTAGCTTTCGGAGCGCTGCTACTTCCTTCACCAATATAACAAAGAGACCACTTTACAAATGGACTGGATACGGTAGGAACTTTTATCCGTGCTTTTCCAACCTTGCAAC
Organism: Scyliorhinus torazame; assembly: GCF_047496885.1. Taxonomy (NCBI): domain Eukaryota; kingdom Metazoa; phylum Chordata; class Chondrichthyes; order Carcharhiniformes; family Scyliorhinidae; genus Scyliorhinus; species Scyliorhinus torazame. The sequence continues at coordinate 21,690,170 of NC_092721.1, read as the reverse complement.
AAATCTACTGGGCTGGATTCTCTGTTCCTGAGGCTAATTGCTGGCGCGAACGGGGAGTCCACGGGAGTTTCACGACAGGAAAATCGGCGCGAACCCCTCACTGATCCCGGTACTGGTAAGGGGCTGGCACAAGTGCCGCGTGAAACGGCCACGGAACGCGGCGAAAATGGGCAGCGAATCGGCGGGTCCCGGACCGCGCATGTGCAAGACTGACGACCTGCACCGGTCGCGCTGTGAAACATGGCGCCGGCCGCGCTCATACCCTAACCCGTCAACCGCGACCCCACACCCCACTCCCTGGCCACCCCCCCCCCCCCCCACCTGTCCCCCCAGCACTAGCAGAAGCCACCATGGCCAGTGGCACATAGCCTGGACGGGTGTGGCGGCTCTGGGCACTGTCCGCGGCCGGCATGTCGAGTTCCCGACCCCTGGGTCCACTCGGGGGCGGAGGATCGCAGATGGGCTGGCGTCCCGCATCCTGATGATGCTAGTTTGGAGGGGAAGGAGCATGGCGCACCGGCATCGAACCGGCGCCTGCCCCAATTCCAGCGTCGGAATCCATTCTCCGCCCGATCGCCAATCACAATTTCGGCGTTGGGCTACGGAGAATCCAGCCCACTTTCTTTTCTTTGTTCTTTCATGGTATGTGGACGTCGCTGGCAAGGCTAGCATTTGTTGCCCATCCCTAATTGCTCCTGAACTGAGTGGTTGGCTTGGCCATTTCTGACTCAACCACATTGCTCTGGGTTTGGAGTCACATGGAAGCCAGGCCAGGGAAAGAAGGCAGATTTCCTTTCCTGAAGAATATTAGTGAAGTGAATGGGAACAAATTTTGATGTGAGTTAGGATATCTGTGTTTTTCAGAACAGTCTCATTTTTGAATGCCTTTGGTAACATGTGAAACTTAGAATGGTCACAGTACAGAAGGAGGCCCTTCAAATCTGGCTCTCGGTAAGAGCAACACACCAAGCCCTACGTTTCTGCATTTTCCCCGTAGCCCTGCAATTCTTTACTCTTTGGTATTATTTAATAATGAATGAGTCTTTGTTCCATGTTCCTTGATAACCTAATTAATAAAAGTTTATCAATTTTTGTGTTAAAAATTTCAAATGACCTATTTCTTTTGATCCAGGCAGAGCCATTTTCGGGAGAGAGTTTCAGAACCCTTTGTGTGGAAAAGTGCTTCCTGTTTTCACTACGAAATGGGTTTGGCTTTTTAAAAAATATTATGCCACCTTAATTGTTCTTGATTCACCCTATAATAGAAAAGCTTTTGCTCTATATTCCCTATCCAATATTCTTCCCGCACCTCGTGATGCACTAAGGTTGACTTTCACCTGTCTCCATGGCTAGTAATTCCTGGATAAGGTCATTAGTCTGTCGCCAGGAGTTTACAGCTTGAGGGCTGTAGTGTGGCTGACCAGGAGTCTCTCCGGCTCGTACCACCAGCCATTGTTGTGTTTGTAAAGATTTGCAGGTTGACACACTCAACCTGTTTGGCTGCACTTTCCTTGGCCATCAAGTCCTGGGTTGGGACTCAAACTCAGAGCCTCTGGTTCAGGGGTAGGGACGCTACCCACCGCTTCACAGGACCTCCCATTTCCCTATCAGACCTCCTTATCTTTTAAAGTCTTGGATTAGATAACCCCTCAATCTTCCACACTCAAACAACAACAAATCAAGCTTATGCAACTTTTGTCATAATTAAACACTTGAAATGAAATGAAATGAAATTCGCTTATTGTCACAAGTAGGCTTCAAATGAAGTTACTGTGAAAAGCCCCTAGTCGCCACATTCCGGCGCCTGTTCGGGGACTTCAAACAATTTTGCTGGACCTGCAAAGATGACATTTCCAATCTTGTCAGAATTTCCATACTCAATTAGCCTTGTACATAATATAGTCGGAAATTAACCCTGGAGTTTGTCCAATTTCCAGTCCTTTCCTAACTGCATTGTAACATCTCTGCAACTTCTCCTTTCTCTTTTGCCATCTTCACATTTTTCTAAATCAATTTTCTTCTCTCCTTTCCTCTTGATATTGGCACCTTTCTGGAGAATGTCTCCAAAGTTACTATAAGCTCTCTGAAGTGGTTGTTTTTTCATCTGTCAGTCTTGGTAATGAAGAGGTCTTGATCCATTGCTTTCTCACAGAAGCTGAGCCTTGACCACATTTTCACAAGGGGGGGGGGGGTGTCACAGGATTGCTATGACGATGGACAGTCAGACCTTATTCCCTCTCCAACATGAGATATTGGGCTGAATTCTCCATTTCGTGTTGCTGGAAGTGAGAATCGCGCTTGGACAGAGGATCGCGTGAAATGGAAAAAAATCCGTATTGCGCCCGACGCTGATTCCCACGCAATGCCCATCGCCGGCGGCGATATCAGGTTTTGCATGCCACGACGGCGGGTCCATGCAAAGCCATCAGTTGCATGGATTTTACTTTCATTAACGGCTCAGGCACTTCATGCTTCACCCCTCCGCGATACCCTGCCCCTCTTTGGCAGAAGACTTGTGGGTGCAAATTAGTGCAAGTATTTACAAGCAGGGCCTGGGTGGCATGGCTGCGGAGGGGGAGCAGAAGGCTAAAAACTTTCAGAAAAAGCCAAAAAAAATTATCGGGCTTGCTGGGGCGGGATGGGGTGGGGGGGGGGGGGGGTGGTGTGGGGGGCTATATGGGTGGACTGGCTCAGACCTCCATTGCTGCAGTCTGTTTCAAATGCACCCCTCTGGTGCTACTTACAGGCTCCTGGCTTCTCACACTGCTGAGTGCTGCCTATGTCCTTTGAATGCTCAGAAAGCCTCTGGTCATTTGGGAGCCCATCCAGGCCGCCTCTCTGGAAACCCTCAGACCCCAGCTGTTCCATCAAGAGGATGGGCGTGGCTAAGCTTAATCAGGGGCTCATCAGGTGTTGCCACTTTTCAGAATCACAGAATACGACGGTGTAGAAGAGGATCTTCAGCCCATCGAGTCTGCACCAACGCATCAAAAATACCTGACCTGTCTAACTAATCCCATTTGCCAGCATTTGACCCATCACCTTGAAACTTATGACATGCCAAGTGCGCATCCAGGTACTTTTTAAAGGATGTGAACCCGCCTATACCACCCTCCCAGGCCGTGCATTCCAGACCGTCACCACCCCATGGATGAAAAAGCTTTTCCTCAAAACCCCATTAAACCTCCTGCCCCTCTACTTGAACCTGTGTCCCCTCGTAACTGACCCTTCAACTAAGGGGAACAGCTGCTCCCTATTCACCCTGGCAATGCCCATAATCTTGTCCACCTCGATCAGGTCGCCCCTCGGTCTTCTCTGCTACAGTGAAAACAGCCCAAGTCTATCCAACCTTACTTCATTACTTAAACGTTTCATCCCAGGCAACATCCCGGTGATTCACCTCTGCACTCCCTCCAGTGCAATCACATCCTTCCCCTAATGTGGCGGCCAGAATTGTACACAGTACTCCAGCTGTGGCCTCACCAAAGTTCGATACACTCCAACATGACCTCCCTGCTTTTGTGATGCATGCCTCGATTGATAAAGACAAGTGTCCCATATGCTTTTTTCTCCACCCTATTAACCTGCCCTTCTGCCTTCAGAGATCTCTGGACAAATACTCCAAGGTCCCTTTGTTCCTCAGAACTTCCCAGTTTCAGACCATTTATTAAACACTTCCTTGTCACATTACTCCTTCCAAAGTGTATCACTCACACTTTTCAAGGCTAAATTCCATCTGTCACTTTTCTCCCCATTTGACCATCCCGTCTATGTCTTTCTGTAACCCAGGTCACTCAACCTCACTGTTAACCACGTGGTCAATCTTTGTGTCATCTGCAAACTTACTGACCCTACCCCTCACATCGTCATCTATGTCATTTATATAAATGACAAACAGTACGGGACCCTGTGGTACCCCACTGGACACGCTGCTGCCCTATTGCAGAGGAAGCAGGGGATCAGCAGTGCTCACCTCAACATCTGCACCTCAAGGCAGAGTCCTCACCGGTGACCCCACCCCTCAGGATCACCTGTTGTCTCCTCCTGGTGAGGCTTGCATTGCTGACTGCCTCTACCACCACTTCCCAGGTGCTGTTCAGGAGGGCGGGCTTGAATCTATGACACACCCTGAGGAAGAAGGTGTCCCTCCTCTCCTCACTGCCATGAAACTGTGGGTCCACCTCGGACTCCTGAACACAAGAGGGCAGGTGTTCTGTGAGCCATCTTCGTGGTTGCAGTGAATGTGCGGTAAGTGGAGAGAATAAAAACAGCTCCAGCTGTCAGGCTCATTAGCTCTAACTCGCTGGGCTGGGAATTGTTCACAATTCGCGCTGGCAGAGTGCTGTCCCATTTCAATGTCCTGACTCGCTTACCGGAATACCGTCCTCAACGGAAGTGCGAATCACACGGTATTCAGTCCCGGCAGTCCCTAACACTTAGGAATGGATTCTCCGCCGGCGGGATTCTCCGTTGGGCCGGCAGCATCCCCATACCCACGGGTTTCCCGGCGGCGTGGTGTGGCCACAATGGGAAATCCCATTGGCAGGTGGCGGGAACGCAGAATCCCACTGCCGGCGTTGACGAATCACCCAGGAAAACGTGGCTGGCGGAGCAGAGAATCCCATCCTTAGTCTCCCAAACGGAGAGTTCCAGCCACTGAGTCCAAATGCAATACTCCTATCACCACCATAGGTGAGATGAATGAATCAGTGAGACTAGGAATTGGACCGTGCAATTTTCTGCACAATAAGGCTCTGCTATTCCTTGACTTAACCTGCTGAGGCACAGAGGCCCCACCTGCCATTTTGATTCTTTAAATATAATAATTATGTTCAATAGGGTGACAATTGTCACCTTTGCAATTGTTGTATTCTCTGTCTGTATCAAATACTCCAAAACTAGATTCAAATGAATTAAGTGCAAGTTAAATTACCTCGATAGTGCCTAAACAATTAACTTTAGCTATAATCCTAATCTGGGTAAATAATAAATGACATTTTCACTTTCTGTGCCAACTACTGGTCGTGTTTCTGAGTGAGTCTCCAAATATTAGTAAATAATACTTAATGAATTCATCCCCGGGAGTATTGAGTTCAGATGACCTGAATTGATTTCTATCGGACCCTTGCAGTCAGCAGAGAAAGGAAGTGCTTATTCCACACGAAAACAATTTTTGTTTTCTCTAAATTGGTCCATAGCCTTTGTACAGCTGACACCTTCTTGCTCGAAAGGAATACAAAGCCTTTTTCGATTTGCGAACACAGCTGTCGGCCACCTCCGGAAGATTTCACCATTTCACCATTGACCGTCCACCAAAGTTCATGGCATTTTTACAGCACATTTGGCCCATTGTGCCTTTGGCAACTCGGAACAGACTATCAAATCAGACCGAATCCCCTGCTATTTCCCATAGCCTTGCAAATTTCTTCTTGTCAAGTATATCGCTAATTCCCTTGGGAATTGCTATTGGGAAAATAAGGCGTGCATTTATGAGGCAAGGTGGTGGGGTAGTGGGAATGTCCCTGGACCAGTAGTCCAGAGGCGCAGGCTAATGCTCTGGGAACATGGGTTCAAATCCCACCACCTCAGCTGGTGGAAATTAATTCCAATTGAATATGATCCCAGTAATGCTGACTCAAACCATTCTCGATTTATGTAAAAACCCATCTGATCCCCCAATCTAACTTTCGGGAAGCAAGTGTGCCATCCTTAAGTCCAAGGCAAACCAAACATGTCAGTTGTAACAAAGTCAAAAAGGATTGAAACTGGACAGAACACGCTGTGGGCAGCACAGTAGCACAAGTGGATAGCACTGTGGCTTCACAGCGCCAGGGTCCCAGGTTCGATTCCCCGCTGGGTCGCTGTCTGTGCGGAGTCTGCACGTTCTCCCCGTGTCTGCGTGGGTTTCCTCCGTGTGCTCTGGTTTCCTCCCACAGTCCAAAGACGTGCAGGTTAGGTGGATTGGCCATGATAAATTGCCCTCAGTGACCGAAAAAAGGTTAGGAGGGGTTATTGGGTTGCGGCGATAGGGTGGAGTTGAGGGCTTGAATGGGTCGGTGCGGACCCGATGGGCTTCCTTCTGCACTGTTTGTTCTATGTTCTAACACCTGCATATTAAACATCAGTTGGAGAGCACTGGGTGTGGTAAGGGCACAGAATGTATTCTAGCTGGGGACTTCAATGTCTATCACCAAGTATGGTTCGGACTCGATGGGCCGAATGGCTTCCTTCTGCACTGTTTGTTCTATGTTCTAACACCTGCATATTAAACATCAGTTGGAGAGCACTGGGTGTGGTAAGGGCACAGAATGTATTCTAGCTGGGGACATTGCTGGCCAAGTCCTAAAAGACACAACTTCCAGACTGGGCAGTTGGTGAAGGAAACAGCTGTGACATTATAGAAATGTTCAGTGTACAAAGAGTTAATGTCATGTCACAATTAACCACTAGATGGAGCTAGATGCAGCACTGACTCTCAGGCTTCTGGGAGAGGGAAGGCTGGAGTAGAGTGCATAGGAGATCTAGAGAGGATAGAGTACAGTTAGAGTTAGAGTGCAGAGAATAGTTTTAGTAGAGTGTAGATTACTATAATTATTGTTTACTGTAGGAGTAAGTGGTCAAGCTTCATTTAAGTAGTGTAAATAAATGTTAGCTTCATCAATTAACTTAGCTTCTGTGGCCTTTGTGAACACGACAACATCTATCCTGAACACAGCATCACAAAGAACACCACAGCCGCAGGAGGGAAAAACCTAACTGACCCCATCCTCATTAACCTACCTGTCACAGAATCGTCCGTCCATGACAGTACTGGGAGCAGTGACAACCGCACAGTTTTTGGGGAGATTGAGGGTACCCTCCATTGTATTGTGAGGCACCACCACCATGATAAGTGGGATAGTTTTGGGATTGATCTGCCAACTGGAAACTAGGCATTTATGTGATGTTCTGGGTCACCAGCAGTAGAGTTGTAGACAACCACATTCTGTAACCTCATGGCTCGGCATATTCCCCATTCTACTAGTACCAACAGGATGGGGGTCTAACCCCAGGTCAGTGAACAGGGTAGGAGAGCGTGCCAGGAGCAGCATCAGACATAAAAATGAGATGCCAACCTGGTGAAACGGCAACACAGGACTGCGGGCATGCCAGACAGGGAGTAGCATGCGGCAGACATAAGCTGAGCAATCCCACAACTAACAGATCGAGTTTAGGTTCTGCAGAACCTCCACATTCAGTCATAAATGGTGGTGGACAATTGAATAACTGACCGGAGGAGGAGGCTCCACACTTATCCCCATCTTCAATGATGGAAGAGCACAGCATACTGTGTGCAAAAGACAAGGTTGAAGCGGATGATCCATCCTGGCTTCCTCCTGAGATTCCCAGCACCACAGATGCCAGTCTTCAGCCAATTCGAATCACTCCACGTGATATCAAGAAACCACTGAAGACAGTGGATACTGCAAAGGCAATGGGCCCCGACAATATCCAGCAATAGTATTGACTTGTGTTCCAGAACTAGCCGTGCCCCTAGCCAAGCTGTTCCAGTACAGCTACAACACTGGCATCTACATGGCCATGTGAAAAATCGCCCAGGTATTTGTTTTTTGTAAAATTTAAAGTACCCAATACATTTTTTTTCCAATTAAGGGGCAATTTAGCGTGGCCAAACCACCTGCACATCTTTGGGTTGTGGGGGCGAAACCCACGCAAACACGGGGAGAATGTGCAAACTCCACACGGACGGTGACCCGGAGCCGGGATCGAACCAGGGACCTCGGCGCCGTTAGGCAGCCGTGCTAACAATTGCGCTACCGTGCTGCCCTTGTCCAGGTATGTCCTGTCCACAAAAAGCAAGACAAATCCAACCCAACCAATTACCTCCACATCAGCAAAGTGCCGGGAAAGGTTATCGACAGTGCTATCAAGCGGCACTTACTCAGCAATAGCCTGTTTACTGACACACAGTTTGGATTCCGCCAGGGTCACTCAGCTCCTGATTTCATTCCAGCCTTGGTCCAAACATGGTCAAAGGAGCTGAGCTGAAGAGGTGAGGTGAGACTGACTGCCTTAGACATCAAGTCAGCATTCAATTGAATGTGACACCAAGGAGCCCAGTACAACTGAAATCTATGTGAATCAGGAGTAAGCATCACACCTGGCACAAAGAATGGTGGTTGTGGTTGTTGGAAGTCAATCATCTCAGTCCCAGGGCATTGCTGCAGGAATTCCTCAGAGTAATGTAGTGAGCCCAACCATCTTCAGAAGGTCAGAAGTGGGAATGTTGACTCCTGATTGCATGACATTCAACACCATTCGCGTCATCTCAGACATTGAAGCAGATTGTGTCCATATGCAGCAAATTCTCACAGAGTGATAGCGGTCTGCAGCACAGAAAAGGCTCTTCGACCCATCACTTCTATGCCAGTCAAAAACAGTCCCCTACCTACTCTACTCCCATTTTCCAGCTCTTGGCCCATAGTCTTGTCTGTCTTGACACCACAAGTGCACATCTAAATACTTCCTAAATGTAATGAGGGTCTCTGCTTGCAGACTCCCCCAACGTCTGGGAATTAAAGGTTTTTCCTCACATACCTTCTGCTAAACCTCCTGCCCCTTACCTTAAATGTATACTTCCCGGCCATTGATCCCTCCACCAAGGGGAAAAGTTTCTTCCAGTCTACTCTATCTATACACCTCATAATTTTATACGTCTCGATCCCTGCTCCAAGGAAAACAACCCCAGTCTATCCAATCTCACTTCATAACTAAAACTCTCCAGCCCAGGCAACATCCTGATAATTCTCCTCTGCACCCTTTCAGTGCTGTCACATCACTCCTCTCATGTGGATTCCAGAACTGCACACAATACTCCAGCTGTGGTCTAACCAACATATCGTACAGCTCCATGCATAACCTCCCTGCTCTTAAACTCTATGCCTCGGCTATCCCTTCTTAACCTTGCTACGTTAAGGGACCAGTATGCATGTACAACAAGATCCCTCTGATTCTCGACGCTTCCTGCCGTTTATCATGTATTCCCTTGCCTTGTTTGTCCTGCCCAAGTGCATTACCTCACACTTATCCAGACAACCTTCAGGCGTAGGTTGTTAAGTAGTAAGTAACATTCACACCATATAATTGTCAGACAATGACTATCTCCAGCAAGAGAAAATCTAACCATTACCCCTTGACATTCAATGGCATAACCATTTCTGAATCCCCTGCTATCATCATTTTGGGGGTTGCAATGAACAGAAACTACACTGGACCGTCCATATAAATGTTGTGGTGACAAGAGCAAGTCAGATGCTGGGAATTCTATTGTGCATAACTCATCTCCTGACTCCCCAAAGCCTTTCTACCATCTACAAGGCACAAATCAGGAGTGCGATAGAATACTCTCCATTTGCACGGTTCGGTAGCACAGTGGTTAGCACTGTTGTTTCACAACGGCAGAGTTCCAGGTTCGATTTCCGCTTGGATCACTGCCTGTGCAGACTCAGCACGTTCTCCCTGTGTCAGCGTGGGTTTCCTCCAGGTTCTCCGGTTTCCTCCCACAAGTCCTGAAAGACGTGCTTGTTTGGTGAATTGGACATTCTGAATTCTCCCTCACTGTACCCGAACAGGCGCCGGGAGTGTGGCGACGAGGGGATTTTCACAGTAACTTCATTGCAGTGTTAATGTAAGCCTACTTGTGACAATAATAAAGATTATTACTATTTGCCTGGATGAGTGATGCTCTGAAAACATTCAAGAAGTTGGACACCATCCAGGCCAAAGCAATCCTCTTGATTGTCACCTCATCCTCCACCATCAACATTCTCTCCCTCCACCACCAATGCACAGTAGCAGCAGTGAACACCATCTACAACATGCTCTGCAGGAATTCACTAAGGCTTCTTGGGCAGCACCTTGCAAACTGGCAACCTCGCGCACCTTGAAGGACAAGGGAGCAGACTGATGGGAACACCATTACCTGAAAGTTCCCCTCCAAGCCTCACAACATTCTGACTTGTAAATATATCACCGTTCCTTTCCTTTTGTTGGGTCAAAATCCTGGAACTCCCTACCTAACAGCACTGTGGATGTACCTACACTACATGGGCTGCAGTGGTCCAAGAAGGTGGCTGACCACCACCTTCTCACGGGCAAAGATGGATGGGCAATAAATGCTGGCCGAGCCATTGACAGAACAAAGTAAAGTTAATTTATATTGTGCCTTTCAAAACTTGCAAAGACATTTCCAACCAATTACGCTTTTTAAAGAGCATTATTTTTGTAATTCCGGAAACCAGGCATCAGTTTTCGCACAGCGAAGGCAATTTGATAATGACTGGGTGAACTGTTTAAGTCTGGTTTCTCTTGAATCTACTTCCCACTCCTTGTCAAGCAGTGTGTTCCAGATCTTAATAACTCACTGCTCAGAAATACATTCTCCCCATCCCTCCTCTGGTTCTTGCCGATTACTCTAAGTTGCAGTCCTCTGGTTACTGATCCTCCTGTGAGTGGAAACAGCTTCACCTGATTTACTCCATCATACTTTGAAACAGCTCTCCCAAATCCCCACAGTGGAAGATAAGGAGATTTCCAGAGAAAGTCCTTTCCGAGGTCTGTGATCATTCAAACATATTTAATGTGCTTTTTGGTTTATTATATAGATATATGCGCAGCGATTCACTTCTGAAGACGCTACTTATTCTCACTCCTGAGTTCACATGAAACTTCATGTAGCACACTCTGGCACATACCCACGTGCCTGCAAGCCCGTAAGCTGTCCAGTCTTGAGTCAACTAGACACAACATACTTCTGGTGTGTCCCAGTACCACAGCAACCTTCAGCGGCAGACAATCAAAACAGTTCAACACGACACTCCATACAAGACCTAAAATCTATGCACAATAAACAATCACCACATAGAAGTGACAAAGTACAAGATGAAAAGAAGCAGTTATCTATATAACAAACAAAAGCTCTTGATCTGACATTAAGTTATTGCTTAATATCAATAATGGCGATTTCCTAATGGATTGCTAAAATTAAATCGACACACCCCTAAAAACCTGGAGCACCTCTGATTCAGATTGCCAACAAGAATTACAAGTGATGGATGAGTACCAAATTAATGTATTTTACAATACATACAGGATGTGCCCTACAGGACATATTAAATCTTTAATTGCACATTAAACATCACTAAAACAATGTGTGGCACAATCTTGAATATTGACAGATGCATTTTTTCAGGAACTTGAGGTCTACAACATCATTATGACACAAACGTAGCAGCTTAAACTCTCTAATATGAATAACAAAATGACCAAATGTCAGAGCAGTGCTGCTCTCCAGTATTGTGCTTACCAAGCTAAGTAGAGTGGCTCAGATATGGCATCAAGTGTAAATTTGTTCCATATTTCCTGTTGGCCCATGCTAATCCCACACATCAGCCCTCACAGCTCATTCATTATTTATCAGGCAAACGAATAATCCAGCAGAACACAAACTGCAACTTCTAATTCACTCACCTAGCGGAGTAACATCAATTAAGACCTTTGATGTAACATCTTCATACTGATAAACTATCACTCCTCATCCTTCTTGAACTGCCTGGAGTCTTTGAAACAATTGGCCATGTCGTCCTCTTTGAATCCCTGTCCCCCACCTTCATGTAGTGTGGGACTGCACTCTTATGGTATCACTCTTATCTATTCAGTCATAGCTAGAAAATGACCTGAATTCATTTATTTCCCTCCTGCTCTATCACCTCGGGAGCCCATTGACATACTGACCTTTGGTGATACCATCTGAAAACACATAATCAGGTTCCACTTGTACCTCACCACCACGTAGTGAGACCCCCCCCCGACCACCACCACCACCCTCCCCACCACCATCACCACTCTGTCTCTGATTTGCCACGCTGCTGGTCCAGCACTCAGTACTAAATGAGCAGAAATGTATTCAAACTAAATACTGGAAAGATGTTGGTCTGAAACACAAACTAGCCACCACCTCCATTCCCCAGTAATTATCTAAGGCTAAATCAGACCATTTGCAGCCTTGATGTCACATTAGACCCGAGATGCACTTCCATCCACACCTCTGCTCCATCCTGAAGACCACCTACCTGCACCTTCATCACCCAACTCCACCCCCGCCTCAGGTCATCTATTACTGATATTCACATCCATTGTCTAGACTAGACAATTCAAATGGTCTACTAGCTGGCATCCGGCCTCCCACTCCACGTAAACTGAAGCTCATGTAAAACATTGCGGCCTGTATCTTAACTTGTACCATTTCCCATTGCGGCCTGTATCTTAACTTGTACCATCACCCCTGTGCTCAATAATCTACATTGGGCCCTGGGCTAACAATGCCTCAGGTTTAAAATCTCCATCCTTGTTTTTGAATCCCTCCATTGCCTCAGCCCTCTCTGTCTCCGGACAGCTCTCCAGTCTCATAATCCTTTGAGATATCTCAGCTCCTCTAATCCAGTCTGCTATACCCATCCCCAATTTTAATCACTCCATTGCTGGTGATCATGCCTTCAGCGGCCTAGGCCCTACGCTCTGGAATTCCCCTCTAAGCCTATTCACATCTGTCTCCTTCTTTCTAATGTTTGTTGATGCATTCCAGATGTGACTATCAATTCTGGCAACAAAAAAGCTGTCGCTTCTCTTTCTCGAACCGTTGTTCCATTAGCATCCATGAAAGGCAGAAAAAGTTCACCGAGGACAAATAAGGCAAAGAGGAAATCAGAAAAGAGCCCCTTGGAAACTGGAAACCCTTCTGTCGATCCAAACAACGCAATGGCACAAAAGCCGGGTTCTCCCAGCCCCGTCGTGGTGGGACCTGCCGTGGGAGATTCAGCACCGCAGGCGAAAGTCCATTGACATTCGGCAGGGCCAGATGATCTCGGCGGTGTGCGGGGCTGCAAAAATCCCACCCAGAGAATTTGTGATTCCATTACCTCCAGTGACTGTCCCTTTAAATATTGGTCCAGTGGCCCCGGGGCCCCACAGATTGAGCAGAAGGCCTGTGGTGTGTTAAAATGACATCACCATCTTCATTCCATCAGAGGACGCTCATTTGCATCTGGTCACAAAGAATCTACCAACCTCTGGTGGGAGCCTGGGCAAATTAACCAAAGCTGAGTGGTTAAAATGGCGGCTAATATTACAGCAGCAGGTTGGTGGCGCAGTGGTTAGCATTGCTGCCTCACAGCGCCGAGGTCCCAGGTCCGATCCCGGCTCTGGGTCACTGTCCGTGTGGAGTTTGCACATTCCCCCCCCCGTGTCTGTGTGGGTTTCGCCCCCACAACCCAAAGATGTGCAGGGTAGGTGGATTGGCCGCGCTAAATTGCTCCTTAATTGGAAAAAAATTAATTGGGTACTCTAAATTTTTTTAAAAACAGCAGCAGGTTGGGAATGGTGGGTCCTTGACAACAACTTCAACTGGCCTCCCCCCCCACCCCCTCCCACTCGGCAGGGTGGGCTAAACTGCTCCACACCCGCACACCCACCCCACCCCTCCCCTCACACCCCCCCCCCCCGCCCCCACCCCGTGCTCGTTAAAGCGCCTCATGCAGCAAACTTTTTTTTTCATGTGGTATCACCTATATTTCTCATACGCAGAGAGCTACCTGCTATCAAATTAGCAATTATCCAAATCTCACCTCTTAACACAAAATATAGCGCCGCAAGGCAATTTGGACAGGACCGTATAAATAAGATGAATGACACATAAAATAAAACATAAAATATTCCATAAAATATTCCATCGTCAAATATAATTACAGGCACCAAGTTTCATAGAATCATAGGCATTATAACACAGAAGTCGAGCATACAGCCCATTACACCTATTCAAGTCCTGGAGATATCTACTGTAGTCCCACTTCCCTATCCTTTTCCAATCCCTTTTATATTCTTTTTTTATTACTCTTTTTCAATTAATATCTCGTTTCACTTTAAATGATGTTACAGACTCTACCTTGTCTCACTTACTTTCAGTATAATTGCTCTGGATATATCTATTACCAGGACGAGTTTATAAGACAGTTATGTGAAAGACTCAACCGTTGGCTTCAAGAGTGGAAGTGACACAAATATTTTAGTGATTTGTTGCAATGTTTCCAAAAATAAACGCCGGGCAAAAGCTGATATTTTTTGCCTTGCTCACACATAGTCAAGACCTAACCTCACACATTTTTAAACAGAGGTCGGCTGTGAAGTAAAGATACTCCTCGCTGACCTCGAAGAAAGCCTCACTGAGGGATCAAGCGATCTCTTAGGTGAGAAACCTTAACTCGTTTGTGATGCAGTGGATGGTAACATTCTTTAATGGGGATCTCCAAATGCACTGATGTCATCAGCCTACCCAGGCAGCCAATCACATTGGAGAATTTCCACAGACAACAAAGCAGGGAACGAAAAGCAATAAAGTCTAATATTTTTTTACAAGTTTGCCTTTGATAAAAATAAATATTAGTCACTATGTTTGGGGTGAAGATAGAAGCTCAAATACACTGACAAAAAACTATTTTATATCCATTTAAAAATCTAGTAAATAATCAGAAGGGAGACATTTAACAACAATCTATAAATATAAAAAATATTTTTTTGGTGCCTGTCCTGTTGTTGAGCAGCCCTTATCACTCAGGTATTCATTGAAAATCCTGTTACACCTCATTGAACAAGGTGTACCATGTAATGGTGTCTCTAACTGCGTTGTGAGAGCAGACAAATGCAACTTGAGGATTTCTGCATTAACCTGCCCCGTGTACTAAATTGTGAAGTGACCATCCATTTCAGAGGGGCAGCAATAGTGTACGCTGACAGCGCACCATGAAATTGCACTCCCTCCCTCCACAACGCCTCCCCCCACCCACACCAGCCCACCCTTCCCACCGCCGCCCACAAAATATGGACCCAGAAATAAAACAGTGAGGTTACATGATATCCACGGATCCATCACTTTTTGCATCTCCACTCCTGTTTCTGTGGTCCAAATGAAGTAATGGCATCAGCAAAAGCCATGCTTGTAAATCCCACTGCAAGTTTGAGTGAGTAAAACAGGATGTTGGCTGAAGTGTTCAGAGATAACTTGAAACATGAGTTGTGCATTCCAGATTCCATTTATCATCTGCATGGTTGGTGCTCTCTGGCTACAAAAGAATGGATCGCAGTAGCCAAGCATCGTTGCGTACTCGTGTTTGTCCGAGTTGGAACAAGGTTCCTTTAAGAGTCGATCACATGATGTATTGAAGACATCATCGGCCATTTGTGCAGGTATGTAGGCAGTCTATTTTTACAGCCCATTGAGTAAATACCATTCCAATAAAGTTCACGTTTCTTTGTACCTTTCTGGCCTGCAAGCCAAACTTTTGAAAATACCACAAATAAAACTGGCGACCAGTATTACGGATGCCTGGTCAGCTCTCAACAGTGGCTAGGAGTCTGGACCAGATTGCATAACTTTTTAAAGTTTAAGATGGTGCGGAAAGATCAATTTGTTGCAGGATTGATAACAAACATAATAGGGCTTGGTTATTTATAAACAAGCTTTATTACATTACAACAAAAGAAAAGAAAAGAATATTTAAACTTTTATTTCAGCTCTAACACTAACAGGTTACATGCAGTTTTGTAACCTTAACACACTAGTTCCCATTAAACAACACTGCAACAGAACATGCAGCACCCGTGCCATTTTCACAGGGAGACAAAGCCAATGCTTGCATTTACAAAGCACTTTTCTTCTGTTAGGGACATTTGTTGAGAACCTTTTTCCAAAGCCTGCCTTGGGGGCAACTTTCATGACCCCTCTTGTTGATTTCCACTGTCTTCTGCATGTAACTTTTCAGAATAAAATTCTTTCTCCACCTCTCTCTAAGCTCCAGCCACCCCCTGAGGTGGCGCAATTTCAATCCATTATTGTTATCTTGGCTGTCTGATTTCCTACTCCCCTTTCTACAAAAGAACAGAGCTATGCCATTCATATGCAACTATTGGTGGGCAAATAGGTCCTCAGACTCTGTGATGGGATAATTGCTGGTCAAATAACATTGTCCTGAATGACAATTGTTCTTGAGTGGATCATCCTGGCTGAACCGGGGTATCCTGTGTATTCCCAATTGCAAGGTTAAGTCTGAATGGAACAAGGTAATTCAGGCTGCGGGTGTATCCCCTTGACTTTGCTGCTAACAGTCTTTTCCCTCAGTCTGTTTAACTGCTAAATTTTCTGCTCCATCCTGGATGCCATTTCTGGACCCAAGTTCCTAATATCTCCCTATAATGACAACGAGGTGGTAGACTACCAGAGAGGGCGAAGAAGCTAAAAACATTGTTATACCAAAGCTGACGATGGAGGGGTGCAAAATATTGGTGGCAGCCATCGAAGAAACTGAAACTTAAGCATAGGTTTTTGAGGAGCCAACATCTGCCCGGTAAGATTTGGACAAGCACAGGGAGCACGGTGAGTAGCAAATACCCTGCAGCAATAAGTTAGGGCTGGGGGTGTTCCAAATCTCGGAAGGAACAGGCTGAACTCAGGGAAACCTTGTTAGTGGTAAAAGATTTGTGGTACATCGTGAATATGCAAACTCCTTCCACCGTAAAATGGCAGTAAATTTTAGTGCCTTGTTAACATTTGTTGAGAACATCGAACAGCGGACCTCATATATTGAAAGATTTGATTATTTTGTCCAAGCAAACAAAATGGTGGCAGATATTGTAGTCGCAAATTTCCTGAGTACAAGGTGGGAGGGAGAGGGCGCGCACAACTCTTCAACTTCCTCTGGTACAGACAGAAAAAATAGGCTCAAAAATCTATGATGAGTTTGTGGAGATATTGCAGGGCCACTTCTCACCTTTAGCATCGCCAAGAGGTTCAGGTCCATAAACGTCACCAACAAGAAGGTGAATCAATCACACTCTTCATAGCTACTTTGATGAAATTAGCTGAATACTGTGAATTTGGAGATGGCTTGAAAGACACCATTAGAGACAAACTAATGTGTGGGTTAAGAAGCGAATCTATCCAAAGAAAAGTTGTGAACATAAAGCAACATAAACCTAAAGAAGGCTTTAGAAGTTATTACAGAATTAGCAGCTGAGGAAGACCAACAATTAAGTTTGGGCACGAGAATTCATTACATTTTGGCTGAGACCTGGACACGGGCACAGGTTCAAAATTGCCACCGATGTGCAAAAACTGGGCCCGCAGCAGCAGACTGCTGGTGCAAAGATGCAAAATGCGGAGCTTGTGGGACGCATCGAACGTGCGTGTTAGAGAACGAAACATTGAGTTCCAAACAAAAACTATAGAAAACAAGAACCAAGTATATCAAATGGAAAACCGATTCGAGGAAACAGATCCACGTGATACAAAAAAGGCAAGAAAAAGGACCAGAGTCACAGTCAGATGACTAACTGCTGTTGACTGTATGGGACATTATGGGTGCAGCGAACCATTACTGAGTCTCTCCTTTACTGGGCGGACAACTGGAGAAACTGGAGGCGGACACTGGAGCAGCAGTTTCATTGGTACCAGAAAATGTTTACCAAGAGAAACTATGACATATTACCCTCAAAGATAATATTAAAAATCAAGGAAGCAGTGCCATTGAGGGACCCTACTGATGTAAATGGGCAGCTAAACAGGTAGACCGCAGACTTGTTTGTCCCTACACACCGTTAAAGGTAACTCTCCAGCCCTAATGGGGAGAACCGGGCTGGAGAGAATCAAACTAAACTGGGCCGAGATGAATCTCATGTTAGAGTCCACCGAAGATTTTGAAGAAACATGCCATAGCCTTTAATGGGGAGCTGGGAAGCATGAAATAGATTTCAGTCAAGTAAAAGATCAAGCCAAGTCAGATGCTTAAAGGCATGGTCAGTGCCGTATGCCATCAGAGCCAAGATAGAGGCAGAATTAGAGAGGCTGGTCAAAATGGGGGTCCTCAAACCTGTTAATGTAAGTGATTTGGGCCATGGCAATTGTACCTGTGATGAAGAAATACGGTTTGGTATGCATATGTGCTGATTTTAAAGTCACTATCAATCCGGTACTGTGTGCAAAGCAGTGGCCCCTGCTTTCAATTGATGATTTATTTGCTGGGTTGGCTGGAGGCCAGCATTTCAGTAAAGTTGACCTTAGCCAAGCTTACCTCAAGATAAATGCCAATCTAGATTCACAACAATATTTGACAATTGTGACACAGAAAGGGACATTCAGATAGAAAAGACTTCCATTTGACATCACGTCTGCACCTGCGTTGTTCCAATGTGCCATGGATCAAATTATAAACGGACTAAATGGAGTCCAGTGCCGGTTAGACAATATCTTAGTTACTGGGAAAAAATGAAGAAAAGCATGTTTGAAATTTAGACTCCAGTGACTAGATCATGCACTGCGAGTACGGAAGGATAAATGTGAATTCTTCAAATCTTTTTTTTTAATAAACAATTTTATTGAGGTATTTTTGGTTTTATAACGACAAAATAAACAATCTAAATGAGTCTATAGACATAGTGCAAAAAGCATGCTTCCTCCCTTACAGGTCCCATCTTTATTAACCCCCTACTCTAAGCTAAACTAACCCCCTCCCCGCCCCCCGCCCCCTTTTCTGCTGACGATTAATATTTTCTGCAAAGAAGTCGACGAACGGTTGCCACCTCCAGGCGAACCCTAATAGTGACCCTCTCAAGGCAAACTTGATTTTCTCCAAATAGAGAAAGCTAGCCATGTCCGATAGCCAGGTCTCTGACTTTGGGGGCTCTGAGTCCCTCCAAGCTAATAATATCCGTCTCCGGACTACCAGGGAAGCAAAGGCCAGAAGGTCCGCCATTTTCTCCTCCTGGATTCCCGGATCTTCCGACACCTCGAAAATTGCCACCTCCAGACTCGGTGCCACCCTTGTTTTTAACACCGTGGCATCATGACGTCTGCAAACCCCTGCCAGAATCCCCTGAGCTTTGGGCATGTCCAAAACATGTGGACATGGTTCGCTGGCCCCTCCCCACACACCTTGCGCATCTATCTTCTACCCCAAAGAACCTGCTCATCCAGGCCACTGTCATGTGAGCCCAGTGCACGACCTTAAACTGTATCAGGCTGAGCCTGGAGCATGTTGTGGATGCGTGGACTCTATTCAACGCATCCGCCCAGAGACCATCCTCTATCTCTCCTCCTAACTCGTCTTCCCATTTGTGCTTCAGCTCCTCGGTCTGCGTGTCCTCTAACCCCATGAGTTCCTTATAGATGTCAGAGACCTTCCCTTCCCCCAACCACCCTCTGGAAACTACCCTATCCTGTATCCCCCTATCCCCTTAGTGGTAGGAGCGGGAAGGTTGAGACCTGCCTACGTAGGAAGTCCCGCGCCTGCAGGTACCTGAATTATTTTCCCATCGCCAATCCAAATTTCTCCTCCAGTTCCCTCAAGCTAGGAAAGCTCCCTTCTATAAACATAACACCCATCCTCTCAATCCCTGCTCTCTGCCATCTCTGGAACCCCCTGTCCATCCTTCCCGGGGCAAACCGGTGGTTATTGGGAACCAGACTGATGCTCCTTCCTCTCCCACATGCTTCCTCCATTGCCCCCAGACTCTCAGGGCTGCCACCGCCACAGGGCTGATGGAGTACCGTGCCGGCGGGAACGGCAGAGGCACCGTTATCAATGCCCCCAAACTGGTGCCCTTACATGAAGCCACGTCCATACGCTCCCATGCAGACCCTCCCCTCACCACTCACTTCCTAATCATGGCTATATTCGCCACCCAATAATAGTTTGGCAGCGCCAGCCCGCCCTCCCCCCGGCTCCGCTCAAGCATCCCCTTTTTTACTTGCGGGGTCTTGCCCGCCCATACAAAGCCGATGATAACTTTGTTAACCCGTTTAAAAATAGACCACGGAATAAAGATGGGGAGACACTGGAGCACGAACAGGAATCTCGGAAGGACCGTCATCTTCACTGTCTGGACCCTCCCAGCTAATGACAACGGGAGCGCGTCCCACCTCTGAAAATCATCCTTCATTTGATCTACTAGTCGGGACAGATTTAGCTTGTGCAGCCGTTCCCATTCCCGCGCCACTTGGATGCCTAGGTACTGAAAGCTTTCCCCCTACCACTCCAAACGGCAGTTCCCCCAGTTGCCTCTCCTGTCCCCTTGCCTGGATTACAAACATGTCGCTTTTCCCTATATTTAGATTGTACCCCGAAAACCGGCCAAATTCCCTCAGAATCCTCATGATTTCTTCCATCCCCTCTACTGGGTCCGATACATACAGGAGCAGGTCGTCTGTGTAAAGCGAGACTCTGTGTTTCACTCCCCCCCGGACCAGCCCCTTCTAGCCCCTAGAGGCTCTTAGTGAAATTGCCAACGGCTCTAAGCTAACGCAAACAACAGTGGGGAGAGGGGGCATCCCTGTCTCGTCCCCCGATGTAGCCTAAAATAGTCCGATGTTGTCCTGTTCGTCCGTACGCTCGCCACAGGAGCCTGCTACAGCAACCTGACCCAGTCAATAAAGCCCCGCCCAAATCCGAACCGTCCCAGCACCTCCCACAGATATTCCCATTCTACTCGATCAACAGCCTTCTCTGCATTCATTGCGACCACTACCTCCACCTCCCTACCTTCTGGGGGCATCATGATCGCCTTTAGCAGCATTCTTACATTGGTCACCAAGTGCCTTCCCTTAACGAACCCCGTCTGGTCCTCCCCAATCACATCCGGAACACAGTCTTCAATGCTAGAGGGCAAACATTTGGCTAGCGGTTTGACGTCCACGTTCAATAGGGATATCGGCCTGTAGGACCCACACAACTCCGGATCCTTGTCCCGCTTCAGGATCAGTGAGATTGTGGCCTGTGACATCGTCGGGGGAAGCACCCCTCTCTCCCTAGCTTCATTGAATGTCCTCATCAGCAGAGGCCCCAATATTCCATAGAATGTTTTATAGAACTCCACAAAACGAAAAACAAGAAACTTTTTTTAAAAAACATAACCGTTGCAGCAGAGTTCAAAGTTCTCAGTCCGACACCAGTCCTTTCCTTTTCGCGAAATCCAGCGCTTCCTCAGGCGACTCAAAATAGAAATGTTGCTCCTCATATGTGACCCAGAGGCAGGCCGGATACAACAGCCCGAACTACACCTTTTTCTTGAAAAGAGTCGACCTGATCAGGTTAAACCCCACTCTTCTCCTGGCCACCTCCGCACTCAGGTCCTGATAGATCCGCAGGATACTGTTGTCCCATTTACAGCTCCGTGTCTGCTCGGCCCACTGTAGAATATGCTCCTTATCCAAATACTTGTGGAATCTCACCACCATTGCCCTCGGGGGGTCTCCCATTCGCGGCTTCCTTGCGAGCGCTCTGTGAGCCCTGTCCACCTCCAAGGGTCGGGGCAATGCCCCATCCCCCAGCAGCTTCTCGAACATGGCCGCTATATATGCCCCAGCGTCCGCTCCTTCGGATCCCTCTGGGAACCCAACGATCCTCAGGCTCTGCTGGCGGGACCTGTTCTCTAGGTCCTCCACCTTCTCCACGAGTCTTTTCCGCTGGTCTCTTAACATCCCCACCTCCAACTCCACCGCTGTTTGATGTTCCTCCTGGTCAGCCAGCGCCTTCTCTACTTCTGGATCGACCGATCTTGGGCATCCAATCTAAGTCCCAGCTGCAAAATTGCCTCTTTCATCTGGTCCAAGCAGTCCCGCTTCTGCTTGCCGAAGGTCCCCTGGAAGAATTTGCAAATTATCTAAAGGAGAACAGAATCCAACATATCCGATCCACCCTTATCATCCTGCCACAACTGGGCTGGCTGAAAGTTTTGTTCAGACAATGAAGCTTTCATTGACGGCAACCCATGAGCAACGATCATTGTCTGAATGACTAAGCCAATTCCTGATGACGTCCAGCAATACATTTGACAACTCAAAGTTCTCCAGCCTTACTCATGGTAACATATCAACATTTGATCTGCTGAAGCTAGCTAGGTCAAGAGAAATAGTTGAGAGGAAACAGCAAAGTCAGGTTTCGCGATGTGAGAACAGGGCTAAACTGTTTTTTCAGAAATGTCAGGAGATGTAGGCAAGGAACAATACCACCAGTGGGGAGTGGATACCTGCCATTGTACAGGCAGGACCGGTCACCTACACTGTTCAAACTCGGGATGATGTAGTGTGGAGAATACATACTGATCAACTTTTATCAACTAGAACTACTTTGCCAGACCAGGTTAAAGTCCAACAGGTTTGTTTCAAACACTAGCTTTCAGAGCACTGCTCCTTCCTCAGGTGAATCATGATCAGTGCTCCGAAATGCCCCATCCCCCAGCAGCTTCTCGAACATGGCCGCTACGTATGCCCCAGCGTCTGCTTCTTCGGACCCCTCTGGGAGCCCAACGATTCTCAGGCTCTGCCAGCGGGACCTGTTCTCTAGATCATCCACCTTCTCCAGGAGCCTTTTCTGCTGGTCTCTCAGCATGCCCACCTCCAACTCCACCGCAGTTTGATGTTCCTCCTGGTCAGCAAGCGCCTTCTCTACTTTCTGGATCGCCCAAACTTGGGCATCCAATCTAAGTTCCGGCCGCAAAATTGCCTCTTTAATCGGGTTCAAGCAGTCCCACTTCTGCTTGGCGAAGCCCTCCTGGATAACTTGCATCAGCTGCTCCGTTGACAGCTGGGTCGACAAGCCAGAGGTCCGGTCATCCGCCATGCTTTCTCCCCCTGCAGCTTCAGCCCAAGCCTTCTCCGTCCTTCTGTTTCTGCCTTTACGAGCACTTCTAGTCCTCCTCTCCATGCACCGATGTGGGAATCCAGTACCCAATTGCCTCTGTGCAATTGTCATCAATTCTTCAAATCAATTCTGGTAAAAAGTCGGGGAAAAGGTCCAAAAGCCAGACCTGAGCGGGAGCCACCAAATGTGCGACTTACTCCTTCATAGCCGCCACCGGAAGTCTCAATTCTTCAAATCTTCCATTGTGTACCTGGGGCACATCATAGACGCAAAGGGACTGCACGAGTCACCTTCAAAAAGGAAAATCCATAACTGAGGCACCTGCACCTCAAAACGTCAATCAACTTTGATAATTTTGTGGCTTATTAAACGTTTATGGAAGGTTTGCCCCTAATCTCGCAACTACTCTCAAGCGTTCATGAAATTTGTTGTGTCAAAACAGGAAATGGAAATGGGTGGATCAGTGCGAGAAAGCCTTTGTACAAGCTAAAGAGGCACTCCTAAAGTCAGACGTTCAGACACACTCTTATCCAAAGTCACCATTGCAACTGGCTTGTGACGCATCACCTTATGAGGTGGGAGCAGTAGTTTCTCACATGAAGCCCAATTGTAAAGAGAGATCAGGAGCGTTTGCATCAAGGCCCTTGAACAAAGCAGAAATGAACTATGCACAGATAGAGAAGGAAGATCCAGGCCTCATTTTCTGAATCAAACATTTTTACCAATACCTTTATGGAAGGAAACTTACTTTACTAATGGATCACCGACCACTGACAACGATACTTGGTCTGCACACTGGTATTCCACCTCTCGCAGAGAGCTGGAGGCAAAGGTGGGCATTGCTGTTGCCAGTACAAACATACACGATGAAATATCGTCAATCAAATGGAATGCTGATGGACTCTGCAGATCACCTTTACCTAACAAGTCGTCAATGAATCATTCAAGTGGTAATATTTTCTATTTCGAAGAAGTCAATATCACTCCTGTAACCACAGGGCAAGACAAGAAGTATACCAGAAATAATCCACTCCAGTCGGACGTCATGGTACTTCATGGCAAGACCGCGGGAGCGTTGAAGCTATATGTTATCTGAAGACTTGATCTATCCGTACAGGCTGGTTGATGCCTTTGAGAAATGAGGGTCACCATTCCGCCATTGTTAAGGGAACATGTCCTAAACTAACTTCATGAAGGTCATTGTGGGGTAGGAAGGTTGAAGGAGATAGCGTGAAGCTATTTTTGGTGGTCAGGGCTCGATAGTGAAATCGAGGAGAAGACGAGCATGTGCGAGCTTGATCAAAGGTTTGAAACCTGCCACCGTTAGCGCCATCATGGGAAAGGCCAGAAGGGCCATGGCAGTTGTTCATATAGATGATGCAGGCCCAGTCGAAGGACGAATGTTTTTTATTGTGGTTGACGGGGGCTCAAAATGTCCTGAAGTCGTCATTATGAAGACTAGGTCCTCGGAGAGAACAACAAAAAGAGAGTGAGATTTCTGCAAGATTTGATTACCGTGAACAACTTGTTATTGACAATGGGCCACTGTTAATTTGGCAAGAATTTGCAAATTATCTAAAGGAGAACAGAATCCAACATAGCCGATCCACCCTTATCATCCTGCCACAACTGGGCTGGCTGAAAGTTTTGTTCAGACAATGAAGCTTTCATTGAAGGCAACCCATGAGCAACGATCATTGTCTGAATGACGAAGCCAATTCCTGATGACGTACAGCGGTACATTTGACAACCCAAAGTTCTCCGGCCTTACTCATGGTAACATATCACCGTTTGATCTGCTGTCAAGAGAAATAGTTGAGAGGAAACAGCAAAGTCAAGTTTCGCGACGTGAGAACAGGGCTAAACTGTTTTTCAGAAATGTCAGGAGATATAGGCAAGGAACAATACCACCAGTGGGGAGTGGATACCTGCCATTGTACAGGCAGGACCGGTCACCTACACTGTTCAAACTCGGGATGATGTAGTGTGGAGAATACATACTGATCAACTTTTATCAACTAGAACTACTTTGCCAGACCAGGTTAAAGTCCAACAGGTTTGTTTCAAACACTAGCTTTCAGAGCACTCATGATCAGTGCTCCGAAAGCTCGTGTTTGAAACAAACCTGTTGGACTTTAACCTGGTGGTGTAACACTTCTTTCTGTGCTCACCCCAGTCCAACGCCAGCATCTCCACATCATACTTTGGCAGAGACAGAGTCAACCGAGACTCCGCAACAAACTGTGCCAAATGAAGACCTAGACAGTCCTGAGAACCTGATAATACCAGAAATAACCGTAGAAGACAGATCCCAGTTGAATACACTTCAACATTGAGTCAACCTGCGAACACGATGTCAGTTACGATTGAGACAAAGACGGACGGCACCAAATTAATCCAAAAACACGAGGTTGCCGTCAACATGAAAACATGTGGTTCACTAATAACCACACAGAAATCGACGTCCTCTGAAAAGTCTAACTTGTTGACTGTTGTATTTATTAATTGTTCATATTGTAAATTTTGATTGCTAATGTTCTATTGTGATTCATTGCAGGAACCTCTAATGTAAAGGGGGAGGAAAGTGTTGTTTATTCATGTTTGTTCCGAGTTGGAACATGGTCACTTTAAGAGTCCGATCATGTGACACACTGATGACATCATCGGCCGTTTGCACGGGCAAACAGACTGTCTGTCCTAACAGCGTAAACATCATTCCAATAAAGCTCTTGTTTGTACCTTCATGGTCTGCAAGCTTACCTTTTAAAATTACCACAGTTATAAACTGAGCTGTGTGTTTAAAATTTCAACATTCATTTCACTGAAGGACATGTTTTATGGATATATGATAGCGACTTAATTAAAGCTTGAATGGCCAGTGTAGGTGTATCCTTAAAGGGGCACGAGATTCATGGAAAATAAACCTTTAAAAATATATAACCAAGGAATAGATCATACACCATTATGGTACGTGTACCTGATACTATTGTGACAACTGATGGTTTTGTAATGCTACTTGTGTTAACAAAAAGGCTTTGAAAAGTTGGGAAAATTTGCGCACAACTCTTTTGCCTCTTCCACTGTCCAGGGTATGATTGTCAGACATTGATTTTCATGAAGGTAATACCAGTTTAGCTTAAATTGTATTTACCCCTCTCAAAATACAATGCATTTTGCTTCTTCTGTTGCAGTCCATTGTGAGCAAATATTCAGAGGTAAGTGTATAAATCAGCTTCCATGAATGCTCAAAGAAATAGGTACGAGCAATTGGGTACCCTATGAAACAGGGTCATTGCCTTCCTGCACTATATTAGCAGATAGCTTTACCATTTAAAGATGCTTGGCTAAACAAAAAAGTCTCCCTGCACTCAGGCACACAAGGATTGAAGGTATAAGTCTGGTAGCGCAGTCTACTATTCTACACCTACCGCCCTACCTGAATCCATCCAGGGTGAGAATAGATAATGAATAGATTATTTCTTCTTGCAAGGTCTGCCCTAATTTCAATGCTGACAGCAATGCTCCCATTAATTTTCCTTTTGTCAAACCTTCATGTTCTGCTTTTGTTTTCTGCATAGAAGATGATCTCCAGGCAACATCGCTTTCAGTGACAGAGCAGGGCAGTCGACCTATTTTCTGTAATTGACGTTTTGCTGTTCTTTGTATCCAGATAAGCTGGCCGTTCTTGGCCAGATCAATTTAGGCCTCAATTCTGACTGACACATAGCCCTGAGATTTAAGCAAGCAGCTGATGAACTTGATGTAAAATTCTCAGCATGTTTGGTTGCTATGCCAACATACCCCCGCCATGTGGGTACAACCACGTCAACGCAGCAAAGGGTAAATGCAATAATTGCGCTCCTACCACTGGCATCTGTGTTCTATTGTTCATTTGGCAGGATCCATTTTCAACAATGATTTCACCTTTGCCATGATTTTAGATTTAAACTTTCACTTCTTTTCTTGAATTCCCACTCGCTCATTTGTATTTGCATTGCATAGAATTTCAGAGAGTTGAGAACAAAGAAAAAAACTAAATGGCCCAACAAGTCTATTCCAGAGTTTATGCTTCCTATGAGGCTTTGCCAGCTCTTCTTCATCTAGCGTGATCAACATTTCCTTTGTCCCTTATGTCCTCGTCTGGCCTCCTTTAAATGCATCTCGGTCTTTTGTTTCAAAAGCATCAAGTGGTAGGTAGCAAGTTCTACATTCTTACCATACTTTGGGTAAAACACTTTCTCCTGAATTCCTTTATTTAATTTATTAGTGGCTATTTTATATTTCTGACCTCTGGTTTTGGATTTTCCCACAGGTCGAACTCTCTTATCGGGCGAGATTCTCTGGCCCCCCACCGGGTCGGAGAATCACCGTGGGCCATCGCGAATTCCGCCCCCGCCGCCAGCCGAATTCTCCGAAGGGAGAAAAGTCGGCGGGGGGTCAATCGCGCCGCACGCCTCAGAGAATGGCCCGGGTGGGCGCGAGGCAATGGATTTCGGGGCTGCCGATATTCTCCTGTCCGGATGGGCCGAAGTCCCGCCGCGCGACCACGGGTCCCGTCGGCGTAAATCAAAACACCTTTCAATCGGCGTCAACCAACGTGGAGGTGGGTGACGGCCTGGGGGGTTGGCCGCTGGAGAGGTGATGGCGTGGCCGCAGTCTGTATGTGTCGGGGAGAGGTGTGTGTAGGGTTGTGTGTGTGTGTGTGTGCGGCGGGGGCGGGGGGGGGGGGTTAGAGTGGGGTGGGCTCCGGGGGAGTGCAGTGCCGGGGATGGGAGGATGACTGCCGGGGAGGGGGACGGGGGACGGGGGGGGGGTCCGTGCCGGGGAGGGGGGGGGGGGGGGGGGGGGGACCGTGCCGGCGAGGGGGGCGTGGAGGTGCGTGCCGGGGAGGGGGACGGGGAGGTGCGTGCTGGGGATGGGGACGGGGACGGGGGGGGTTCGTGCCGGGGGGGGTTCCGTGCCGGGGAGGGGGACGGGGGGTCCGTGCCGGGGAGGGGGGCGGGGAGGTGCGTGCCGGGGAGGGGGACGGGGAGGTGCGTGCTGGGGATGGGGACGGGGGGGGGGGTTCGTGCCGGTGGGGGTTCTGTGCCGGGGGGTCCGTGCCGGGGAGGGGGACGGGGAGGTGCGTGCCGGGGAGGGGGATGGGGAGGTGCGTGCCGGGGAGGGGCGATGCGAGGGCAAGTGAGTTGGTCCACCTGGCCAGGTGCCAGCCTCCAACAGTCGGACCCATGCAGCCCATGCCACCTGGCTGGGGGGAGGAGGGGGTATGGGCAATGATGACATGTCGTCATTCCCCCCCCCCCCCCACCCACAGGCCGTCATGTTTTCCGATCATCCAGCGATGTTGGCCGCCGTGGCGGCAGCCGCTAATGTCCATGTTGCCGTGGATGAGGAGGAGGAGGAGCGTGCCAGAGAGGCGGCGCAGGCTGCCGCAGAGGGGCAGGCAGCAGCCGGCCAGGCTGGAGGGACACCTGACCGACAGGATGAGGAGGGGGAGGAGGACGTCGCGGCCCGACGGCAACGGAGGCACCCGAGGACGCCTCGTGTGTACCGGCCCCGGCAGTCATACCAGGACCTCACGGACCGGGAATGCAGGAGGAGACTCCGGATGAGCCGGGAAACCGTGGCACACATCTGCCACCTGCTGGCACACCTGTCACCGTGTGGCAATGGCGGAGGACACCCTCTCCCCGTGTCCGTCAAGGTTACGGTGGCCCTGAACCTCTATGCAACGGGGTCATTCCAGGCACCGAGTGGGGACCTGTCCGGCATATCGCAGACATCGGTGCATCGGTGCATCCGGGCAGTGACAGATGCCCTATATGCCATGGCGCACTGCTACATCCGCTTCCCTGTGGACCGGGCCAGCCAAGGTGCCCGGGCCGTGGGCTTCTCTGCCGTGGCCGGGTTCCTCATGGTCCAGGGTGCGATTGATGGGATGCACATCGCCGTACGGCCACCTGCAGATAACAGGGCCGTGTTCACCAATAGGAAGGGGACCTATTCGATGAACATACAGGTGGTCTGCGACCACCGCATGATGATCCTGCATGTCTGCGCCCGTTACCCGGGCAGTGTACACGACTCATACGTGTTGTCGCGGTCATACATCCCCGGCATGTACGAGGGACGCCATCCCCGGCTGAGGGGCTGGTTGCTGGGCGACAGGGGCTACCCATTGCGACCGTCGCTGATGACGCCTATACGGAGGCCAAGCAATGAGGTGGAGAACCGCTACAATGATGCCCATGTAGCGACAAGGGGAGTGATAGAGAGGTGCTTTGGCGTGCTGAAGATGCGTTTCAGGTGCCTGGACCTCTCTGGGGGCGCCCTCCAGTATCGGTGAGATAGGGTCGGCCGCATCATTGTAGTGTGCTGCGTCCTGCACAATATAGCCCAGCAGAGGGGCGATGTGCCGCAGGCAGAGGACGGCGGAGTGGAGGAGAAGCAGGAAGAGGCGCAGTCCTCCCAAGATGAGGGGGATGGGGGCAATGGTCAGGGCAGACGGGCTACACATGGGCAAGTGGCTGTCCACCGTTACCGGCTGGGCCAGCGGGCACGGGACAGGCTGATAGACGCCCGCTTCACTGACTAGATGGGCGTGGGAATCGGGTAGTATGGCCACAGACCGCACACGATGGCAACACCTGAGCACCCACACTCCCCACCCATCCACCACCCAGCACCCTCACCCCCCTCCCCAACCCCACCCATCCCACCCGCATGCACACCACCCCCCCATTGCCGATCCACCTGCGGCACAACGGCCGGGCTCACACAGTTGCCGGTGGACGCGTGTCTATTGCAGGCCATGGAGGATGATGACAACCCGCTCTGCGATGAGCTCCTGGCTCCACAACGTTGGACGATGTCTGACCCATGGCCACAGTACCACCATCCACCCGGACCAGCCCTGCATGCGACTGTGACACTGCAGCGCACGGTCCCGTCCTCTGCCCGGGGGGATGTTGATGGCGGCCCAGGGGGAAGGGGGCAGACTCACCTGGGGCTGAGGTAAGACCACCCCTCACACACACACTTGCGCTCAACGTACATGACACCCACGCACGCTTTGGACAGAGCACAAAGGCAGCTTCTGTAGGTGTAACATTGACTTTAATAACGAAAGGAGTTCATGCACGTGCCCTAGCCCCTAAAACTCATCTGTGCCCTGCACCCGTGCCAACTTACTCAGTGTCTAATTGTTTGGCCTTACGGGCCCTTTGACTACGCCTAGGTGGTTCCCCAGACGGTACAGCAGAACTGGAGGTGGACTCCTGCGATTCCTGCCCTCTGACTCGGGATCCCTTTGGCGGCCGTTTCCTGGGGCGTCCTGGCCTAGATGGGCTAGGCTGCGGCCCGGGCGACTGGGATGGCGAGCTGCCAGCCTGTCCTGCCCGTTGCCCACCCGATGCACCTGGGACGGAAGGGGGGGAGCCCGAGGTGTTGAGGTGTTCCGGGACCTCCTCTACAATGGGACCCGGAACGGGCCCCAGCACCTCCTCCTCCCTCGGGGTGCCCGATGGCCCCCAGGCCTCTACATGGGTGGGGGGTGCGAACGGACTGGCCATCCGACGCCCCCCCGACATCTGGCGCTGTCAGTCCTGGAGGCCCATGCTGGTATCGACAGGGGTCTGCAGGTTTGCAGCCATGGAGCTCAGGGGGTTGGCAAACCCTGTCTGTGACTGTCCGACGCCGGCTCGCACATGGGCAGTGGCGCCAATGCCCTCAGCGATGGCCTGCTGAGACTGGGCCATGGCCTGCTGAGACTGGGCTATGGCCTGCTGAGACTGGGCTATGGCCTGGTGAGACTGGGCTATGGACTGCTGAGACTGGGCTATGGCCTGCTGAGACTGGGCTATGGCCTGCTGAGACTGGCTCATGGTTCTCTGCCGCTGGCGCTGGCTCATGGCCTCCTGTGAGAGGGCAGCCATGTCCTGAGTCCCAGACGCCGCCTGCACGGAAAGCCCCAGGCCTCGCAAACCGCTCCCCATGTCTGACACCGTCGGGCCTTGCAAACCGTTCCCCATGTCTGACACCGTCGCACCCATTGCCTCCACCGCGGACGCCACCCGTGCGGTGTCGGCCTGGGTGGCACGCATGACCGGCACCACTGCCAGCTCCTGGACGCGGGTGGACTCCTCCACCTGCGACTGCAGCCGCCGCAAGCTGGCCGTCACCCTCTTCGCTCGTCCCAGGTTCGGTGGTTGCATCGGACCTATGGGTGGGTGTGGTAACTCCAGGAACCCGGGATCCATCTGGGCGGCAGATGTTCGCTTGGGCTGGGCTGCCCTCCGACCGCCCGGCCCCTCTGCTGCTTCTACCTCCACCTGCTGTACCGGGACAGCTGTGTTGTGCGCACCAGTGAGTGTACCAGACGCCTCATCACTAAAGTGCCCAACCGAGGTGAGTGTTTCTGCGATGGTGGAGGGTGTTGGTGACAGCAGTGGCGTTGTGTCGTGCGCATCGTCCGACTCTGAGTCCATGGCACTTTGGGGTGGCAGTTCGTCTCCACCCATCCAATCTGTGTCACTGTCCTGTATTTCAGTTTCCTGGGTAGGGGTGTCCTGGGTAGGGGTGTCCTGGGTTGTGGTTTCGTGGCTCGGTTGTGACGGGGGCCGGTGGCTGCCCCTCTCGTCGCTGGGTGGCACAAACCTGCGTCGCCGCACCCGCATGAGACGGGGGGGCGCCGTCTCCCTGTTGCTCCAGGTCTCTCC
The DNA here is from genome assembly GCF_047496885.1 of Scyliorhinus torazame. Lineage (NCBI taxonomy): Eukaryota > Metazoa > Chordata > Chondrichthyes > Carcharhiniformes > Scyliorhinidae > Scyliorhinus > Scyliorhinus torazame. The sequence goes on along the minus strand of NC_092721.1, from coordinate 21,658,711 downwards.
GTCTCCCGTGGTCTACGAGGGGCATCGTGCGGGCATCGAATGCCAGAGGCTCCGGGTCTGGCCGTCTCCCGTGGTCTCCAAGGGGCATCTTGCGGGCGTCGCATGCCAGAGGGTCTGGGTCTCTCCGTCGCCCGTGATCTCTGAGGGGCATCATGCGGGCGGTCAGCATCTGCGGGGATGGGTGCCTCGACGTTTGCTCCTGCGATACACAATGAAGCATGCATGGTTAGACACGCAGGCAGTGATCAGGTGATATGGGGGAGGGGGGATATGGGGAGGGGGGATATGTGGGAGGGGGGATATGGGGTCGAGCTGTCGGTGGCTCACTTGCTAGTGGGCCCCTGACCTCTGCATCAGCAACCTCCCGGTCCTCACGTCCGCCAGCCAGTTCCAGGGCCCTTTCCTCATGTTCGGTCAGTGGCCTCTCATCAGCGGGGCCTCCTCCAGACCTCACATGCTCCATGCTCCCTGGCGTTGTGTGCGTGCTTCTCCTGTGGGGGGTGGTGGCAGGGGTAAAAGGCAACAGTGTTAGACAGGTATATGAATGCACGCCATCGGTTGCGCGTGTATTGCAGAGGTTATGGTTAGGGCTGGATTCACTTGGGGATATGGGGGAGGGGGGATATGGGTGATATGGGGGAGGGGGATATGGGGGATATGGGGGAGGGGGGATATGGGGGAGGGGGTATATGGGGATATGGGGAGGGGGGATATGGGGAGGGGGGATATGGGGGTTATGGGGAGGGGGATATGGGGAGGGGGATATGGGGGATATGGGGGAAGGGGATATGGGGGGTATGGGATGTATGGGGGATATGGGGGAGGAGGATATGGGGGAGGGGGGATATGGGGGAGGTGGGATATGGGGGATATGGTGGAGGGGGGATATGGGGAGGGGGATATGGGAGATATGGGGAGGGGTGATATGGGGGATATGGGGAGGGGGGATATGTGGGATATGGGGGAGGGGGCATATGGGGGAGGGGGGATATGCGGGAGGGGGATATGGGGAGGGGGGATATGGGAAGGGGGGATATGGGGAGGGCGGATATGGGGGATATGGGGGAGGGGGGATATGGGGGAGGGGGGATATAGGGGATATGGATATCCGGGGGGGGGGGGGGGCTTACCCTGGCCGCCCTGACGAGGTCGTTCACCTTCTTGTGGCACTGGGTGCCTGTCCGTGGTGTCAGGGCCACAGCGGTGACGGCCTCTGCCACCTCCCTCCACAGACGCCGGCTGTGGCATGGGGCAACTCTGCGACCGTGTCCGGGATACAGGGCCTCCCTCCTCTGCTCCACTGCGTCCAGGAGCGCCTCAATGTCACGGGACTGGAACCTCGGGGCTGAGCGGCGGGCGGCCATCCGGTCGGGTGTTCTGGTCGGGTGGGGGAGCAGCGTGTCTTATAAGCCGTCACGCCGTGCGGCGTGTATGACTGGGTCTTCAAGAAAGTCCAGAGTGAAACGCCTGCATTTTGACGCTGGAGTGGGGACTTAGCCCCATTATTGGAGAATCCTGCCCCTGAACTGTGCATGGTATTCCGAATGTGGTCTAACCAAGGGCTAATCCATGTTTAACATTACATATTTGGAGGAGTCAGTGTTTGCGGGTGAGAATTTGGACAGATATGAGCTATGAGCAGTGAAGTGAGTGCTGACATTTACTTATTGTGTCACCATATTTTATAAGTTGGCATTTTTCTTAAGCTAATAACTAATGCTGCAGCCTTCATTGCACAGAAATGTTCGGAATGTTTGCCGATCTCTTGTTGCATTGCTCAATAACAAAAAAAATGTTTGCCTTTTAGCAAAAATTGCTCCACTTGTTCTCAGACTCTGTGGGTGGGATTTTTTTTCGATCGATCCCACCCTGCAACCGGAAGTTCCCACCCAAGGTCAACTGGTCTGTCAAAGTCTCCGTCCTGCCTGCGATGATTCCCATAGCGAGTGGGACTGGTACATCCACCCCTCTATTTCTTTTTGCCTCCCAATTCAGGTCTTCCTTTTCACCTTAAAGGCTGTCTGCTCCTGTTTCTCTCCCTCTCCAAGCTCCTCACATCCTCGATAAGTCTCTGTCTATAATGCTCTATCTAGCCAGCTGGATCATCCACATGTCATGGAACCCACCCGTGTTCATTCTGTTGGTTAGTAAGTGGGCAACAAGAGCTAACCAGGCTGAGCATCCTGCAGTCCTGTCAAAACGCTCCTGAGTCCTACACGCTGTCATGATCACGCAAATGGCAATTGTAGAAGTGGTCTGTGAACCAGCAATATGTGTGTGTGTCTGAATGAAGCTCCTGCTTAATTTGTGAATGATTCCATTAAAAAGTCACCAGCAGTCAAGCTTTATTCTCAAACAAGATAAAGGTTAATTTATTACAAAACTACTGGTGAAAGTTACCGAAGCAAAAGTAATGAAGTCACTGACTAAATGCGTACAATGCAGATAAGAATAAAAGACACTTCTAAAGATGGACTTCAGATCAGCCCTTGAAGATATCGGGTGGGATTTATCCCCCCCAAATTGTAATTTTGGGTGAGTCTTGCGGGGTGTTGTGTGCTGGCTGCAATGGCGAGATTGCGGCCGGTATTTACCCACAGTTAGAGCAAAGAAACGAGCCCCCACGCGAGTTTTGCCATGCCTGACTCTCTCCCGAGAGAGTTGGCAAAGCAGCAGCAGGGTCAGCAATGCCATCTGGGCGGCAGTGGCAGCTGCAGTGAGTGCGGGTAGCATGACCAGGTGGACTGCCGTCCAACGTCGGAAGAAGATGAACGACCTGGTACGAGCTGCAAGGGTAGGTTATTACCTCCCTCATGTCACCAGTCCCACCTGCCACCCTTCAATTTCCAAACACCCCCTCACAATCCACTGGCTGTCACCCTCCCCACATCCGATCTCCACACTTGTTCCTCTGAGCTCCCTGGCATTCAACATCACACCCTTTCAGCTCGAGGTGCCTTGCCCACACATGCCACCTGCTATAGACCCCCATGATCCATTGCGCATGCGACTCACAGTGTCCTCTCTTTGTCCCTGCAGGAGAAGATAGCCCATAATAATAGAGAAATGGCAAAGGCCGGTGGCGGGGGAGAGGGGAGGGGGGGAGGAGGCTGCCAGAGATCCAAGTCCTCACCACCTATGAGGAAAGCACACTGTATTACGCGGGGTTGCCCGAGGAGAGAGTAGTGACCGACAGCGAGATCGGCTTGCGGCTGAGTGGTGATGACCTGTCTCAAGTGAGTTTTTGATACCCACACAACTGTCCTTCCCTTTCACTGCCAACATGGTTTTGCAGGATCACCATCTGATGAGGCCTGTCCATCCGGAATCGTTCCCCGTCCGCCACCCAAGGGAATAGCTCAGTGGAGATCTCGGAGAAGAACACCAGCAATGCATCTCAGCTATCACACAGACCTCGTTGGGCAACATTAGTGGAAAGGTTTCAGGGGCACTATCTGGTGAGCACCATACAGCTGCCGATGCACATCAGATGGAAGCAGGAAGATCCAAGGGAGACAGCAGTCGAAGGAGGTCTGTTGGATCCCAGGACTCAGCTGGATCCCAGCCAGATGCCAAGCTTCTGGACAAGGTTCTCCCAGAGCTGATACAGATGATAGGACACAGCCGTGACATTCAGGAGGGGATGTCAACAACATTCCAGCGACTGCAAGGCTGACTACAGGAGCCATAAAGCCGTCAGGCGCAGGAGATGGTGCCTGCATTGTGTGGTACCCAGGCTAACACTGATAGGGTGGTGACCGCAGTGAGAACCTGGAGCACGATGCCCACGCCTTGAGAGGTGGTGTCCAAGGTGTTGCGCAGCCTGGGACGACCATGGTTGAGGGCCTCGACATCATGTTCCAGTCGATGAGGGACATGTCCTGGACGCAGTTAGACATTGCCGAGGCACTGCAAAGCATGGCTCGGTCACTGAGGACCATCGCTGAGGGCATCGACAATATGGTGCAGACAATGGGGAGCCTCCAGGAACGGCAGTGCCAGATGACTCACAGGATTCTGGAGCTCAACCCAGCTGCCCCTGCATTCCATGAAGTCCGCCAGAGCCCTCAGGGAGGAGGAAGAGCTGGAGCCCATCCCGGGGCCTGCCACCAAGGAGACTAAGGTGGTCTCCAGTTCCTCTGAATTCCACCCTCCTGACTCTGGCACATCTCAAGGGCAGTGGGTAGAACAGGGTGGCAAGGCGTCACATGTGACACCGATAGGTCAGCCGCGGCACTCTGGCTCCAGGCCCTCCAGAGGACATCCGCCAGGGGCATCAAGGGCGCGGAAAACCGCTGGCTGCCTCCGCCTCTGGCGTGCATACTGGGAACACACCTAGACAGAGCACTAGACCATGAAAGAACAAGAAGATTGAGGATCACTGTTTGGACACTGGTGAGGTCACTATCCATAGCTAGGGGGAATGGAAATTTGTCCCATTTGTCCTATTTAAATGTTCACCATGAAAACAGTTCATACCCGATACACGTGAAGTCTCTGTCATATTAGTCTTCACAGTGGGTGTGCCGCACTCCCACCCCCTGTTACCCCTGCTCCTTCTCCCTCCCACCCCACAGGCACAGTGGTCCAAGATCAAAAGCCCCCGATGCAGACTCCATCATGATGATGGGTGTCAGACTTAAACGGATCCTGAGGAGCATCAGAGCTTTCCTCACAGCAAGTGGTGATCACTCTATTGCCTTGTATAGGGACCCGCTGACAGTGCCAACACAGGCCCAGTACTCTGGAGGGGGGGAACAGGGTGGGTCAGGAAAGGGGCAATATAATGGGGAAGGGGGCTAGAAATGGGGGATGTTGGACTGATGGACACAGGCTGGTTACACGAGAATATGGAGATGATGAGGGCCTCCCTGGTTCTCCGTGCATTTCAGACACTTGCCGCCACCTGTCCTTCATCCTCCAAATCCTCCTTAGGCCCATCATTCAATTCCTCCTGGTCCTCCTCCACCTCCCCCTCCTCCTCATCCAGCACGGTGCCATCTTGCGGTGCCAGATTGAGAAGGGCACAGTGGACCATCGCAAAGGGGGAGACCCTCTGAGGGTGTGCCGTCGAGCCCCACCAGAGTGATCCATGTAATAGAAACGCATTTTGAGCAGCCAGGAGTATTGCTCAATAACAGCATGGGTGGAAATGCAGACCTCATTGCAACATGTTGCCACCTCGATCTCAGGCCTCCGTACTGACATCATCAGCCATGACCTCAGCGGGTATCCCTTCCCCCCCCCCCCCCACGAGCCATCCTGCCATCCTGGGGTGGTGCTCAAAGACAATGAGGATCTCCAAGTACCCAAGATGTAGCTGCAATGCCTGCTCCCAGGGTAGCAGGCACCCACATGCATAATCTTCAGGTGGTGGTCACACACAGTCTGAACATTCAGGAGTGAAGCCCCTTCCTGTTAACTGAGGGCACTCCCTGAAGTCTCAGTGTTCGCAGAGTGACATTCATGCCATCGAAGGCTCCCCTGGACTTGCGGCATCCCGGTGATGATGCTGAATCCTGCAGCCCAGTCATTTTGGTGGGCCTGGGCCAGGTCAAAGGTGATATAGTCGGATGTCCGGACATACAGAGCATCTTTTAAAAAATTAATTTATGGGATGCGGGTGTCGCTCGTTAGTCCAGAATTTATTGCCCATCCCTAGTTGCCCTTCAGAAGGTGGTGGAGAGTTGCCTTCTTGTACCACTGCAGTCCTTGAGGTGTAAGTACATCCACTGTGCTGTTAGGGAGGGAGTTCCAGGATGTTGCCCCAGTGACACTGAAGGAACAGCGATATACTTCCAAGTCAGGGTGGTGAGTGACTTGGAAGGGAACCTCCAGGTGGTGGGTTTCCCAGGTATCTGCTGCTCTTGTCCTTCTAGATGATAGTGGTCATGGGTATGGAAGGTGCTTTTTAAGGAGCCGTGGTGAGTTATCACAGTGCATCTTGTAGATGGTACACACGGCTGCCACTCTTTGTCGGTGGTGCAGGGTTTGAATGTTTATGGAAGGGGGACTAAACAAGCGAGCTACTTTGTCCTGGATGGTGTCAAGCTTCTTGAGTGTTGTTGGAGCTATACTCATCCAGGCAAGTGGAGACTATTCCATTACACTCCTGACTTGCGCCTTGTAGATGGTGGACAGGCTTTGGGGGGTCAGGAGGTGAGTTACTCGCCGTAGGGTCTGTCACCTCCTGGATGTCCCAACTCAAGCTCTGGAATGACCTGGGTGATGTAGAAATTTACAGCTAAGTGAACTTCATGCCCACTGAGAGCAGGTGTCTTCCTCCTTCATGGGGTGCCATGTCTGCAAGGGCATGGAACAGGTACACCACTGTCTCTGTGTTGAAACATAGTTGTTTGCAGCATATATTGTCCGTCAGCTTTTTGAAGGACCAAAAGGTCTTGTACACCCTGACAGGTCACTGGCCTCCCCTTCTGGTCCCTTCCTCAGCCTGATGGGTGGCTGGATCTTGATGCCTCCTGCACATGTGGCGCTGCCTCCAGCTTGCGATGGCCTTGCTGCTTTCTTCAGCATCTTACCGCCTCGGCTGCGACCAAGCACAACGAGGGTAGCCTCCGTGGGATTGACTCCAGCAAGCATTCTTGTATCTGGAAGGATTCAGAAAAGGAGAGAGACCAGTTAGGTCTTTCATCCCAGGATCCCGGAGCTACTGCCTCCCACTTCCAGCCCCCACCCCATCTGAGCACTGGGGCAACAGCTGTGCTGCCCTCGAGTTGCATGCCGATAAATAGAAAGGGCTACTCACCTCCTCACTTCCCCATGTTAGCCATTGCATCAGGGACCCAATTTTGTAGAGTAGTTGTCAACAATGCCCGTGTAACTTCTTGCTGGAGCGTTGGGTGACGCTGACGCTGACAGTCCACTGCATTCAACTTCAATCTCGCTAATGAGATGGAAATCAATGCCAATTAGGCTTAATGAGCTTCTCGCCATTTTGGTGTGAGATCCGATCTCGCTATCAAAACCGGGCTGAGTGAATTGCAAAATGGTTTGGACCCGGCACGAACCACAATTCTGCCCTCTCCCGTGATGCACCCAGCGCTCCCAGATAGGCGGCGGGCGCAACACGGTGGGAAACACCCGCGGAACACACAAAAAGTGGTGGGGGAATCGCCGGGTCCGTGATGGACACACGAGGGTCTGACAAGCTGCAGCCATGCGCACACGTATCCACCCGTCACACGCACCGACCACGCCCCAAAAGATGGCACTGGTTGTGCTGGAGCACATACTCATCCACCCCGACCCCACAGCCCAACTCCTGGCCACCCTCCACTACTCCCCTCAGCCCTAGCAGACGGTCCCCGGCCAGCAACGCGACTGTCGGCGAAGTATGGCGGTGCTGGACACTGTCCGTACGCCCTCTCTCTCTCTCTCTCTTCGCAGCCACCACTGTTGAGACCACACGTGGGTGCCGCCATCGGAAACTCGGACCATCCGAGGTGGAGCATCACCGGTGGGCCCGATAATGAGATGCGAATGTGGTTTCAACTGCTCACGCCATGCATCGCGATGACGCCAATTTGGAGGGGGCCGGCGTGAAACCGGCTCCTGCCGCAATTTTCGTCATCGGGAGCTGTTCCACGCCCGATCGCCGTTCCCGATTTCGGCGTGGGGCAACGGAGAATCCCGCCCCAATTATCAGACTTCCATAGTCAAACACAGAACAATTGAACCATTGAACACAATGGCCAGGATTTTCCCACTGGCGGACACGGCCGCAGGCAGTAGGTGAAGATCCAGAGAGCCAAACTCAGATTTTTCCATCCCGTCCATGATGATGCCTACTGGCCGGAAATCCCGCTTTGTACATCCATAGATTTTGATTCACAGCCTGCAGCATAGCCTGAGGTATATGTCAGATTGGACCATTTCTCTATCTCTCTTTCTACTTGTACCACTGGTGAAATAATGTAAAGTCTTAGCGGATATGTTGATGATTTAAGGCAACTGAATAAGAAGCACATGGTTTATTAAATTTGTGTAGATTTTAATGATACTGTAAATCAAACTTAAACATTTTCCAGTTGAAATATTCCACTTGGCCCAAGATTTGTTATGCCTCTGAATGCCCAATGGGGCCTGATTTTTACCTGCAAATCTATTGATGTGCCTTCAGATCTTGTTTCCCTCAACAATGACCACTATAGACCTGGTAACGCGAGAAAGGTGAGTAAGTCAGACTGTGAGACCCTGGGCACCTGGATTCCCAGAATCTGTGAAATCTTATAACCTCAGTATTTGTGAATTCACTGAAGATTGAAAGAGTTGCCCCTGATTCGGGAAGGAATTAAAACACAGAGAGTTGACACCGGGGAAGCTATCTGGAAAATAGATTTCCATTTGGAAGAAACAGAATGTACTGACCACACTTTCATGTGTAATCATGCAATGGTTAAATGTTTTCAAAAAACATCGCATTGATATTCTCAAATAGAAGATTTCAAATCTGTTTGGACCTTGTAATCCTTATGGTAAGATAGCACATGCACAAAGTATAACGTCACCCAGAGTACCCCACCTCAGTCCCAGTGAGAACCAGCATCAAGATCTTACTATCTTTCAGTGGTTTTGGATAGATCTTAGCTGGAATTCCACCTGCAATCTGTCCCACCCTGGGGCATAGAAAACCACTGGTAGAGCATGGACGACTGACTCCAATCGCAATTCGTTGCCCATCATAACCTGGCGTTGGTGGAAGGAACAGATTAGCTGTGGGTGAATAAGCTCTGTCAGGAAAAGCAAAATCAGCAATAGATAATGGGTGGGATTTTCTAGTCCCACCCACTGGGGGTCCAGAAGTGACCAACTGGAGTCAACGGACCTTTGGCAGGTGTGTCGGATCTTCCATCCCAGCTACGCCCATTCCTGCCACAGGCAGGACCAGAAACTCCAGGCCAATGGATGAGCAGATCATTCTGAATGTAAAACAAATTCCTCTACCTCCATATCTCACATGGAATGTAGAACACGGAAACATATCATTCAACTCAACTAGCCCGTGCAGGTGCTTTCTTTGGACCACCCTTCCGCCATCTCACCCTATCAACATCTCCTATTTCCTCATGTGTTTATCTCATTACCCCTTGAATGTATCCATGTTCTTCTCCTCAATGACTCCCAGTAGGAGCAAGTGTGATGATAGGTAGACTATCATCTGTATCTAATATGAGTAGTTCAGCATCACCTGTATGTGCATTATAAGTTATATGTTTTAGTATATATTATACTGTTGTAATTCTAGCATCCGACCAGCAGGTGGAGCAAGTATGCAGTCCCAGGACCCAGATGCACCATGTGTTCCTGCAGAAGGTGTTGGTAAGGATTGATAGCAGTTGCATATTAGAATAACTCTGTAGTTTTAGAGTAAGTTAGTGTAAGACATTTATTTAAAACTGTATTCCTCTTAGACATTTTAGTTATTCGTTAGTGTAGTGTTAGTAATAAATAACTTTGTGAAGAAAACAAAGTCTAATATTCTTCATTCACACGGCAATATCGAGATTCCACACCAGCCCAATCAAAGAACGTTACAGCAAGTTCCACATTCTAATCACTCTCAGGGCAAAGAGGTTCCTCCCTCCTGACTTGAAGCTCAGCCTGACACTCAGAATCTCTTCCAGGCGGAAGTTCAAACTCCACGGCGTGTGCACAAACCCTGCCTTTTCGTTTTCCCCATATGTTACTGGCTCCTCCAGCTTCCAGTGGGACAAAAGGTTGAAACTTTCTGAGTTTTAGATTTTGTTCAGCATTTGGCATTAATCATAAAATTTATAGTGCAGAAGGAGGCCATTCGGCCCATTGAGTCTGCACCGGCCCTTGGAAAGAGCACCCCACTCAAACACACACCTCCTCCAACCCATCCCCTGAACCCAGTAAGGATAGTGAATGGTGGGCACTGCTTCTTTGCCACTGATTGCCAATCCAGGCTTCAACACACTTCAACACAGCAGCAACCGAGACACAAAGAAAAAATGAATATTGTGTTAGCTACGCCAGAAAGAGTTGTCCTTCATTACTATCTGTTCAAGTTAGGTGCAGTTCCAATAATCTTTCAGACAGAAGGGATAGAGACGACCACACTTACATGCGTCCGGACAGGCAAAAGATAACTGTGGTCATGGTCCCTCTGTTCTATAATTTGAGCATTTAAGTAACTTTACAGCTCATGCCATCTTCCCAAGACAAAGACAAGGCTGCCCAAGGAGAGGTCACAAAGGCAACTTTGAACCGTGCTGCTGGTTGGAGGAAAGTATGTGAAGAGAGAATTTGTAATGAGACCAGGATCACTCTTTTGTGAGAGTTTATCTGCTATCCACAATCAGCAATCTAAAATGGGTGCCGTCAACAAGCCACAATGAAAATTGGAAAACCTCAAAATAAGAGAACAAATATGCCCAGCACACCGCGGGGGAAAATGTAACAGTTTACAGAAATGCGGGTATACAGATATCACTGCAATGTTTACACTGCTTATAGATACAAGAATACCATGGACAATTTTTATTAATATGGAATTCGTTACGAAAGAATGAATTACCCTGGTAATTATTGCAATTAATAGCCATGGTACTTTAATATCTACTTGTAGCAAACTGACACCTCCCCCAACATCACGGTCCTTTGCTTTGAATCTCATACGAGACTTGCTCCTGGTTGGATTTTGAGTGTATTTTCCCATTCAATTTTAACAGAGATCCTTTCGACGTACTGTACAGGTGGTTGTGCAGGTGGCCTTACTTTTATCTCACTGTGTATCCTGTGATGAGAGCTTGGCAAGTATGGGGAATCTGAAGACATTTAGCTCTGTGACGCTCCTTGAAACTGTCTCGTTAGGACACCGCATTAGAGGTTCTTCCTGTATTAAGAACGGCAGGTATCACTGCTGTGCCAGGGATTGAACATGGCTGTTGCCTCTGTTGAAGAAATGATAACACAAATACGTAAGAAAAGAATTCAATGATCAATGGAAGTTGGTGAAGTTACACAGGAAGTGCAATGGCACTTTTACTATTTGCACTCCTTATAAGCTCAATTCACCGTAATGAGACCAGGATCACTGCATATATCCTGTAGTGTGCAACAAATTCATTTGCTGTGTAGTATTTTCCCTCTCCTGGATTTAATTACAACAAAATAGGAGCCAAAAACTATCTGAAACGACTCATAACAGGGAAGAAACTGATGTTTTGGCTGCTGTCAGTAGTTTCACAAGAGTTTCAGCTATTAAACTGTTGACAAGAATTGCTTTTGGAAATAAAGGATCAGTGTATTAGCAGTGATCTCTGCCCATTATGGGCCAACATATTGAATTGGAAATGCACCATCATGAGGACTCTGACTTCCCTATTAGGATTGCTCACTCTTATCCTGTGTTCAATTGTTTCGTGTGCTATTGTGTGTTACTGCTGACTGGTCACTTTGCTGTGTGTGGTGTGGTTAGAGAGAAACTGAAACCAAAATGTAACCCAAGGCATTAGACATTTCAAAAGCAATGTAATGAAGTTCCTGTTCACCCAAAAGCAGGTGTTGTGCCTATCATGATATTCAGGTAAACATCATGGTGCAAACACACTTACATACTGATGGACAGATCAACGGACCAATCAATACACACACAACACCACAGCCAATCACAAGCAAGAGCATACACACTATAAAACGGGGAACACGACACTCCCCGCTGATTCCAGCAGGAGACAGCTCAGGGCACAGAGCTCACAGCAAGCCACTCAGACATCCACCATGTGCTGAGTGCCACTCCAAGATAGTATTAGGGATAGGTCCACAGATTCAAGAGTAATGAACGAACGACAGTAACCAGTTTACCATTGTAAATATTGTTAGTAATAAAACTGAGTTGTACCATCCGCAACTGTGTTGGTTCGTCTGTGTAGCAGAGCACCCAACACGACATAGTACCAGGATTGGAAGCCGGTAACTGTGAGACCTACCTACGAATCTTCAGGAATCCGCCATCCTGCGCCATGGACACCGTCAGCATGCTGCAGCCGTTACAATTCGCTGGAAACCTCGGCGTCAATTGGAAGCTGTTCAAAGAGCGCTTCCAGTTCTTCCTGGAAGCCACCGAAAGGGAGAGCGCTTCAGACACCAGAAAAATCGCCCTCCTCCTCTCCACGGCAGGGCAACACACCATCCATGTCTACAACTCCCTGGAGTTCGCGGAAGGTGAGACCAAGACCAAGTACAAGACGGTCCTTCTCAAACTCGAGCAACACTTCAGCGTCGAGGTAAATGAGAGTTTCGAGAGGTATCTCGTCCAGCAGTGCCTGCAAGGTAAGGATGAGCCCTTTCAATCTTTCCTTACACACCTCCGTATCCTCGCGCAGTCCTGCGGTTACGACACCACCTCCGATTCAATGATTCGGGACCAGATTGTTTTTGGGGTCACCTCGGGCACCCTACGCCAGCAGCTCCTCAAAATTAAAGGCCTCATCCTAGCCTCCGCAATCGAAGCCTGTGTCCTGCATGAAAATGCGACCAGCCGCTACTCACAATTTCAAGCGGCCGAATCGGCGCGCAACGGGTCCTACGCACCCGAATCGGCAAGGCAGGCGTCCTACGAGGCCGAACGGGTCCAGGCGATCGAGTTTCTCCTGGCCCACGGCCCGGACGAGGGCGGCCATTTCACGCGTTTTCCGCGGCCTCCTGCGTTTGTGAGCGCCAAAAAAGACGTTGACGCAGAGGGACGTGATGCGCAGGCGTGCTCGACGCAAGACCGAACTTCACATGCGCGGCGGCGCAACGAACGCCATGACGTCACGACGTGCGGCAACTGCGGAGCCGCACATTTAAAGCGGCAATGTCCGGCAAAAAAACGACAATGTCTCCGCTGTGGCAGGATGGGACACGACGCTGCCTGCTGTCGAGCAGCTCAACCTGCCAATGCTCCCCAATTCCGACAACCTCGCAGTGATGTGCGGACCATTCAGCCTCCGTACTACGAGTCGTGCCCAGACGATATCCAAACCAGTGACACAGACGACCGGGACGCCTTCCGTGTTGCGGTCATTGATAGGAACCGGATGTCTCCAGGCAGGACCCACCAGCCGATGCCAGTGAACAGCATCAATCCGGGTGATGAATGGTGTGCCACCCTAACGGTTAACCCAAATTCGTCGCCCACCTCCTAGGCTGGACTTATGAGCCTGTTTGAACATTGAACTCACTGATGTATCATGCCACTGTGTTAATCTGTTTCTCTTTTTCCTTGTCGTTACAGGAGTTTGTTTTGACGTTTAACATTTCCACGTGTTTTGTTTATGGTACAACCTCGTTGTTATGTTGCACCTGACATCGCCCCTTGTATATAGTTTAGCCTCATGTACATGCTGTAGATATTGCACACACACATCTCTATTTATAACCACATAGGCACATGTTCTTGTAAAAAAGGGAGGATGTCATGATATTCAGGTAAACATCATGGTGCAAACACACATACATACTGATGGAAGATCAACGGACCAATCAATACACACACAACACCACAGCCAATCACAAGCAAGAGCATACACACTATAAAACGGGGAACACGACACTTCCCGCTGATTCCAGCAGGAGACAGCTCAGGGCACAGAGCTCACAGCAAGCCACTCAGACATCCACCATGTGCTGAGTGCCATTCCAAGATAGTGTTAGGGATAGGTCCACAGATTCACGGGTAATGAACGAACCACAGTAACCAGTTTACCATTGTAAATATTGTTAGTAATAAAACTAAGTTGTACCATCCGCAACCGTGTTGGTTCGTCTGTGTAGCAGAGCACCCAACACGACAGTGCCACCTCTGCATATCTCAAGGTTCAAAACACAATAATTAATAATAATCTTTATTAGTGTCACAAGTAGGCTTACATTAACACTGCAGTGAAGTTACTGTGAAAATCCCCTAGTCGCCAGACTCCGGCGCCTGTTCAGGATATTGAGAGAGAATTTAGAATGTCCAATTTACCTAACGAGCGCATCTCTTGGGACTTGTGGGAGGAAACCGGAGCACCCGGAGGAAACCCACGCAGATGCGGGGAGAACGTGCAGACTCCACACAGAGAGTGACACAAGCCAGGGACTGAACCTGGGACACTGGCGCAGTGAAGCAACACTGCTAACCACTGTGCTACCATGCCACCCTTATTATCATGCTGAAACCTACTGAAACAGTGTGACACAAATGTCATGAGAGTGTCATTTGCATGTAGATATTAGACAAATACAGTTTTGGTTTTCTGACAGATTTAGCAGGACTACATTGAAGGGTTGTGAAGGCCTGTGCCTAGTCAGTAGCAGAAAGGGATGCTATTAAACATAAAATGGGAGCATAGTTAATTAGCACCTCACGCAGGGTCAGCATTGCATAAATTCAATGTCATATCAAAGAAAGGCCACAAGAGACGAACAGATCATGAATGAAAAGGTTAAGGCCAACAGGAAAAAAAAAGAAACAAAGCACAGGGATTCATTTCTGAAATTGAATTGAAAAACATTGAAGTTCCGTCAACTTGTATTAAATTTTGATTAGACCACATTTGGAAGAGTGTGCATGGTCCTGGCCTCCATAGCAAGATAGATAAAGAGTGCAACCAAGATTTGTAAAGGTGATACCAGAATTGTGAGGATATGCTGATCAGGAAAGAATATACAACATGGGGCACTTTTCTCCAGAACACAGAAGAACGAGGGCGGATCTAGCAGAAGTCTGTTTTAATTATGGACGGATTTGATAAGGTAGACATAGGGAAGATGTTTCCACTTGTGGGGTAGACAAAACGTAGGGGTCATAAATGACAAATCCAATCAGGAATTCAGTGAGAACTTCATTCCCCAGAAAGTGGTAAAAATGTTGAAATTGCTACCACGAGGAGCAGTTGAGGTGAATAGTCCAGATTTATTCAAGGGAAAGAACAAAGAACAAAGAAAAGTACAGCACAGGAACAGGCCCTTTGCCCCTCCAAGCCCACGCCGACCATGCTGCCCATTTAAACTAAAATCTTCTACACTTCCGGGGTCCGTATCCCTCTATTCCCATCCAATTCATGTTTTTGTCAAGATGCCCCTTAAATGTCACTATCATCCCTGCTTCCACCACCTCGCCCGGCAGCGGGTTCCAGGCACCCATTACCCTCTGTGTAAAAAACTTGCCTCGCACATCTCCTCTAAACCTTGCCCCTTGCATCTTAAACCTATGCCCCTAGTAATTGACCCCTCTACCCTGGGGAAAAGTCTCTGACTGTCCACTCTGTCGATGCCCTCATAGCTCAGTAGGTTCATAAGGGAGAAGGGAATGGCAAGATAGAGTTAGATGAAAAGGCTTAGTTTGGAACATAAATACTGACGTACCCTAGTTGGGTTGAACTTCTTGATTTTGCATTGTACACTTTATGGGTAGAATTTAAAGGATGGCAGGTGATCGGGGCTCGCCATCCCAAGAGTTGCATCTAGCATGCAGCCGCCGACTCTCAAACTCCCACTGTGATTTAACGCTCACTTGAACGTTGTTTGGCAGTGGGCGTAAAATCCGTCCACTGTTGGAAGGAAGTCTTGCCCGTGAGAGCTGTTAACCAATCAGATTGTCCGACAGCTCTTCACCCCGGCCAGGCAGTGGCCAGAAACGGTACTGCAGCGCTCTGCCTGGGACCAAGTCCCAGGACCTTTGAGAAGGTAAATCCCAGGGATCCCGGGAATCAAAATCCCATGGGCGGGGAAGGGGTGATCGTGGCATCAGGGGGTGGACCAGGAGGAGAGGGAGCTCCAACATCCTGGGGGTGGAGGTTGCCACGCCAACTGTGAGGGGGCCTTCAGAGTGAGTCCCCCTGCCCCGTCCCACTTGAAATGGGGTAAAGGTTTAGTGTCACTTACCCACCCTACCCACACCCGCTACTAACTGAGGCTGGGTAGATTACAGCCATTTAGTGGCCATTTAAGTGCTTTAATAGGTGAATGGGTGACTTTCCTGCCTGGGCCCCTGCCCGCCAAAATGTGAAATTGTGTCTGGGTTTGGACGGGTGGGATCCCATCCATCCAATTCGACGCTCCTCCCCATCAATTTTACGCTCCTTCCCATGCCGCCTCAGAACCAGCCTTGGGGGAGTGGGGATTGCAAGATTCTATCCCATGGAATTATACACAATATTTGAAAACATACAATAGTTTCTCTCACAAATTTTTACATAATCATCTCAGATTACATAATTAATATCAAGAGAGGAAATCGGGGAGGATCAGCGAGCGTCAATGTCGTTTTAGAAGAAGTCAGGCAGGTAGCTTTTTCTTGTGCCTGTCTTCTCCACTGGAGCCTCCTTTGCATTCTTTTCAAAATCCACATTGAGCTGCCAATATTGTTCTGGTATGTATCCGCAGCAATCAATGTAAAACTCTTCTCCAAAACCCTTCTGTCTTAATTGTTCACACTTCCTCCTGGGGTTTTCAAGCTGTCGCTTATAAACTGCTGTGAATTTTCATACGCACTTTAATAACATATTTAAATATTATTTGCAGCTCGCTTAAGCTTCTGCGTGCCTGTGAAATCATTATGTTAGCACTTTGTGGAAAACTGGTGCAAAAATATTAAATAGAAGCTTGGGTGGAATGTTCTTCTGGTTGTATGAGCTATTGCTCAAACTATTCGCATAAGGCCTTGTGCAACAGGCACTAAAAGGATCCCGTTTTCCATGAAGTCTTTACTTTGCTTTTAGTCCTTGATGCCTCGTCACATTACCCGGAATTTGATTAGACCTTTTGTTGAAGTATTGTTACTTTATTGAATTATGCAGAAGTACTGAAATGCCAGGCTGTCTGGGATTTACCTGTGTAAACAAATTCAGGAAACTCCCCATGTTGCATTATAATTCTTACTGAGCTTGACTATGGATGGGGCGGGATTCTCCAGGTCGGAGAATCGCCGGGGGGGGGGGGTGGGGGCGGCATGAATCCTGCCCCCGCCGGCTGCCGAATTCTCCGGCGCCGGGGATTTGGCGGGGGCGGGAATCGCGCCGCGCCAGTCGGCGGCCGCTAGCAGCGACCACACGTCCCGGCGATTCTACGGCCCGCGATGGGCCGAGCGGCCGCCCGTTTTCGGCGTGTCCCGCCGGCGTATGTTACGACACGTACTTACCGGCGGGACCTGGCTCTGCGGGCAGCATCCGGGGTCCTCGGGGGGGACGCGGGGGATCTGGCCCCGGGGGGTGCCCCCATGGTGCCCTGGCCCGCGATCGGAGCCCACCGATCCGCCGATCCGCTGCGTGCCTGTACCGTGGGGGCACTCTATTCCTCCGTGCCGGCCGGTGTAACGGTCCGCGATGGCCGGCGCAGAGATGAACACCCCCTGCGCATGCACTGGAATGACCGCTCCCGCGCATGCGCCAACTCACGCCGGCCGGCGGAGGGCCTTCGCCGCCGGTTGGTGTGGCGCCAAGCCCCTTCCGCGCCGGCCGGCGCAGCGCAAACCATTCCGCACCTTCGGGGCGGCCTGACGCTGGAGTGGTTCACGCCACTCCGTAGCGCCGGAGTTGCCCGCCCCGCCGGTTTCCGAAGAATCCCGCCCCATGGTACAGAGGGTAAATGGTGGCAAAAAAAGGCTGACATTTTTACAGAGCCCATCATGACCTGAAGACGTCTCAAAGCGCTTTGAAGCCAATGGAATACATTTTGATGTATAGTAGTGATGTAGGAAACAGTGATCTATGCTTTGGGGATTTGGACAACCTACAGAAGCAGCACAAAGCACCGGGGAAGTACCACTGGCAGTGCCTTTGCATGATACTCCGAACCAATGGCAAGAAAGTCACGCCAATGGCAGCTTCTTCTCCAGAATCAACGGGCGGGATTCTCTCACCCCAGGGCCGAACCAGAGAATCGCCGGGATAGGCGCGATATGTGCCACGCTGCCCCGACGCAGGTCCGCTGATTCTCTGGAGAGCGGCGAACCGCCGCCATTCGCTCCGGCGCAGTCGGGGGCCCCAGGGTTTCCCGGTCCGGGATAGGCCAAGCGGCCACGCTAAAAAAGCTCTTAGCCGGTGGGACTTTCGGCGTGGATGTATCTGGGGGTGGTCTGGTAGGGGGGGTCCAACCCTTGGGGGGGGGGGACCTCCGCTGTGGCCTGGCCTGCGATCGGGGCCTACATATCGGCGGGCCGGCCTCTCGGGCTGGGGGCCTCTTTTGTTCCACGCCGGCCCCTGTGCCCTATACCACGTTGCGTCGGGGCCGGTGCGGAGAAGGGAGCCACTGCGCATGCGCGGCAATCGCACCGGTCCCACTGCCCATGCGCGGACCCCGCGGTGCCCACCTGACGCCGGGATCAGCAGCTGGACCAACGTGGGTCGCTCCAGTGGCGTGCTGGCCCCCTGTAGGGGTCAGAATTTCTGCTCCTGAGGCCGCGACGGCGTTTACGACAGCGACAAATCTTAGCCTCAGGGTCAGAGAATCCCGCCCAACATGTCTAGCATTGAGGGGCCAATCACTCAAATCCAGCTCCGCTGAGCAGGTCATGTCAGTCATGTACCTGACAGCAGACTCCCAAAGCAACTACACAACCCAGAACTTCTTCATGGCAGGAAACTCCCAGGAGGATAGCGGAAAAGCTTTATGGATGTCCTCAAAGTATCCCTGAACAGATTAAACATCCCTGAAAATTCATGGGACTTCCCTGCTCGTGACTAATCAAAATGCAGAATGTTCACTTGGGAAGGCATTGAACATATCCAGAGACGTTGGGCGGGATTCTCCAACCCTCCGTGCCAAAACCGCGCTCGGCGCGGGGGCGGAGAGTAAACCAAAATAGGCTTCCACACTGGCACGCCATTCTCCGGCGACCAGAGAATCATCGCCAGTCGCGTGCGTGCGATCGATGGGGTGTCGGTCAGGGGTTGTTGAAAGCGGCCCCCTGCGGCGATTCTCCGCGCACGACAGGATGAATGCCCGCCGATTTCCACCGAGTCCCACCGGCGTGGTTCACATGTGTTCCACCCGGCGGGACCTCGGCGTTCTGGCTGCGGGGGCCGTCCTGGTGGGGGGGAGGGGGGATCCGACTCCGGGGGGGGGCGGGGGGTCTATGTTCCTCCATGCCAAGCCCCTGTAGGGCGCCGCCATGTTGCGTGGGGGCCGGCACCCAAAATTCTCCAATTCACTCATTCAGCCTAGAGATAGCTTCCCCCAGTACTCCAAGATCTAAGACTCTTAAAGAAATGTCGAACACCCAGTAGTCCCAGATATTCCCACCGACCCCACCACCCCCATCCCAGCACCACCATCTCTTTCAGATCCCTGCCCTTCCAGACCACCCCCCCACACCCCCACTCCCTGCCTCTTCCATTCATTGTTTGATGTTAAGTGGTAATTGGTGCAAAGCCCTTTACTAGACCATCTGTGATTTGGAATCACATCCACTACCAAAGCATAAGGAAGTAAACATATTGGTGATGGACACCTAATATTGATCTGTCAAGGAATGTAAGTAGCCCTGGGATTTTTCTCCCTCACCTGCCGCCTCTCATGAGCCGTCCTGAACCCCAATGCCTGCCCCACAGCTGTGCCTCTGTCCCAAACACTCCACTGCTTCCCTGCCTCAGCACCCGGCCTCCTCACACTCCTGCATGAGTATGTGTTCCAGCAACAATTGGACATCCTCACCCTGCATGGCACCACCAGTCCAATACATGGTGGTCTTTCAGTAAAGTTTGCTGCATGATTTGGACTTCAAAAATGCCCAAAGTGAGAAATGAAGTCCATCAGTAAAGGGGTGTGCATGAAAACTGTGCAAGGGAGAGACTGGACGACACACAAAACAAGAGTGGAGATTTAGCAGGCAAGACTTTTACATAAAGCCAGATTGAGAAAATGAATTGGAAGCCAATAATGAAATAAGCAATGAGAAGTTTGCATGAAGACTGTACTAATAGGTTGTGTTGTAATTCACTGACTGACCACTGGGTGTCTCACTAGTATATAAGTGAATGTTAGAGCCAAGCGACCTCAGACTGGCTGGAGGAAGCTGGAGAGAGGTTGCTTGTTATTGATCTTACTGTTATTCATCTGTTGTTTTGTATATAGTTGACCCACATCAATGTTAATAAATAATTTATAACTTTTGCTACAAATGTTCTTGTAATACAAATCAGGCCATCTGACAAGAACATTACAAAGACCAAACAAAAAGAGGAGAAAAATCATGGCAAACAGACAGAAAAATAGAGAGATTATGACACAAGGGCAGGATTTTTTGGCCCTTCCCACCTGTGGGATCTTCCAATCCCATTGACGGTGACTCTCTGTGATGAGTTCTCCGGCAGCACAGCTGCGTAATTACCATTGACTTCTGCAGCGCCGGAATCGGATGCCAATGGCAAACCGGCTCCACCGCAGGAAAAACATAGAACATAGAACATAGAACATTACAGGGCAGTACAGGCCCTTCGGCCCTCGATGTTGCACCGACCTGTGAAACCACTCTAAAGCCCATCTACACTATTCCCTTATCGTCCATATGTCTATCCAATGACCATTTGAATACCCTTAGTGTTGGCGAGTCCACTACTGTTGCAGGCAGGGCATTCCACGCCCTTACTACTCTCTGAGTAAAGAACCTACCTCTGACATCTGTCTTATATCTATCACCCCTCAATTTATAGCTATGTCCCCTCGTGCTAGACATCACCATCCGAGGAAAAAGGCTCTCACTGTCCACCCTATCCAATCCTCTGATCATCTTGTATGCCTCAATTAAGTCACCCCTTAACCTTCTTGTCTCGAACAAAAACAGTCTCAGGTCCCTAAGCCTTTCTTCATAAGATCTTCCCTCCATACCAGGCAACATTCTAGTAAATCTCCTCTGCACCCTTTCCAATGCTTCCACATCCTTTCTATAATGCGGCGACCAGAATTGCACGCAATGCGGCCGCACCAGAGTTTTGTACAGCTGCAACATAACCTCATGGTGCCGAAACTCAATCCCTCTACCAATAAAAGCTAACACACCGTATGCCTTCTTAACAACCCTCTCAACCTGAGTGGCAACTTTCAGGGATCTATGTACATGGACACCGCGATCTCTCTGCTCATCCACACTGCCAAGAATCTTACCATTAGCCCAGTACTCTGTCTTCCTGTTATTCCTTCCAAAATGAATCACCTCACTTTTCTGCATTAAACTCCATTTGCCACCTCTCAGCCCAGCGCTGCAGCTTATCTATGTCCCCCTGTAACTTGTAACATCCTTCCGCACTGTCCACAACTCCACCGACTTCAGTGTCATCTGCAAATTTACTCACCCATCCTTCTACGCCCTCCTCCAGGTCATTTATAAAAATGACAAACAGCAGTGGCCCCAAAACAGATCCTTGTGGTACAGCACTAGTAACTGGACTCCAGTCTGAACATTTCCCATCAACCACCACCCTTTGTCTTCTTCCAGCTAGCCAATTTCTGATCCAAACTGCTAAATTTCCCTGAATCTCATGCTTCCGTATTTTCTGCAGTAGCCTACCGTGGGGAACCTTATCAAACACTTTACTGAAATCCATATGCACCACATCAACTACTTTACCCTCATCCACCTGTTTGGTCACCTTCTCAAAGAACTCAATAAGGTTTGTGAGGCACGACCTACCCTTCACGAAACAGTGTTGACTATGTTTAATCAAATTATTCCTTTCCAGATGATTATACACCCTATCTCTTATAAACCTTTCCAAGATTTTGCCCACAGCAGAAGTAAGGCTCACTGGTCTATAGTTACCGGGGTTGTCTCTACTTCCCTTCTTGACCAAGGGGACAACATTTGCTATCCTCCAGTCTTCTGGCACTATTCCTGTTGACAAAGATGACTGAAAGATCAAAGCCAAAGGCTCAGCAATCTCCTCCCAAGCTTCCCAGAGAATCCTAGGATAAATCCCATCCGGCCCAGGGGACTTATCTATTTTCACCCTTTCCAGAATTGTTAACACCTCCTCCTTATGAACCTCAAGCCCTTCTAGTCTTGTAGCCTGAATCTCAGTATTCTCCTCGACAACATTGTCTTTTTCCTGTGTGAATACTGATGAAAAATATTCATTTAGCAAAAATATTCCCCTGGGAGGGGGGGATATAGAGAGTAAGAGAAAATGTCCAAACTCTGATGCACATGTGCCCACTGCATCCCAGTAATATAGCCCAAGATGCCCGGCAATTCAGTCCAATTCCTACTCGTGTTTCCTGTTTGCTACTTCGTTATTTTTGTAGAATTAGGTCAATTCGCAGTAGCTTCAATTTTTTACTTTATTATGGAGCAGATCTTTAATTTCATCTCAACAGAGAACAGGCTTACATTTGTCCTTTTAGACTCAAGACCATTTAGTATCTGCACTGCCAAGACTACGCTTCCTCCAGAAACCTCCATTTCCGTCATTTTGTGGACCTGCAGATTTGGGAGGAAAAATATTTTCGTCATTGCTGCCTCACTGATGGAAAAATCTGAAACGAAGAAACCAAGATTTGTCACTCTCAGCAAGTTCGGCTATGTGCAATATAATGGGAAGATGAATTCAATTTTTATGTTGTCCCAATTTGTATCATAGGCATCTAAATAGCCCACAATGCGAACACATTTTTGCCAGAGATCAATTAATATCAATTAAGATTGTTGATTAAGATCAAATATTAGGGCAGGGGGGGAGCGGGGCGGGTTGAAGGGGCGGGGGGGCGGGGTGGGGGGGGGCAGGAGGGCAGGGTGGGGGGGGGGGGCGGTGGACTGGGAGCTGGGAGGCAGGAGTGGGTGCAGGTGAAATTATCGGGAACTATTTGGGGACTGTTCCCCAAAGCAGTCCCACCGCCGGGGGAATATCCCAGAGGCGACCTTCGATGCAGGTTGACTGCCCTTTCCAAGAAAATGGGCAGTTGATTTGCATATTTAAAGGCTCCATTTAAGGACCATCTTACAGAGTGGACAGATTTTTGTCGACAAGCAGAGTTTCGGAGGCTGCCTCTGATTGGACCAGCGGCTTCAGGAGACTGCCCAAAGAGTCTGCCCACCATGCTTCATTGGACAGCAAGCATGCAGGCGGTCGATTAGGAGGCTGCCTGTTGTAAAATTGCCGAGGTGACCCCACTGCTGGCGAGCATGTGTTCAGAACCCGGTTTTCACCGCAATGCCTGGGTCCCAAATAATTAAGTCCATTGTTTCAGGTCAATGACAGTTTGTCAGAATTTAAGATAAATTGGTCCACATGCCGCCTGAATACACTCAATCGTTTTGGATTGAGAAAGTTGCACTGTCCACAAGGATAAATGTGCGGGTGTGCATGCATGTGATAATTTGCATGGTTTCTTCTCCCACATCAGGGCCGGGATTCTCCAACCCTGTGCCAGGTCGGAGAATCCCCGGGGGAGGCGGGAATCCAGCCCTGCCGCCCCGATGCCGGCTGCCCCATTCTCTGGCGCTGTTTTTTGGGGGCCGGCGGGATTCCTGCCACGCCGGTCGGGGGCCGCTGACAGCGGCCCCCCCCCCAGCGATTCTCCGGGCCCCGATGGGCCGAGTGGCCGTAATTCACGCCGGCGGGACCTGGCAGGTACGTGTGCGGGGATGGTCCTGGGGGGGCAGGGGGGGCGGGGGGGGGGGAGACATTGGAGCATTCCTCACTTTCGGGGGCTGTTGACGCCGGAGTGGTTGTCGCCGGTTTTCCCACCGGCGTGGGGACCATAGCCCCATTTTCGGAGAATCCCGCCCCATGTTTCAGTGGTTCACTGTGACAGGAAAAAAATGCGCTGATTGTCAATGTACAATGATAGTGCAGTAGCCTGTATCCTTTTTGTGTGGTGCTTTGGGTGGTATATATTATCCCTCAATAATTAGGTGTCCACCAGCGATGTTTCAATTTCATTATAGTTCAGTCGTAGATTTGTGCCGTAATCACAAATAGAATCAGAATCACAGAAAAATACAGTGCAGAAAAGGCCCTTCGGTCCATCGAATCTGCACCGCTGCATGTAAGGCACCTGATCTGCTGATAAAATAAACAGGCAAGTACCCCATTTAAAGAATGATAGAACTTTCATTTGCATGATAGGTTCCGTGATCTTGGACATCCCAAAGCACTTTACAACCAGTTAAGTGCAATTATCCTAATTATTGTAATGTAGGAAACACAGCAGCCAATTTGCGCAGATGATGGGCGGGATTCACAGTTTCCTGGCGTCGATTTCATAATCGGCGATCGGCGGAGAATCCTTTTTTAACACAGAATCGGGGGCGTCGCCTGTTTTATGCAGGTTTCACATGCTCCGCCCCCTCCGAAACGGCATTATCGCGGCCCGCGACACACGCCATTGGGACGGCCTCAGGACGTCCCAGGATACTCCGCCCCCCCCCCAATGGGCCGGGTTCACGATGGCGCGGGGGACATGTGGTTGAACCGTGCGGGAACCCGGCGTGGCGGGAACCACAGTGGGGTGGGAGCCGTGCTGCCGGCCGAGGGGGCTTCGGCGAGCATTGGGGGGGACTGGTGTGTGGGTGGCCAGCCGGTGGCGAGGTGGTGTCCAGGGGGGCACTATCCGCCAATCGGGTCCGTGCATGGCCAGCTCCAAGTTGGACGGCACGACCGTGCTCATGCGTGGCCACGGACCCGGCAATTCTATGGCCCTTTATTTTATGGAGGCCGGGGGTTTACGTGGCGCGGTTGCTAGCCCCTCACCTGTCGGAGGATGGGTGAGAGGGCGGCACCGATTTTGTCCATGTGAAACGCCATAGTTCCTCCACACTTAGCCTCAGAATAGGAGAGCCTGGCCCATAGTCCATAGTGTATAAAAGATTACACACAGGGCAACATTCATGTTATGTTGACTCCTTGTTTATCTGAACACTCATTCTTAAAAATATTGCTTACTGCATCCATGCAACTCAAACTTGTTAAAATATTCCCAAAATATATAAGGCATTTACTATTTAAACATTAATCACAGATCTTCCAAAAACCTGTCAGGAGAGGATTAATGCATTGGACTCTTTAAAGATTTCCCCAAGTTCATTCTTATTTCTATCCCTGAATGGTTTGTGGTGCGCTGAAATTCTACACCTTAAAAAGTCCCTTTGCTCTGAGATGCTCCAGAGTATTGACGTATTTTGAGCCAATCATTCTAGGCCTACGCAGTTTGCATTCACAATGCGAATGTCACTCACTCGCTGACGTCAGGTTTGCTGCAAGGTTGGGCCGCTTTTGTAGATGCAGGAAACCTAGTTACAGGAGATAAAGAGATAGACCGGCCGGCAGCATTACACATGCTGTTGCCGTCGTCTTATTTTGCTTAACCTCTCAGTCACAACATTCTGTTATAAGGGCGACACCGTTGCAATTTGTAGCTCGGCAAAGAAATATAACACAGCAGGCAACGTGGAAATGTGAGGAAAAGGTGACTGCAACAAGAATCTAAATTAAAATGAGATCACTTTTTAAATACATTATTCGCGAAGAATTTCACCTTTCTCAAAAATATGAGTGGAAATTTTATCATCAGAGCAAAGTCTTGCCCCGGTGGGAATGGTAATCAGAGGAATAGATGTGATGGTCAGCATGGTTGAATCACAGTATTCACAATCTTCTGGTGATTAACTTAACTGATTGTTAAATCAGAGGTGACATGAACCTTGTTCATCCTTCGAGGTGGAGATAACCATGTCCATCATAGGTCACGCCATCATAGAATCCCTACAGTGCAGAAGAAGGCCATTCAACACCGACCCTCTGAGAGGGTGCCCTAGGCCCACTCTCCGCCCTATCCCTGTAACTCCAGTCAACCTTTGGACACACTAAGGGTGTAATTTATCATGGCCAATCCACCTATCCTGCACATCTTTGGGCTGTGGGAGGAAACCGGAGTACCGGGAGGAAACCCATGCAGACACGGAGAGAATGTGCAGACTCCGCACAGTCACCCGAGGTCGGAATCAAACCTGGGTTCCTGGTGTTGTGAGACAGCAGTGCTAACCACTGTGCCACCCTGGGGTGTTAGGTAGGGTCGTTTTGGGCACAGAGGTGACTGCTAAGACCCATCTGTGCCCAGAAGGTTCTGTTGCAAATAAATAGGACAGACGATTGAGCTTTGGACGTGTTGCTGGTGCAGGATTGCCTCTCCTTACCTTTTCTCTCTGCCTCTGACGTAAGCTCCCTTTCGAAGGAGGCTGCATAGAGCTGGAAAAATCCTCTTTTATTTGGTGGCGCCAGTCACAGCGATCCTGGACGAGCTTCTCCCAGGACTCAAAGTCAATGTCAAAACTCCCATCTTCACAGTGTTTTTGCTTTGACCATCATAAGACGGTACCCAAGACCCATGCTTCCCATAAACGATCTGCTTTGGTGAGCAAGGGTCAGGCATTCTGGCAGCATCTGTGGAGGGAGAAAAGATTGAAAGGGCAGTATTCTCCCATGGCCTAGCCAACGGGTTCAAAGGCGGGCAGGGACAGTACTTGGTGGGAGTGAAAGAAATTGGTTTCCGACTGGCTTGAATTTCCCCTAGGTGCGACTGCCAGTGTGCCAGGGGACAGTGCCAGGTTGGCACAACCAAAGGGCAGGGCCTGAGGGGGGCCCTGAGGAAGGGGCCCATTGGCGAACCCAAAGCAGAGTGTAACTCATTTGGGTGGGGGGGGGGGGATTGCCAGTGATTGGGGGGGGGGCATTGCCAGTGATTAGTGGGGGGGGGCCTTGCCAGCAATTGGGGGGGGGGGGGGGCAGTGATTGGACATGGAGGCCTTGATAGGAACAGGGAGGTGGGCTTTCCAGTGATTGGGTGGAGGGCCTTGCCAGCGATGGGGGTGGGGGGCTATAGTGTTACTCTGAGATCGGGGCACCCTTTGGGACCAGCCTTTCCGGCTTCTTCGGGTCCCACACCGCAAATCACCCCTGGCTCCAAATCAATTTCTAAGTGCGGGTGCATTGCGATCTGGAATGCCCCAATCCACCCGGAGTGAATGGCACCTTGTTCCCTGCCGGAGACCGCACTTGGAAACTTTTTGTGAGAATTCCATCTTTTGGGCGCGACCAAACAACCGCGCCTGACTCGCTGACGTGACGAGGCCATTAAATCACGCGAGGTTTGTGACGCTCGGAATGCCTCGTGGAATAGACTGCGATCTCGCAAGACATCGCAATCTGGATCTCGTTCTCGCTGGGTGTGATCCACATTAACATAATGACTGATTTAAACATGCCAGTGCCCGATTTTCGCGATGCCCGGGAACAAACGCCCACGCCTGGGGGACCTTACCATGGCACCATTTAGCACTGGTCCACACAAACGTGTACCAGGCATAACTGCATCTATAGGAGTTCTCCCAGGCCATCAGAGGAGCTTGGGTGTTTGGGCTCTGTGCAGGGTGGCACTCTGGCACTCCTGCTGCCACCCGGGAACCTTGGCATTGCCACCTGGGCACCCTGGCATTGCTACCCAGGCACACTGGCACTTCCAGGGTGCCTGGGTGGCACTGCCAGGCCAGCAAGGGCACTGCCAGGGTACCAGGCAGGCAGTGCCAAGGTGCCTGGGTGCCAGGTTGCCTGTGCCAAGGATCAAGCCCGTGGGTGCTCTGCTCTCAAGGGATGGGCGAGGAGGGGCTCTTGTTCCTATGTTTCTACAATCACATCAGGTGCACTAACCACTCGCAAGCCCCTTCTTCCCCATGCTAAATGCTCTGATCTGCACTCACCTTGAGAACACTGCAAAAATTGTTGTGTAGGATGTGCCCGATAAAATAAACAGGCAAGTACCCCATTTAAAGAAGGAATGAACTTTCATTTGCATGAAAGGTTCCATGACCTCAGACATCCCAAAGCACTTGAGTGCAATTATCCTAATTATTGTAATGTAGGAAACACAGCAGCCAATTTGCACAGAGGAAACTCTCAGAGTAAACAGTGTGATAATGACCAGAGAATCTGCTTCAGTGATATTGGTTGAGGAATAAACATTGGCCAAGATGTCGGGGAGAAGTCTGCAGCTCTTGGAAAAAAATGCCATGGGATCTTTCATGTCCACTTGAGCGGGCAGGCTCGGCCGAGATTTATCATTTTGCCTGAAGACAGCCCCTGTGACAGTGTGGCAGCATCCTCAGCACTATGCCATGTGTCAGCCTGCATTACGTGCTTTAGTTTCTGGAGTGCGACCTGTAGCCATGACCTTCTGCTTTAAAGGTCAGAGTGCTATCACGGAGTTGGAGTCGCAGCTGACACATTGAAACCAACAACTGAGTAGTAAGGAGCTGGATTAGTGGATTTCTTTCTCATTCATACCAGTTCACTGACTGTTTGGAAAGCACCGCCCACAGCTACTGATCCTGATAGGTTCAGGTTTCTGACAGAGGCCTTGCGTCTGGTATTAGGGAAGTCATAATGGGCACGTATTGGTATTAATTTGGAGATGTGATCAGTTTCCGACAGGCAGGTCTTTAAGTTGTCTAGTATACTGTTAGTGCAGCTTTACCGTGATTGTGGGGTTGGGGACGGGGATCGGGGTGGGGGGGGGGGGTGATAATTGTCTTCGCTTCGGGCTCAGGACGACAGTGCTGGAGGGGCTGAAAGTATTTCCCAATTTAAACGCTCACAGTCACATAAAGCAGAGTTTAGACGCAGATTCATACTCTCTTGGCCAAAAAGCTGTATGTAAACGAAGAAGACAACCCTACTGTACAAGTGGGTCATTTGCATCATTCAGGTCAGGCATTCAGTGGTGATGTTCATTACAGTTTTACTCTGTAGCTTTTCTGTGGGCCTTTATGCTTAACTTCAGCCGCTTTCATCAAAGCCTGAACTCGCCGCTGTCAACCCACGCCAGCCGGCGTGGATTGAACCACCTTTGGGACGGCGGGACCAGGCGGCGTGGGCAGGCTCCAGGGTCCTGGGGGGGGGGGGGCACGGGGCGATCTGGCCCGGGGGGTGCCCCCACGGTGGTCTGGCCCGCGATCGGGGCCCACCGATCCGCGGGCGGGCCTGTGCCGTGGGGGCACTCTTTTCCTTCCGCCTTCGCCATGGTCTCCACCATGGCGGAGGCGGAAGAGACCCCCTCCACTGCGCATGCGCGGGGATGCCGTGAGCGGCCGCTGATGCCCCGCGTATGCGCCGCACGGCAAAGTCATTTCCGCGCCAGCTGGCGGGGCACCAAAGGCCTTTCCCGCCAGCTGGCGGGGCGGAAATCAGTCCGGCGCGGGCCTAGCCCCTCAAGGTGAGGGCTCGGCCCCTCAAGATGCGGAGACTTCCGCACCTTTGGGGCGGCGCGATGACGGACTGGTTCGCGCCGTTTTTGGTGCCGGTCGGCGGACATCGCGCCGATATCGGAGAATCCCACCCCAAGTCTCTACCAGTGCCACTGAGCCTCACAGTAGGAGACTGTAGGTGGAGCAGGAACTTGCGTGTTCATGTCCACAAATCTGATGTGATGCACAGTGTACTTTTGCAGCCCCGAAAAACTTGCCAGATTTCAGTCGGCAGAACTGTTAGCAATTCTCATTGCAACCACAACAGACATGTCGCCACTTTCACATTCTTCTGGTGAGTTTCGGACCCTGGGAACGTAACTTTCTCATATTAAGTGGGTGCAGATTGATCCATGGACTTGACCTGTTGAACTCGCACTATTAAAGCTGGGCTTGTGCTGCAATAGTTCAGGGTTCGAGGTTGTATTCAACAAATAAAATGGTTGTTTCGTCGTATTTGATCACTGAAGGGATATTTGGTAAATCAGCCAGTTTGTTATCCATCGATGTCTAAAGCAGGTGGCAGATACCTGGACAATGTTTGCGAGGTCTCTCCTCATGGCTTTTATAGTGGTGAAATCGGGTCTCCTCAGGTGCCACAGGAGTGCTGAAAGACCCCGTGACTCATCTTGTCTGTTTCAACATTTAGGTCACAGTGTAAGCTTTGAAAATATGGGGGAATAAGGGAAGAGGTCATCGCTGTGCTTTGCACAATGCCTCCTGCAACTGAAGTCCCTCGTTTGTAACATGCCAGTGAAGATCTATGCTGAGCTCGATACACTTACGTTGGCACTCCACCTGATACCAGAGAATCCTTTGAACTTGGACCTCCATTTGCTTTCTGCAGCTTACATGATAGGCACATAAGAAATGACATGGAAAGAACATAAGGCCACATGGCCCATTGGGTCTGCTCCGCCATGCAAAATGATCACGGCTGATCTTTGGCTCAACTCCATGTTCTTGCTTGCTCATTTTTTTTTCATGCAATGGAAACACGTGATGACGTTAATATCATGTCAACTGTATTGATAACGTTAAAGAAAAACAGATGGAGAGTATAGATTGATTAATTATCTTGGGCACGTATAAAAAAAGGGGAGGCAGTGGCTCAGTGGTAATATCACTGGACCCTTAATTGAGGGACCCTGGGTAATGGTTTGGGGACCTGGGTTCGAATCCCACTATGGCAGATGATGAAATCTGAATTAAATTTAAAATCTGGACTTACAAGTGTGGTGAAGACCATTGTTGTAAAAACCCACCTGGTTCACTGATGTGGTTGCAGAATGAAATCCGCCATCCTTGCTGGTCTGGCCTACCTGTGACTCCAAATCCACAGTAAGGTAGTTGACTTTGAACTTCTCCCCCCTTCACCCCGCCCCTCTCCACCTCCGCACAGAGGCAATTAGGGAGGGGCGATAAATGCTGGTCCAACCAGCGATGCCCATATACCATCAATGAATTTTTTAAAACACTGCGTTGTTTGGTTAGTAGGTCGGAGGCTGGAATAGGCAAAGCTGCATTCTGAGAAGAAACCAACCATCAAGAAAAAGTCTTGGGTCGAGAATCATGCTTCACCATTTGGTTTGGATTCCCTGTAACAGAGGAAAGGCGAACCCCAAACTTCACTTCTGCGTTGCTGGCAGAGGGTACATTGTCACATTTGGGTCGTCACTCATATGGGGCTGGTTTAGCACACTGGGCTAAATCGTTGGCTTTTTAAAGCAGACCAAGGCAGGCCAGCAGCACGGTTCAATTCCCGTACCAGCCTCCCCGAACAGGCGCCGGAATGTGGCGATCTCGGGGCTTTTCACTTCATTTGAAGCCTACTTGTGACAATAAGGGATTTTCATTTCATTTCATGCCGGACCAAAGTTTGCCTGGAAATAGCCAAACCAGTGCAGAACATTGCAGAATTTTAAGCACAAATTGATTTCATAGGTTTCCGTGATCTTTTGCACAACGACATGGCGTGAGAAGCAGACCGTGCCCACAAAGTTAGCCATAACTCCATCGGAAATCAATCACCATTCAGAGTTTCTGTCAATTGTGCTCACTTTCGAGGAAGCTCCAAAAATTGAGCTGACTCTTGCGCGCAATGCCACTACCCTGAATGTAATTTTTCTTTAATTTACGAAGAAATGATTATTGTATTATAATTTAAATAGCAAATCGTTTTGTATAATTTTAAAAGCCATTTTTAGACATTTAGGGCACGATTCACCCAAAATGTTTCTATGTCAGGTTTTGGGCGCTTTTGGCAGGATGCTTCTTGGCAGCTGCAGTGCTGTGATACATTCCTTATTCAACGCACCTTGCCATTTTCGTTTGGGCACGGGGAGGGTCTCTTCGCCAAGGCTGAATTTGGAGCCATTTCCTGCTGGTGAGGTTCGCTCGCCAGCTGAACAGGCTCCTCGCAGATTGGGATGGAATTTTGGAAAGCTGCCCCGTCTTGGAAGGCTGCCCCATCCTCCCCGCTTTCAGACCTCCCCCCCCCCCCCCACCTTGGGGAGGTCCCCAGGAACCCCCCCACCCCCCACTCCCCATCTCTACCTGATAAGCCCCCGCAGGCCTGAAACCTGGCATCACCAACATGGCATCGTGGCAGTGCCCCTGCCTGCCTGAAAGTGCCACCCAGGCACCCTAGCAGTGCCAGGGTGCATTGCAATGATGGCAGATTGGCAGTGCCAAGATGCCTGGTGCCAGTGGGAGAGTCAGGATACCACCCTGCGCCGTCCCCGACCACCCGGGGGTCTCTAATGGCCTGGGTGACCTGGCAGGTGCCAATATACCTGGCCCACGTTTCTGTGGATCTGTATTAAACAATGCCCTAGCGAGTTCGTCGCAGAGTCCCAGGCACCGGGAGAAGCCGGTGAACGTGTAGTCAAATGAGCCGTACAGTCATTTAAAAATGCTGATCCGGTTCACACCCAGTGAAGGCGAGATGCAGATCGTGGCGTCTCGCGAGATGCCGTTGAAAGTCTCACCCCCGGAAAACAAACGATGCGCAGGGTAGGTGGATTGGCCACGCTAAATTGCCCCTTAATTGGGAAAAAAATTAATTGGATACTTCAAATTCCAAAGGAAATGCTTAATTTGTGCGATTGTTCTAATTTTCTGCTGTATTGATCAAGCATTACTGCGCTCCCACTCACCAAGGAATATTTTTCAAAGCAAATTTTAAAATAAGTAAAGATTAAAATGCTGCCTGATTGCTTCAAGTCATGGGGCGGGATTCTCCATCCTTGCGTTGCAGATTTCTGGTGTGGTGGGCCCCCGGGATTCTCTGTCTCACCAGCTGGCCAATGGGGTTTCCCATTGTGGGCAGCCTCACGCCGTCGGGAAATCCCCGGGCTGCCGGCACAACTGAGAAGCCCGACAGCAGAGAATCCAGCCCCTGGTATTTGGCAATATGCAAATGAGTTTGAGCAGAAATCCAGGGGGACTGAGCGACGCAATTATTGCCGCAATTTGAACCAGTAGTGTGTCTCCTAAGAAACTCTATCCTCGGAACAGGATTAGGCCATTCAGCCCCTCAAGACTGATCCGCCATTTAATTACGTCAATAGAGTCAGCTAGGTTATTAGCTGAATTCTATTTACCCTGACTATAGCTCCATATCCCTCGATACCCACACCTAACAACTAAAATTGTGCTCAGTGTTGAAAACCACCACAGCTTCTTTTCCAGCCAAGGATTGCAGGTGTCTCCTATCCTTCACCTTCAAAAATTCCTCTTGATTTGGTTTCAAGGTGACCGTGGCTCCATGTTTAAGATTACGACTCCCTTATTCTTGAGCCACTTGCCAGTGGAAACAGTTTTTCTGCAGCCCTAAAGTCGAATCACGTGTGACATCCTATCCTGAATGTGCGACTGTAATGTCGTGACGTCAGCAGTTTAAATATGGATAATGCCCCCTTCAACCAGCGAGCGATCAGTAAATAAAATTGAGTGGAAACACGACCCGAGGGGGCGAAAGTTAATTAACTCATTTGGTCTTGTCTTCAAAACAGCAAATAAGTCTTTATAACATATGCAGCCTGCAGCCTTGTGCAGTCCAGCATTGCGGTGAAGAGGAATGTTTCAGTCACAATGCCATTATTAGAATCTTCCGTAAAAGTTAAATTTTATTAGTGCAGCATTGAATATCTAATGTTGGCAGAGTTCTGAATTTGAAGACAGCTGTTTGCAACTGATGCTAGTTTCTGATAGCACAAGCATTGAAGTCAGCCTAGCCCAGTCAGTGCTATCAGACACTGTACCAGTACACCAGAGATTTCCTGTTTAATTCAGAAAGCTTTAGAGTGAAATCCTGCTTACCACGATACATTACAATATTACAAGACAAGTTGAATTCTTCCATTCATAACAATTGGCGCCTCTACTGTCTTCGGTCTACCAACACCTCTTACGAAAAAGGAACACAAAGTAAGACTCACATTTATATCACACCTTTCATTACTCCATGGAATAATACCATAAAATCCTTACAGTGCAGAAGGAGGCCTTTCAGCCCATCAATTCTGCACTGACCCTCTGAGCGAGCATCCCACCTAGGCCCACTCTCCCACCCTATCTCTGTAACCCCACCTAACCTGCAAATCCCTGGACACCAAAGGGCAATTTTACCATGGCCAATTCACCTAACCTGCACGTCTTTGGACTGTGGGAGGAAAACGGAGCAACCGGAGGAAACCCACGCACACACGGGGAGAACGTGCAAACTCCACACAGACAATCACCCGAGGTCAGAATTGAACCTGGGTCCCTGGTGCTGTGAGGCAGCAGTGCTAACCACTGTGCCACCATACAGCCCCAACTACTGTGCTACCGTACCGGCCCCTGACATCCTCCATGATGGCTCTTGCCAAAAGTGCTTCACAGCCGAAGATATACTCAGGAAGCAGATTCACTGTTGCAATGTCCAGCAACAACCTGCATTTATATAGCATCATTAACATAGAAACCAAACTTTGGCACAGACCGGCACAAGGACATGTGCAGGTCGTTGACCTGTTCAAAGGGATAGGTTGGTGCACAAATGATCGTCATAGTGTAAGAAATAGGAGCTTGAGTAGGCCATTTGGCCCATCAAGCCTATTCTGCTTTTCAGTAAGATCACAGCTGATCTGATTGTGGCCTTGACTCCACTTTACTGCCTCTTAAGAATGTCGTGAAGGAGGAAAGAACTTAAGAGGTTTAGCAGGAAATAATTTGCGCACAAACAGTGAGATAATGACCAGCTTTTCCATTTTAGTGACATCGACAGAGGGATAAATGTTGGCCAGGACAGTGTGGAGAACTCCCCTACCTTTCTTCTAATAATACCATGAGATCCACCAAGATCAAGGTGTCAGGGTCTCAGTCTTCTCTCCGTACTCTACTTGACGTACTAAAAACTCGAGAGCAGGACCTGAACCCAGAATCTTGAGATTCAAAGGTGAGAATACCCCAAACTGGGCCATGATTGACAGATAGATAACCTTAAGTAAGCATGTTCATTGGGGGGTGCATGTGGAGACATTGACATGCATTTTAGATTCTGGAGGGATGAGCTAACATGGGCCCTATTCGTTTTTAAAATAAATTTTAGAGTATAGAGTGTGGTGAACCACTGTATTAGGGGATGTAAGGTAGGACCTGCATTACAGGTTCGCCGGTGGCCCCTGCCGGCTGGCTCCGCCCACTAAGAACTTTATCAATATGCAATAAAGCCACAGTTGTACCCAATCTGCGTCTTTGTGCAATTGATTGTGCATCATAGAGTATTAATTTTGAGGGGCTGGTTTAGCACAATGGGCTAAACAGCTGGCTTGTAATGCAGAACAAGCCAGCAGCACGGGTTCAATTCCCGTACCAGCCTCCCCGAACAGGCGCCGGAATGTGGCGACTAGGGGCTTTTCACATTGAAGTAACTTCATTGAAACCTATTTGTGACAATAAGCTATTATTATTATTACACAATTCATATTTTCCAATTAAGGGGCAATTGAGCGTGGCCAATCCACCGAGCCTGCACATCTTTGGGTTGTGGGAGCGAAACCCACACAAACACAGGGAGAATGTGCAAACTCCACATGGACAGTGACCCAGAGCCGGGATCGAACCTGGGACCTCGGCGCCGTGAGGCAGCAGGGCTAACCCACTGCGCCACCGTACTGCCCGACATGGGCCCCATTATGAACCCAGCGTGTGATTTGGGTAGGCGGATTATCTTGTCACCTCTGAGCAAAGGTACTTACATAATCAAAGTTTTGTGAAAAGATTAGAACTCGATTTGAGCAATGATAAAGATGTGACAACGTGAGGGCTTGCAGAAGCAATTGAAACACTCCTCTATCGTCAGTGCGGGTTTCAGGTTCCATTTGAATATTTTTTGTGGTTTTTTATTCTTTGACTCCAGTCACAGGAACTATTTATTCAGATTCAACGCTGAAGTCATTGCGAATTGAGATAAGCCATGAGTTGGTCAACACTTTGCCCCTGTTCGATGTGGTTTGTGTCTGGGAGACGTGGATGAAGGTACAGTGAAACACAGGAAGCCCTTGCCTTGCTGACAACATTGATTTGCTCAATGCAGCTGCTATTTCCTTTCTCAGGGCCTGTAGGATTCAAGTTGATTAAAAACAGTTTCCTTCTGAGAGATGGCTGTGCGATAATGACCCATAATAAATTGCAGTAGAGTCTAATAGGAGGCTAACTCCAGCGGCACAGTGAATCGCAATGAGCCATTGGTAATTGGAAATCTGACGTGACAGTTCTCAATGCAAGGATGTTGCCAAAATAGATTCTGAATATATCTCAATATTAATAGACAAATAAAAGAATATTTGGGAAAGCAGTTAAAAATACATGATTGTTCTTTTTTTGAGGGAAGGAGTAGAAATGTAAATGCAGTGCTTGTTACCTGAGAATTAAAAATACCTTGTTCAGTCAGGCAGCCAGTAATAGAGGGGAACAGCAACAACTTGAATTTAGCTAGCACCTTCAAAGTATTAAAATGCCCCATGAGTTTTCGCAGGAGCAATTATCAAACAAATTTGGTCCAAGAATAGTTGGTAGAAGAAGTAGATTTTAAGGAGTATCTTAAAAGGGGAAAGAGAGGTAGCGGGGGGGGGGGGGGGGGGGGAGAACAGAATTTAGGGAGAGTGCTCCAGTGATTAGGCCCTTAGCAACTGAAGGCTTCGCCACCGATGCTGGAGTGATGAGCAGAGCTCAAAGTGCATGTCAACGATATGTAGATACCAGCACATGGGGATGTGAGCCTGTGAAGAATGGTGATGTGGGATCGGAGGTGAGTTACAGAACAAACAGCACAAAACATCAACAGCGATGGTGTAATTTTACCTGAGGAAGACGTGAGTAGCGATGTTTCACCAAGTTTTGCTGTTAAGATGAAAAATAGCAAAGTTAAACCACACAGGAACTGGCCTTATCTGTATCGTCATCATTGTCTAGACTACTAATAACAAAACTCCCGTATCACTTCTTGCGATAGTGAGAAAGCATTGGCCCCAGAATAATATTCAAAATATAATCATAGAATTTACAGTGCAGAAGGAGGCCATTTGGCCCATCGAGTCTGCACCGGCCCCGGGAAAGAGCACCCTACTTAAACCCACGCTATCCCCGTAACCCAGCAACCCCACCTAATCCTTTGGACACTGAGGGGCAATTTAGCATGGCCAACCCACCTAACCCGCACAAATGGAATAAAGAAGGAAGTCCTAAATTTTTCTGCACACCTGTGATTAAATACCGCTGAGGAATTAATTGGACCACAGCTTTTAAAAAGAAAAAAAATCTTTTCCAGGCGTTCCAAATCGAACGAAAAAAATGAAGTGTAAGAACATTTTTTTCATTACACATCCAAATAAGAAACAGACAAAAGCAAAATACTGCGGGTGCTGGAATCTGAAACAAAAGCAGAAAATACTGGGCATCTGAGGAAACAGACAACCTTTTAACAATCAGGCTATACATTTTTTTATTCATTTAAAGGATGTGGGTTAGGCCAACATTTATTGCCCATCCCTTGTTGCCCTTTGGGAGATGGTGGTGAGCTGCCTTCTTGAACCGCTGCAGTCCCTGAGGTGTAGGTACACCCACAGTGCAGTCAGGGAGGGAGTTCCAGGATTTTGTCCCAGTGACAGTGAAGGATCGGCCATATATTTCCAAGTCGGAACGTGTGATCTGCATCTCCAGTTTTTGCTGGTGTTCAGACGAATGAGGAGGGGGGGATCTCATAGGGACTTGTAAAATTCTAACAGGACTAGATAGAGTGGATGCAGGGAAGGTGTTGCCGATGGTGGGTGTGTCCAGAACCAGGGGTCATAGTTTGAGGATTCGGGGTAGACCACTTAGGATAGAGATGAGGAGAAATTTCTTCACCCAAAGAGTGGTGAGCCTGCGGAATTCATTACCACAGGAAGTAGTTGAGACTAAGACATTGAATACATTCAAGAGGCGGCTAGATATGGCACTTGAGGCGAATGGGATCAAGGGTTATGGGGAGAAAGCAGGATTAGGCTATTGAGTTGGATGATCAGCCATGATCAAAGGGCTGAATGGCCTCCTCCTGCTCATATCCTCTATGTTCCTATGTTTCTTTTTTAAAATAAATTTAGAGTACCCAATTCATTTTTTCCAATTAAGGGACAATTTAGCGTAGCCAATCCACCTACCCTGCACATCTTTGGGTTGTGGGAGCGAAAACTACGCAAACACGGGGAGAATGTGCATGGACAGTGACCCAGAGCCGGGATCGAATCTGGGACCTCGGCGCCGCGAGGCAACAATGGTAACCACTGCGCCATCGTGCTGCCCTCTGTTTCTATGTTTCTATGTGATTGCAATGCACTTACTGCTCTTTGATGTGGTTGATGTTTGTAAACGTTGGGGTTTCATCACTTAGAGTCTCTCATTCATGAAGGGGGATGAATGAATTGAGGCTGCAGGTGTTTTGTGGTAGCTGACAATCACAGCCCACTATTAGAAAGGAATGTATGGTTTACAGCTAATGGACCTGAGGGTTGAAACATAGATCTGGGGGAGAGGCTTGGGTTGTGGGAGGGTCCCTTTAATTGGGGGGGGGGGGGCTGTGGGGGATTCCTTTGGTTAGGGGGTCTCTGTGGGGGTTCCTTCAGTTAGGAGTCTCCGGGGCATCTCCCTATTAAGGGGGGTTCTGTGGGGGAGTTTCCCGATTAAAGGAGTCTCTTGGGCAGTTCTCCCATTTTGGGGTCTCGGGGGGGGGGGGGGCCGTGGGTGGGGTGTTTGATAGAGGAGGAGTGGGCACATAGAGCATTGGGGGGGTGGGGGGGTGGTGGTGTCCCTCGGGTGGACTTAGGGGGCAATGCCCTCAAAGAGTTATCCCCTTGGCTCACCGCGTGGTCCAACACGTCAGGCTCACATTTGGTGAAACTATAGTAATTCCCACCCACGTGATTCCCAGCTCAGGGGACAGGACAATCACGGAGGGCCGAAGAATAGAGTGCCGGGTCCGCTGAATGGATGCAAATGAGTCATTAAGACCTATTTGTATTAATTTATATCCTCCCACTGGTGCATGGGCGTAAAGCTCAATCCCGCTGCCAGCGGGGGCCCAGCACCGTTCGGATCAGCGCCCAACGACGGCGATCCTGATTTTCCGATCCTTTGCCGCATCGGGACCCCGTTACTGGTGGCGGGCGGCTGAGAATGCAGGCCATGTTCTTTGTAAACAAATTCTCCCCTTCTACATCTCTAAACATTTTGTCAAGAGCATATGGAGGTGAACGACCAGGAAGTTCTCAGAAACAGTCTGGACTGCGTTCCATAGTATACCTAACACACCGAGCTGGGTATTGGCTCAGGCTCAGGCTGGTTTGGGCTGTTCCATCATGTCATTCGATTTGGGTGGAATCTGAAATCTGCGACAGCCTCAAACCCAACAGCGGAGGAACTTCCTTATTTTGCAAAGATTTTTAAACATTTGAATGCAGCCCAAAGGGTTGAAACCAACTAATACACGGCAACCTACAGTGAGGGGGTATTGCCACAGCGAGATAATCACTAGAATCCAGCAGGTTCAATGGTACAGCATTGTTACACATCTGGATGGAACGTGGAAGACTGCACCAGTTCCAGGATGGGAACGTGTCTGGTATTGAAATCGCAGTAACATTGAACAACTGGTTTACTGATACCAGGTGGCGGCCAGATTTTGCTTCAGCGTGCTTGATTCTGTGTGCTTTGAAATCCAACCTTATAAGGTTGCATTTTCTGCCACCTTTAATCATCTGATTCTACTGGAATCTGTGAAATAGCAGGTCACAGAATTCCACTTTTTCACTGAATCCCCATAGTCTTTGATGTTCCGCTTTCCCAAACAAATATCTAACTCCCTCTCAACGGAAGTTACAGAATCTGGTTCAGGAACTGTTTCTGCCTGAGAATTCCATATCTGCACCATCCGCCAGTTAAATAAATATTGCACAGCCTCTTCATTTTTCATAATAATC
Organism: Scyliorhinus torazame; assembly: GCF_047496885.1. Taxonomy (NCBI): domain Eukaryota; kingdom Metazoa; phylum Chordata; class Chondrichthyes; order Carcharhiniformes; family Scyliorhinidae; genus Scyliorhinus; species Scyliorhinus torazame. The sequence goes on along the minus strand of NC_092721.1, from coordinate 21,618,967 downwards.
ATCAAGGTTTATCCTCTCTTTGCCATCTTGCTGACCAGCGAAGGATTATCATAAACCTTCTTAAGCTTGAAGAAGGTCAGGAGAGGATTCAGTAATTAGAGATTAATGAAAGACATCACTGTCATAAGGAACTGGGATAAGGGAAGGCATGGCTAGAGGTAGAGCCAGTTAGGGAGTCTACAGATGAAAGCTAACTTTGGATAATCTGCTAAGAGTAAAGATCTGGATCGATAAAATCACTGCAGGGGTTCCTCAGGTATTGTCCTAGGCCCAACCATCTTCAGCTGTTTCATCAATGACCGCCCTGTGGCAACAGGGCAGGTCAATGGCGAGGAATCCTACGGCGAGCAACTCACCTCTTGACCCCCCCAAAGCCTGTCCACCATCTACAAGGCACAAGTCAGGAGTGTAATGGAATACTCTCCATTTGCCTGGATGAGTGCAGCTCCAACAAAACTCAAGAAGCTCAACATATCCAGACAAAGCAGCCAACTTGATTGATCCCCCTTCCACAAAGTTTCACGCCCTCCACCACCGATGAACAGTGGCAGCCGTGTGCACCATCTACAAGAACTCATCAAGGTTCCTTAGACAGCACCTTCCAAACCCACGACCACTACCATCTAGAAGGGCAAGAGCAGCAGATGCCCCACCACCTGGAGGTTCTCCTCAAAGTCACTCACCACCCTGACTTGGAAATATATCGTCGTTCCTTCACTGTCGCTGGGTCAAATTCCTGGAACACCCTCGCTCACAGCATAGTGGGAGTACCTACACTTGAAGGACTGCAGCGGTTCAAAAAGACAACTCACCGCCACCTTCTGAAGGGCAACTAGGGATGGGCAATAAATGATGGGCCTAACCAACGGTGCCCCCATCCCATAAAATGATTTTTTAAAAACCTTCAGTAAATCGTTTCAGAATAAGCATTTGAAGGGGCTACTGGGGTGAGGGTTTGAGAAAAGGTTACGGAAGGTGGACTAATGGGATAACTCTTCCAAAGGGCATGTACAGATGCAATGGGCCAAATGTCCTCCTTCTGTGCAGCATCATTACATGATTCTAAAAGGTTATAAGGGAGGTAATGGTCTAGTGGTATTGTGATTGGACTAGTAATCCAGTTATTCACGGTTGTGCCCTGGGACCTAGCGGCATGCCGGAAGACGGAAATGGCTTCTCACCGCCTCATTTCCCCTCAGCAGCCATCGCGCTTGCTCCATGTTTTTAAAAAGAGTACCACATGACATCTGCTTGATCTCTTGCTGGGGAGCTAGATAACTCCCGGAAGACCATCACATTCGACTTCAGTTTCGCTAATGAGATGGAAATTAATGCAAATTGGGGCTAACAATATGCCTGCTATATTTGGGAAAGATCCGGAACTCGTCTTCGGGAGCTGGCCGGTTAGATAGCAAAATCTCGATCTTGGCCTTTCCCGCCATTTAACCGTTGCGCCCAGATCCGTGCCAGGCGCAACGCGATGGTTAAATCGTGCCCAAGATTTCAATTCAATGTCCTTACATCAAAACTGCACATTCGGTATTGAGCTTCTTCTGGCTGATCCCAACACCGGCCTCACACAGCTTTCATTTCTAGCAGGGTTTCTAGGCGATGAGCAAAAATTGGGTCCCTGGCTGACTATCTCACCTGTAGCTCAGGTACACAGAGGGAAATTAAAATTCTCCAACTGCTATCTCTGCTAGCTTAGTACAAACCTGGAATCGTCCTGATCGGTGTAATTCAGCTGGTCACCGGCTGGACAATCAAGGCAACCTCAGTAAATTTTCAATCGGTGTTTTAATTAGTCAATGTCCGAATTAGCGTGGTGATAAGTTTGAAGTTGAACTTTGCAGGTCAATAGAAGGATTGCTACGAGCTTTAATGTACACCTACAAATAATTGACACTCACAGTAAACAGTTCTCAGCAAATGCGAGACATTTTTTCTTTTCAATTAGTTCTTACAATTGGCTGTTCGAGCATAAATCTCAAAATCATATACTCCGGCTGTGTTTCTGTAAGTTGGAACCCTATCTCAAGCGGTTTCTATCTCCTCTGTCTTCTGCTGACAGTGTCCAATGATCAGAGAAGTTTATTCCTGTACTTCCTGTTGGCTAATCCCTCTCATGTGTCTGCTGGGTGCCTTACACTCTTCCTGCTTGCTCTATTGGTTGCTGCATCGAGTTATTAATTGTGATTAAATTGCTGAGCTAATTCAGGCACAGTCCCGAGCATAAGGACTTTCCCATGAAGTCAGGCCTGCAGGAGATGGTGAGATATTATCAGATAACTTGAGGAATGCGTTGGCCGGATCACTCTCCATCACTGATGTAAGCCGACCAGGATCCCAAATTAAGCTTATTAAGAAGAGTCCTCTAAAGCAGCAATCAGCTTTCACTGGATGAAATCAATGTTGAGGCTTGGCTTAGAGCACTATAAGTTTGGAATACATGGCATATTTTGCTGTATTCTGCAACAAGTAAACTGGTATTAGTAGAGAATGGCATGCGTAATGGAAAATGCCAAACCTTCTGGCAGCAAGTTTAAGACAGAAATTCGGTTCTTGTGCTATGGTTTCTACATTAGTTATTTCATTGTTACTGTTTTTAGTGCTGTCATAACCATTCCATTAAATCTCTGCCTTTCCCGTACTTGTTTGTGCAAAAGTTAATTTGCTGGCAAGTGCCAGGGGTGAAAGGCAGTCATCGTTATTGATGCGCCATCCTACAGCCATTTAGCAGAGGGCAGATTTGAGCTTCAATGCTGAAATCCAAAAGTTGTTGCCGGAGATGTGTCACTCTGTCATTAACTTCACAAAACAACATCTTGCTCACCGCTAAAATGCACGGAATGATGTGAAATGCCTGTATTTGTATCGTAGATAAGAACATGAGATGCCAACTTTAGTCTTGTCTGTTTCAGTCTCAGTACCCCTTTAAATACATAATAAATATTGATTACTTCCGAGCAACTTCTCTGGCACTGAAAATGAATTCTTACAGGAGTTGGGTCTCATTCCTTTGGGTGCTAATAGTTGTTGGAGATTTTTAAAATATAAAATTTGTATTCGCATTTATTGTTACTTTTCTTTTCAGTCTCTTCATTCTCTCTCTCTCTCTTAATTCAATCTTTATTTCTTTTTCCGGATCTGATTTGACATTGAATTCCCCCACTCTAATTTACACTTCCTTCTCAGAGCTGGTGCTGTCTATTTCAAAACACTTCTCTCTGATTAGTTCAGGAGTGCGACAGTTCCTCGCCCTATTCTCTCAGGTCCCTGGTTTCCCTGGCTGGGCCGCCATCGGTGCTCACTTCCTGCAGCTTGCGACGCAAGGTATAATTGTGATTAAACCAACGGGTGGTCGATTCTGTTCCCTTTTCAACAATGATCTTTATTAGCGTCACAAGTAGGCTTACATTCACAATGCAATGAAGTGACTGTGAAAATCCCCTGGTCGCCACATTCCGGCGCCTGTTTGGGTACACTGAGGAGAATTCCGAATGTCCAATTCACCTAACCCTGCCCCGTTGCAGGAAATTATGGCCCATTAGGTAGTCAGTGCTGCTTTTCCCTGTTTACCATCTCGCCCATAATCTCAAAAACAGTCTTGACCTATATTATCACTGTCATCATTCCAGTACTTCCAATAAACATCACCTCCTGGTCTATAATCATTTTTAAAATCCACTCTAGTGTCATTAGCATTGATTCCTTTAGGAAAAGCAATTAGGTCTATGTCGCACATCAAGAATGTTCTCTGAATCAAATGGATTTACTTGTAGTTTGGTGCTGAACTAAGCTGACAATGACTGGATAAGAAACCTATGCATAATGATCAATCTTTTACTTATAAGTGGGAACATTAAAACTTCAAGAGGCATTTGTCCTCTTCTCATTCTATTCTTATTCTTCACTTACAGGCTTCTAGGTATTGAGCCCTCCAGCCTTGTAATGGCACCTTTTATTGCCGTAAGTGATTCATTCAATTCTATATTAATGAGTTTTCCTTTGAGGCCTCTTTACATTGCTGCTGGTGGTCATCAAACAGCGCTCAGCTACAGATCACCGACCCGGCATGGCACAATCCTGGGCTGCCCAGAGATCAATGCATCCAGCAGGAAGGTAAGACCAGGAAGTGGGCAGGAGGCTAGGCTCACCTCCCGGCCTCACAAAATTAATGGCTCACTCAGCATTTCCCTCTTAACTCCCAAGTAAAACTAGACATGGACCTGCAGGGACAAGCAGTGGCATAATGTCACTGGGCTAGGAACCCAGAGGCCCAGGCAAATGCTCTGGGAATATGGGTCCAAATCCCACCATGACAGCTGGTGGAATTTAAATTAAATTAATAAATATCTGGAATTAACAAGCGAGCCTTGGTGACTATTACGAAACCAGAACAGACCTCAACAGTGGTACTGGGGTACTGGATCAAAACCCCAATATTTTAGTTTATTTTGTAAGATTGTCCAGAAAGAATGATTCGCTCCAGGAGCGATTGTATGAAAAAAATCAGGATTTTGTGTTTTTAAAACAAAACTCTATTGCAAATACAATATTAAACTCGTTAACTTCACACACAAAAAGAACCCCTTAAACAATATTACTCAATTCCCCATTAAACAACGACTAAAGAAATATACAGCTCTCAATCCAGCTTAAAAAAAACATGACATAAAGTTATACTTGCTTTCCAATAGAGGGGCGGGATTCTCTCAGCCCAGGGCCGGGCCGGAGAATCCCCACGACCGGTGCAAATCGCGCTACGCCGCCCCGAAGTCGGCACACGAATCTCCGCAATCGGCGCCAATGGCGCCGGCGTGGTTGGCACGGCACCGGTCGGGTGGCCGCTCTGCGCGGCCGGCCCGCCGATTCCCGGCCCGGGATGGGCCAAGCGGCCGTTGTAAAAGCGCCGAGTCCCACTTGTGCCGCTAGCACCTGCTCTCAGCCGGCGGGAACTCGGAATGGAAGGGTCAGGGGTGGCCTGTAGGCGGGGGGGGGGGGGGGCGGGGGGAGGTTGCGACCCCGGGGGAGGCCACCGGTGTGGCCTGACCTGCGATCGGGGCCCACCGATTGGCGGGCTGGCTTCTCTGGCTGGGGGCCTCCTTTCTTCCACGCCGGCCCCTGCAGTCCTGCATCATGTTGCATCGAGGCCGGCGCTTGAAGGAAGACACTGCGCATGCTGGCACCAGTGCCACTGAGCATGAGCAGATCCCAATGTGCCCGGTTCGCACTGGGATCAGCAGCTGGAGCACTGCTCCAGTGCCATGTTGGCCCCTTATAGGGGCCAGAATTGCTGATCCTGAGGCCGTGTTGACGCCGTCGGGAAACACGACGGCGTTTCTGACGGCCTCAACGCTTAGCCTCAGGACCACAGAATCCCGCCCCAGATGTTTGGCTCTTGTTAGAACCCTTTCAGACTCTGGCTGAATATCTTCAAATGGTTGCTTCAACTGGGTTGTCTCAGTCTCTTCCTTGTCTTCAGACAAGACTGCTCTGCTTTGACTATTACTTGAGATCGAAACAAGGATTGCCAGATCAGACTTCAACTCCTCTCCAAAAGCTTTCTCAAAATGTCCCTCTGAATCTCTTAGCTCCACCCAGCAATGACATCATCACCCCAAGCTGAAAAACAAATTAACTTTCCAGGGACTGACAGCACATTAACTCCCCCCCCCCCCCCCCCGGGGACCTTCCTCAATCAATCCACAGTGCATTAGGCCAGACTGAAAAACCCATTTCTCTGGTCAATTTCAGCTCCTGGCTCCTATCAGCTCCCAGGCCCTGCAAACCAGGATTCTTAAAAACAAAATAACCACTGCAGTCAAACACACTATAACCCCAGGTTTTTAACCATTAAATTGTCCTAGTGCTTAGAATCCAATATTCCTAAAATGCTCCATTCATCACAGTGACCATGAACATATCTTTCATGATTGTAAAAATCCATCTGGTTCACTAGTGCCCTTTAGGGAACAAAATCTGTCATCCTTACCCGGTCTGGCCTACATGTGACTCCAGACCCATGGCAATGTGGTTCGCCCTTAACTGCCCCTCTGAGATGGCCGAGTAAGTCACTGGGCGGTTCAAGGGTAATTAGGGATGGGCAACAAATGCCGGCCTTGCCAATGTACCCATGTCTCAAGCAATAATAAAATAAGATACAAACTCCCTGTGCTTATACATGAATTTTGCAATCAGGAGTCTAACAATCCTCCAACTGCTGAAGGGCCATTTGAGCACATGAGCATCCGTGAGTTGAACACGAGTTGCGAGAAAATTATTTTCCTGTAACTGAAATTCTGAGCAGGATGTTACAAGACCCATAGATTGCAATGGGACCCCACCAAGCAATATATAATAATTCCATCTTCTACCCTTCATAAACCATCGCCCCCGCCAGATAGTCTTTTCCACAGAAACAAATCGTGATCGACCCTTTCAGGAATAAGCCTAATCGAAAGGAGAAGCGAATAAGGCAACCTGTGTGGAAAAAATGAATTACTCATATGCTCCTATCTCAGCCATGGCTCAGTTGGGAGAACTCTTGAATCTGACTCTGAATTTTGCCGGTTCAAGTCCCACTCCAGAGATTTGAGTGCATAACCTAGGTGGCCTTTCCAGTGAGGGAATGATGCACTGCCAGAGGTGCGGTCTTGCTGGTCAGATGTTTTCATGTCCACCCTCTCGTTTAACACAGCCCCTGGCACTCTTTCAAAGAAGGGCAGGAGAGTTCCCCAGCAAATCCTTGCCCTGCAATTTCTTATGCACTTCTCTTTTGAAAGTACTCTTCAAATCTGTTTTCACCACCATCTCAGATAGTACACTTGGATTTAGAACAAATCACCGTGTTTAAAAAAAAGGGCTGGATTCTCTGTTTTTGGAACTATGTCCCCACGGCGTTGGGAAAACTGTGGTCTTTACGCCAGGAAAACTGATGTCAAAGGCCGCAGATTCCCCATTTTGCAGGGGGCTAGCAGGTAGCCGTCGTGGAGCTCGTAACTCTAGCTGCCGATATGGTCCCCCACACTTGTGGGGCAGGGGCCGTGCATGCGCACGGCGACGGCCTCCAGCGGCTGCGCCATGATCAATGGCGGACTCAGCCCATGGACCTGGACTGACGAAATAGTGCCCCGCATCGGCCGCTCGCGCGCCCCAGACCACACGCACACATTGCCTCCAGCTCCAAAGGAAGCCCCACCCCCCGACTGTGGCGGCCCCGGGCTGAGTCCGCAGCGACCAGGCGAGGATCACGGACGGTGGGACCCATGTTAGAACCACACCGTCGGGAATTCGGCCGGTCGGAGATGGAGCATCGCGGAGCGAGCCTCAGGAAATGGCCTGAGGCGGTGGATACTCGGTGCGGGGGGCGGAGAATTGCAAAACCGGCGCCGGTCCTGATTTTGTGCGCCAAAACGGATTCTCCGCCCCGTCGCCAAACGCAATTTCGGAGAATCCAGCCCAAAGTCTCCTAACTCACTTTTTATTCTCTGGTCAATTATCTTAAATCTGTGTCCTCTGGTTACTGATCCGAGTGCGACAGCTGGAAGCACTACTCATTCCCATGATGAAACGAGAGCAATCACTGAAACTACTAATATTTTGTCTTGCCCCCTCAATCAGGACAGCTTCACTGAGAAATCCAACACAAAAATCTCTGTTGAGAAAATGCCCGGTTAACACAGAGACAGATGGAGAAAGGCAAAAATGTTGGCCTGCGTGCATCTCGCTTGGATGAGGGATTTGCTTAGCTGCTGAACTCAACAGGCATAATGTTCAACCCCAGTTTGCACTTCTTGACAAAGTAAAAAATATTCCAATTATCAGACAAAACTTGGCAAGGTGCCGCATAAAAAGATTTTAGGCGTTGATGGACTGGGAGCCAGTGTAGGCCAGTGATGAATGAGTGAGATTTGATGTGTGTTAGGGGAAGCCTAGCAGAGTTTTATGAAGGTTGCCATGTTGGGTGGATAGCGAGAAGGGTACTGGATTAGTCCAGTTCTATGTAAAAAACTTGAAAGGTAAACTGGGCAATTGGGAACAAATTCTATGGAATAATGTGCAAAATGCTACATATTTCATCCAATTGCTTCTCACTTGCCAGCTGAGGGATTCTCAATTTTCTTCCCCTTGCCATCGATTTACTCATCTCCTTTGAGCAGATGCAGAGGAGGACTTCAATATCACCTCCACTTAAAAACAGGATGATAGGGGTTTCTGCTATCAGAGAGTTTGGAGTTCTCTACCCCTGCGAGCGGTGGAGGTTCAAGGCTGAGTTAGACTTTTGATCTATAAGGAGTCAAGTGTTATGGGGGCGGGGGACGGTTAGGGGTGGGGGACAATCAACTCAACCCTGATGTTGAGCGGAATTCTCCGACCCCCGCCACGTGTTTCTCGGCAGCGCGCCGTTTGCTGGCGGTGGGATTCTATTCACCTGCCACATGCCAATGGCTGACAGCACGCCCCTGCCACCCGCCATGAAACCTGCTGGCCGGCGTGCGCTGTCAACAGGAAAAGCGAATCTTAGCGACTGGAGAATTCTGGCCCTTATTGAATGGCGGAGCAGGCTCGAGGGGCCAAATTGGCCATTCTTAATTTCTTCTGTTCAACGCCATGGTTGCTCACCGCTGACCATGAATTCAGGAATGATCTTACAGAATGTGATGGCGGGGGCAGCGGCGGGTGGTGGGGGTTGGGGGGATTAGTGGGGGGGGGGGTGGGGGGGGGGGGCAGGGGGGAGAGGATTGCGTCACCCCATGGCACTGCAGTATCCTCCCATACAGACAATAGGAACAGATCATTTGCTCCAGCAAATAGAAACCATGACCACAGAATCCCCCCAAAATAAGCTGCTGCATTATCTGTCGCAACAGATTCATATCAAACAAAAGATTAATTCAGATAAATTTGAACAGAAGCATTAAGAAAAAATCATGAACTTCGGCACATTTTTAAAAATTGGATCGGAATCATCTTAAAAAGTCATGAACAAAAACATTTAAAATGTCACGTTCAAAATTCATGAACATTTGAAAGGTGCGAACCTTGTTAAGAAATCATATATATTTTAATATTTGAGCATGCGTGATAAATTTGTTAAAAAGCCATTTAAATATTTTAAAAGGCTGATAAATCGTGTTGAAAAGTCAAATATATCTAAACATTTAAAAGCTCACACAAATCCTTTTAAAAATAAATCAAAGCACTTAAACAAACGGCTCCATTAAATTTAAGGAGAGTTGAAACTGTCCAACAGCTGCTTTGCAAGTTGAAATGTTCCTTCTGTAACTGTGTGCTCATTAAATATTCACGGACTGCTTCTGGAGGCGCATCTAATTTTTCACCATACCCTTTTCTTCCGCGTAAATCCTGATTAAACTCGAGCGAGGATGCTGGAGGAGCACAGGTTGGCTCAGTGTAGGTTCTGGACTCCTGCACTGCAGTAAGTGCACCCGTGGGTTTGCTGGGCCTCCTGTTGTTGGAATGCAGCTGTATGCTCACAGCTCACCATGGTTAAGACACCAACATCTCGAGCCAATGTGACAGTTACGTCAAACAAAGAAGCAAGCAGCTGTGTATCTCAGAAGCCATCAACTCATCTTAAGTATTACTGACACAGGTTGGCGTCGCATCAGCTGTATGAATACTTGCAACTGAGTCACACTGGTGAGCTCCAATTGTCTCTTAAGTTGATCAGGTTCATTTCTCCTGTTAACGTTAACTTACCAACCCCGTGAGGTAAATATTATTTTCTTGTGAAGCGGAGATAAGATGACACTTGGGTTGAGAAGCTCACTCTCAGGTTATGGCATGTACGGCCCAAGTGCCCTCCTCAAAGGGAAGGAATGCCTTTTAATTCCTGGTTTCTGTTCTCTCATCCTTTCAACTTATGTCCGCTCTCATCTCAAAACATTTTGAGATGTAAGTTTTGATGATCACATTCAGCAAAAGACATGTTCTCGTCCGGCGTTCCAGCTTGTGTGTCACTAATTGGGATAGGATAGAAGGATTTGCCATGCGATGTCCCACTAAGATTTAAATGTGATGATAGTTTCAGATGTAAGCACGAGCCTGCAAATGTGCCATTTCCTACATGGTCAGGCATGCAAAGCATACTATCGTCTTTAAAGTTCCTGTAAGTGTTGGAGGATCAAACAGCTGAAGGATAATAGTTTCTGAGGGCACAATTGTTGACGTGGATAGTTGAGGCAGAAAGCTGCTCTTGATGAGGCCTCTGGGTCGTCAGGACATAGACGTCCTACTTGCACCCAATCCATGGTGAACCTTTCATTGCTGCCTCAATTATTCCATTGGAGCACTCATGGGGAAAGTCAGCTTCCTTTCAAAGTCACTTTCTCACCACCTGCGTGATCCCCTCCGAAATGGTTGCTGCGGCCCTTTAATGAGAAACCGCGGTCACAAATTGTGACAGTGCATCTGAGCCCCCCAAGGATGCCTGTTGGGCACGGGGTTTGTGTTCACAGAACCAGAGGCTGAATCAGGTTGTGCAGTACTCATTCTAATTTACCATGGTCTGTGCCCACCTAACATTCAAAACTCCATGATCATATTGAATGGGGGAGCAGGCTCGAATAGGCCGTAGTCCTGATCTGGTGCTCTTCTGAGTCCAAAATGAACAAGCAAACTTCTGGCGAAATGTGCGCAGGACTCCGCCTTGGTAAAGAGGTTTGCTCACACGGACCTGTCGGCTATCAGTAATGTGCAGAGCGGGCAAATGAGGTTGCCGTGGCACCTGTGCTGCCATTTTCAAACCCCACACCCCAGGAACTCTCTTGTCTTACATTGCGCAGCTGAACATGTTGTTAAACAGAATGAAGGACTCCTGACTCCACTATTTAATAAGACCATAGACTTATAGGTTAATTGTGGCGTTATGTTGTCTGGTTACTGGAGCAATTGTATATGTTTTGGAGCTCTCAACAGTTGACTTAAGTTTGAATACGTTGAGTGGTCTATCTGGTGCTGAAGTATATTTTTGTTCACTTAAAACCTTGTGCTGAAGCAAGTTGCTTCCAGACATGAATGGCCTGGTAGGGCCATGACTGGGAGAATAAAGAGAGGCCACACAGAGCGGAACAATCTTCTAGGAGAGGAAGGAGGAGACGGGATCGACTCCGAGGGTCCAGAAAGAGCAATTTTCTGAGCGTAACTTCAGCCAAGACAAATGGATCAGCTGTCTTCACGTCACAAAAGAGATTGTGACTGTAATCTGCCAATTGCTGCAACCACAGCTGTAATGCCAAAGTAGGATAATGATGGCATTGCTGTGGTTGTCAAGGTGATCATAGATTTTAACTTAATGCAACTAACTCCTGACAGTTTGCTGCTGGAAATATAGACAACAGTTTTCAGCACATTTTTAACCCCATCACTTCTGATTGTCCGAAGCACATAAGGCCAGATAGGAATGAGCTTACACGGACTGGATGAGTAACACTGTACATAGAACATAGAACATAGAACAATACAGCGCAGTACAGGCCCTTCGGCCCACGATGTTGCACCGAAACAAAAGCTATCTAACCTACACTATGCCATTATCATCCATATGTTTATCCAATAAACTTTTAAATGCCCTCAATGTTGGCGAGTTCACTACTGTAGCAGGTAGGGCATTCCACGGCCTCACTACTCTTTGCGTAAAGAACCTACCTCTGACCTTTGTCCTATATCTATTACCCCTCAGTTTAAAGTTATGTCCCCTCGTGCCAGCCATTTCCATCCGCGGGAGAAGGCTCTCACTGTCCACCCTATCCAACCCCCTGATCATTTTGTATGCCTCTATTAAGTCTCCTCTTAACCTTCTTCTCTGCAACGAAAACAACCTCAAGTCCATCAGCCTTTCCTCATAAGATTTTCCCTCCATACCAGGCAACATCCTGGTAAATCTCCTCTGCACCCGCTCCAAAGCCTCCACGTCCTTCCTATAATGCGGTGACCAGAACTGTACGCAATACTCCAAATGCGGCCGTACCAGAGTTCTGTACAGCTGCAACATGACCTCCCGACTCCGGAACTCAATCCCTCTACCAATAAAGGCCAACACTCCATAGGCCTTCTTCACAACCCTATCAACCTGGGTGGCAACTTTCAGGGATCTATGTACATGGACACCTAGATCCCGCTGCTCATCCACACTTTCAAGAACTTTACCATTAGCCAAATATTCCGCATTCCTGTTATTCCTTCCAAAGTGAATCACCTCACACTTCTCTACATTAAACTCCATTTGCCACCTCTCAGCCCAGCTCTGCAGCTTATCTATATCCCTCTGTAACCTGCTACATCCTTCCACACTATCGACAACACCACCGACTTTAGTATCGTCTGCAAATTTACTCACCCACCCTTCTGCGCCTTCCTCTAGGTCATTGATAAAAATGACAAACAGCATCAGCCCCAGAACAGATCCTTGTGGTACTCCACTTGTGACTGTACTCCATTCTGAACATTTCCCATCAACCACCACCCTCTGTCTTCTTTCAGCTAGCCAATTTCTGATCCACATCTCTAAATCACCCTCAATCCCCAGCCTCCGTATTTTCTGCAATAGCCTACCGTGGGGAACCTTATCAAACGCTTTGCTGAAATCCATATACACCACATCAACTGCTCTACCCTCATCTACCTGTTCAGTCACCTTCTCAAAGAACTCAATAAGGTTTGTGAGGCATGACCTACCCTTCACAAAGCCATGCTGACTATCCCTGATCATATTATTCCTATCTAGTTGATTATAAATCTTGTCTCTTATAATCCCCTCCAAGACTTTACCCACTACAGACGTAAGGCTCACCGGTCTATAGCCTCACGTCTGTAGTGGGTACATTATTTAGATTTACTACACGTGTAGTACATTATTTCTTCCCTTGGACAGAATGAATTTGAGCAGATATTGATGGTATGATATATACCAGGACTTTAAATTGGTGCAGCATGACTAGTCCAGGGGGAGGGGCACGCTGTGGTAAACACCACTAGTGTTATATTGTATGTATTACCCCACTGCCCGTGTATTACACTGGACCTTGTAAGCATCAGCCCAACATGGCCATAGTCAACAGTTAGCAGGGCATCCAGTCAGGGGCTGCTTACTCTGCCATTGCTGCTGATAGAGCCAAGCAAGTGAGCCTATCAGCAGCAAATGCAGAATAAAATCAGACTCTGATTGGATGAACGACAAAGAGCGGGAAAAGTAATAATTATTGACAGCAGGTGTGCACCAGGCCAAGAGGCGAGGGAGAGGCTTGGCGGATGGCCACAACGAGGGAAGTTGCTGAGGTTTGCGCCCCCTCAGTCACGCGACACCCTGAAGCCGCAAGACAACAAGCCGAGCAGGGCAGGAGCAGATTTGCATCAGCAGCAGAATGGAGCAACCACCCCGCTCAACCCCCTCCCCAAGCCATGCCAGCAACAGTGCACAATGACACCCCCCGCCCTCCCCCTCCCCCCGCCCTCCCCCTCCCACCCCCCTCCCCCAGGCCAGCGACAGGCGTGCGATAATGTCCCAAAATCCCACACTTCTGAGTATCTGGTGACAACAATTTTGGAAATCATTGCAAATTTAGGCTTGGACATCAAAAATTGTTGTGGACAGATCTCCGATAATGTCGCAAAGGTGGCAGGAAATTATTCAGGACTTCAAGAAAGACTGAGCAGTGCAAGCCCCTGTGCATTATTCATCCCACGTTCCAGTCACTCCTTGAATGTAATTGGCATCTGAGCAGGAGATGAATCCTGTGAGGGAACTGTTCATCTTTTTCACTTTGTTCCAAATGTGTATGCCTTTTCTTCGGTTTCCACTTTCGGTGGAATATGCAGTAATGATGCTTGGAGCAGGCAAATGGAAAACATTTGACGGTCAAATAAATTTGTGACAGCAGACTGTACACTCATGCTGATGCTGTTTTGGCTTTGTAAATGAACTTTGACGATATAAAGGAAACTTTATTAGGCATAGCAGCATCAAATTCAGAAAAAACACATATGGAAACTGAGGCAAAATCTGAAGTTTGAAAAGTACAATACTGTAGTTTTACTCTTTTGTAGAACCATTTACTTCAAAGAATTGATGCCGTTTGCAAATTGGTGCAAAATGTTGGTACAGATTTATTGAATGCTATACAATTGTTACCCTCAGTTGAAAGGTTTGTCATGGAAATTCAAAATGGCTCAGTGGACGCAGAGGCACAAACATTGAGAAAAAACATCGGCACCTGATATATCTGATGAGAAGCATGCAAGATGCAGGAAATTATTTATTGATGAAACTAGAGACAATGACGCCATTTTGAAATGGAAAAGAGAAGATCATCATTGAGATTGTCAGTGTTTTTGTGACAATAGTGATGTAATTGCAGTGATTCTCTGAAGAAAACTGTTGATTGGTTTTGTGTGCTTTTGACAGTAGTTTGGATGAAAATGCTAAGAACAGCTGCAGTAAAGAATTAAGTGAATTCTATCGGGAGAACATAGACACAAATCCCTTTGAAGATGAAGTGAAACAATTCATTAATTTCATTGAGAATAATAAGGCCTGTGCTTCGTGATCACCAGCTGATTTGTACAGACTTGTACATGATGGTTTGGAGGCAACCTTTCCAAATGTGGAAAGCATTCTGAAAATATTTTTACAATACCCGTCACAAATGCTTCAAGGGAATGTTCTTTTCCTGTATTGAAAAGAGTTTAAAACGATTTATGAAGTACAATGAGTCAGGAACATTTGACAAGTTCGGCAACATTGACGATTGAAAGTGCATCTTCAAAAGATTTTATCTACAGTGATGTAAGCGATGATTTTGTAAAGAAAATGTAGGAAAATGTTCTAGAAATTGACATGCCAACAAGGGATGAAGGAAGAAAATCTTTAAAAAGATGTCCCTCTTCTATGTTACACAGAAACATACATAGAAAATAGAAGTGAAAGGGCAGCACGGTGGCACAGTGGTTAGCACTGCTGCCTAAGGCGCTGAGGACCCGGGTTTGAATCCCGGCTCTGGGTCACTGTCCGTGTGGAGTTTGCGTATTCTCCCTGTATGTATGGGTTTCCCCCCCAAAACCCAAAGAGGTGCAAGGTAGGTGGATTGGCCAAGCTAAATTGTCCCTTAATTGGAATAAAATAGAAGCTTGTGGAGGCCATTCATTAAGGTCATGGCTGATCATCAATTTCAATACACTTATCCCACCTTTCCTTCATATCCGTTGATCCATTTAGCCCCAAGAGCTATATCTAATTCCTTCTTGAAATTACACAGCGTTTTGGCCTCAACTATTTCCGTGGTCGTGAATTCCACAGGTTCACCAATCTCTGGTGAAGAAATTTCTCCTCACCTCAGTCCGAAAAGGTTTACCCCTGATCCTCGAACTATGACCCCGAGTTCTGAACTCCCTCGCCATCAGGGACATTGGGTGAAATTCTCCGGTATCGGCACGATGTCTGCTGACTGGCGCCCAAAACGGCGCAAATCAGTCGGGCATCGCGCCGCCCCAAAGGTGCGGAATACTCCGCATCTTGGGGGGCCGAGCCCCAACCTTAAGGGGCTAGGCCCGCGCAGGACGAATTTACGCCCCGCCAGCTGGCGGAAAAGGCTTTTGGTGCCCCGCCAGCTGGCGTGGAAATGACATCTCCGGGCGGCACATGCGCGGGAGCTTTAGCGGCCGCTGACGGCATTCCCGCGCATGTGCAGTGGAGGGAGTCTCTTCCGCCTCCGCCATGGTGGAGACCGTGGCGAAGGCGGAAGGGAAAGCGTGCCCCCAAGGCACAGGCCCGCCCGCAGATCAGTGGGCCCCGATCGCAGGCCAGGCCACCGTGGGGGCACCCACCGGGGCCAGATCGCCCCGCGCCCCCCCCAGGACCCCGGAGCCCGCCCGCGCCGCCTTGTCCAGCCGGTAAGGTAGGTGGTGTAATCTACGCCGGCGGGACAGGCATTTTAGCAGCGGGACTTTGGCCCATCCGGGCCGGAGAATCGCGGGGGGGAGGGCCCGCCAACCCCCCCGCCGAATATCCGCGCCGGAGAATTCGGCACCCGGCGGGGGCGGGATTCACGCCAGCCCCCGGCGATTCTCCGAACCAGCGGGGGTCGGAGAATCTCGCCCCTCATTTCTGAATCTACCCTTGACTAATCCTATTGGAATTTTGAAAGTTTCTATGAGTTCCCCTCTTACTCTTTTAAATTCTTGTTTAAATACTGTTTTTCAAAATGGACCATTGCTGGTCTGATATAACGGCTGCAGCTGGTCACATGCTGGTTGTCCTCACCACCATTGCTCACAAGATTGGACTGCAGAAAGTCCCTCAGACAAAGAGTGGATTCCTGCAGACAGAGACACTGATATTAGACTTGGGCTCACTGGGCACTCTACACAGCAATAACTTCTTTGATTTTGTGACAGGAAGTAAGGAAGTTAACTTTTATTTATGAAACTCAATGGGACTCTGTGAAACATTCTGAATGGCAACCTATGCTCCTGCATGGGACGGTCTCATTCTGTCCTGCACTAGTCTGCGCTGCAGTGATGCAATCAGCTGATTTTTCCATCTCCTTGCTCATCAGCACATTCCATCTTTGCTCGCTTCAAGACTCCCATGACAATATTGACATCTTTACCGCCATTCGGACACGAGGTAAGACTTGATTTCATCAATTCAGCAATTATTCATAGAGGCGTGTTTTTGCAAGTTAAAAAGCAGTGATCAATTTGTGTACTTTTGTGTCTTCCGCCTGTGCATTCTGCAGGGTGAGGGTGGGTGGGGAGGGGCGGGAAGGTTCCAGAAATGAAGGCGAGCGCAGGGCCCTACAAAGTGTAAATACCAGAGGCAAATGCAACGTTCATGTTAGTTAAACCTATCTTCTGAGCTCAACCCCAGTCCCCACCCCTTCCCTGATGACCAGGACATGGGCTTAGTCTCTCTCTAGCTCTGTTTCTGAAGTGAAAAGGCAAAATATGTTTCGTTAATTAGTTCTGCTGTTTGGCACATTTCAATGGTCATTTTCTTAATTACTCTTTTTTGTAAATTATCAATTTATTGCTTAGACGTTGATTATATTTTGCTCAGCAAGTTGTTTATGTTTTCTTCATACGTTACCTTATTTTTTTTTTTGTAATTCATGTTTAATGTTGTGCCAAACTAGATCTCAGGCAGCTGATGCTGGGTATCTTGCCAAAGAGGAATGGGAGGTTCATAAGAGTCTGATTGCTCTTTGGAGGGCTGGGAAAAGGGGTTACCTTTCCTCCTGTAGAAGTCTTGGAAATGCTCACCATATCCGGCGGCATCTGTGCAGAGAGAAACAGAGGGCAGTGGCCCTTCATCAGAACTGGTGAAGGTCGTGGACCTGAAGCAGCAAACTCTTTCTCCTGCGACAGATCCTGCCCAGCCTCCTGAGTATTTCCAGCATTTCCTGTTTATCTTTCTGATTTCCAGCACCTGCAGTATTTTGCTCTCCTATTATATGCTCCACGTTGGGCATTTGTGATTAGTTTCAATTTAAAATGAGAACATTTTTAATCACTCAATGCAAAGTGCATCTTTTTTCCGTTAACAAAGCCCACTCGCGTGGACAGAAATAGCAAGTTAATTCAGGTGAATTGATTGGTGCTAATTTATTGGAAGATTCTGCCATTTGAAAACTTGAGAGTAGTCATGGGCGGGATTCTCCGCAATCGGCGCGATGTCCGCCGACCGGCGCCAAAAACGGGGCGAATCAGTCCGGCATCGCGCCGCCCCAAAGGTGCAGAATTCTCTGCATCTTGAGGGGCCGAGCCCTCACCTTGAGGGGCTAGGCCCGCGACGGAGTGATTTCCGCCCCGCCGGCTGGCGCGGAAATGACTTTGCTGTGCGCCGCGTGCGCAGGAGCGTCAGCGGCCGCTCACGGCATCCCCACGCATGCGCAGTGGAGGGGGTCTCTTCCGCCTCCGCCATAGTGAAGACCATGGCGAAGGCGGAAGGACAAGAGTGCCCCCACGGCACAGGCCCGCCCGCGGATCGGTGGGCCCCGATCGCGGGCCAGGCCACCGTGGGGGCACCCCCCGGGGCCAGATCGCCCCGCGCCCCCCCCCCAGGACCCCGGAGCCCGCCCGCGCCACCGTTTCTGACTGAAACTTACAAGATACTGCGAGGCCTGGATAGAGTGGGCGTGGAGAGAATGTTTCCACTTGTAGGAAAAACTAGAACCAGAGGACACCATCTCAGACTAAAAGGACGATCCTTTAAAACAGAGATGAGGAGGAATTTCTTCAGCTAGAGGGTGGTGAATCTGTGGAACTCTTTGCCGAAGAAGGCTGAAGAGGCCAATTCACTGAGTGTCTTTAAGACAGAGATAGATAGGTTCTTGATTAATAAGGAGATCAGGGGTTGTGGGGAGAAGGCAGGAGAATGAGGATGAGAAAATATTAGCCATGATTGAATGGCGGAGCAGACTTGATGGACCAAGTGACCTTTTCCGCTCTTATGTCTTTTGGTCTTATGAGCAATCAAGTCGTGTGTAATTGTCTAGCTGAGTAGTGGTTGTAAATGAGCTTTCAATGGGTTTCATAAAAGAAGCATAGACTACAAAAGTGAACTGACTTTGCTAAACCTATATAAAACAGTTTGACTGAACTGTGATTCGGGTTCCCCATCCTGGGCACACCAGGGATTTAAAGGATTCTCCGGTTCTGCCGCAGTGAATGGAGTTTTGGTTGAGAGCCAAATTCCCTGTTCTCGCTGGCAGCGGTGACGGGGTGAACTCAGATCGGTGAATCCCGGCCAAAGGCAAGAGGAGACCATGGCCCATGCTTTCTCCGCCTGGCGCTGTTTTATGAACATAGCTATATGAGTTTTAGGTTAATAGTTTTAATTAATATTGCTGTTGAACATAAATGTGTAATTTTGCCAGCTATGCCCCTGTACGTTCTTTTCAGAATTAGGAGCTTGACAATTTACTGCTTTTGCAGTGCTTTATTCTGAAGTATAGAATCACAAAGTGCAACTTGAAAATTAAATTCCATTAATTTTACCACATTTCTCATTGCCACCTTTTTCTTCAGATGAGAAACCATCAGGATTTGTCTGCATTGCACAGTCACTTGGAGTGAATTAACAGCACACATTGACAGCACAGACATCATAAAGGTAGCTAATAATGAGTTATGGTTCTGACCTCTGGATTTAACAGCGCAAGCTGTTCGAACTAAATGCTGATTACACCAATATATAAAATACTGCTTTTTCTGATTTCTTTTTATGTGTAGGATTCATTACTGGTAATAATCATTGGTATTTTAACAACATGGTTTCAACTGATCAAGTGATATGGATTTTCGCAGATTCAGGATTCCGAAGCCACTTCACAATTGGCGGCCGGGACCCAATTGTGGGATTTCCACTCCGACTGCTGATGCTCACAATCTTCATTGGTGCAGGATAATGGTATGGAGTCTGCACTCTGACCTAGTCAGTTCCATTGCAGGGATATGCATCTCCTAGTCGCACCCCCATGAGTTTGTCATGGAGATGGGCCAGGTTTCCCATGGGCTGTATTTTTGCTCCCCCTCCAGCCGCCACGCAGGTTCCCCGAAAACTGAGAGGATACGCGACTGACTCCATCGGGAAGATGGCCCATCAGGGGCGGCGCATCGGGGGAGGTCCTCAGGTGACGTCCTGAAGCTGTCCCAATGGCGTGCGATGGGCGTACTCAGCAATTATGCCATTTTTGAGGGGGCAGAAAATCCGAAAAATGGCACCGCCCCCGATTTCAGGGTAAAAATGGATTCTCCGGCCAATCACCGAACACGATTTCGGCAACGACAATCGGAGAATTCCGCCCTCCCTTTCTCTTGGTGATACCTATTAGGTATCCAATAAGGGAGAATAGCACGGTGTTCACACTCTAGAAGTACAATCCACAGAGATTTTGTAGAATAAATGTTGCGCCAATGTTTGTGAACTCGAGGAGAATTGTCTCAAAAGGTTTGCCAATGTGATTCGATGGTCCTCTTCGCAACCACATCTGCAAATGAACAGAAAATGGTGAACATCGCTTGAAGTAATGCCTGAAATCAATGTCAATGTCTCAATTCCAAACAGCTGGTCATTGTTAGGAAAGATTGCTAAGACAAATTTCAGCTACTAAATTGTCGTGCAGCCCCTTGAATCAGTGCTGCAAACAAATTTAATTGGCAGTCAGTTCCATAATGAGCCTCTGGGTGGCCAATTCCAATTCAGGCTTCAACTTCTTTACCAAGATGGCACCGTGAGCATTGTTTCATAATCCTGTTTTAGTCACCCTGGAGGATTGTTAGCGACTCAATGTGCTGCCAAAAATACTGCGGCACGTTCAAAACCCACCATAGCAGCTTGATGATTGGAATTTATTTTAAATATATCCAGAATTTTTTCTTTTTTAATTATGAAGGGAGCATTATGCTTGACATAAAAATCCATTTGTTCCTGAATGCTGTTTGCAGCGGAAGGAAGCCTGCTGACTTTAAGTAGGTTGACCTATCGGTGACTTCACCCGTACACAAACATAATTGACTCTTAACTTCCTTCTGAGGTGATCGTGCAAGTCAATCAGTTATAGGAAACCACTAAAGCAATTCTAGAAGAAAAGCCCCCGCCACCTCGACAGGTAACTAAGGGATGCATAAAATCTCTGCCTTACCAACGACACTCACACCTTTTGAGACAAATTTTTAAAAGGTGGGCAATTCAGACAAAATAGCTGCTTTTGTTAATAGAACTGTGACAGCTGTCCTTTGAATGAATTATATTTTAAGAAGCGCCTTTAACTGTTGACCTTAAGTGACAGCCACAGACAGGAGGTGTGTCGAGCAGTATGTACAGTCTAATCTTTCGCCATCCCACACAATCAATCTCATGATGTTACTCAAAGGTTAGGAATGGTGCAGGGTCATGGCAAGGCTGGCACACACGACTGGCATTTCATCAGCAATACAGCTTTAGCCCTGACATCAAAAGAATACACTTTGCTGTTACATTATCCCCTTTTCTCTTACAATGCAAGGTCTGTAAAATGAGAAACCTAAGAGGTTATTTTAGTTCCATGTTCTAGCCATTAAAAACTCTCCGTTGCCTTTTCCAATACCACGCATACTTATTTAAAGCAAAATTAACATTTTCCTGGGTGATTCATAACTTTCTTTTTTACACCATTTAATTTTAGACATTTAGTTGCCAGGGACGTTACACAAGTAAATTTATTATAAGCTTCACCCCAGACATTGAGAGGGCTGACAAGCAAATCGTGTTCCTTTTTAACAGATACTGTAACAAGAGAATGTTGTTAATGCCTTCTGTGTCATGTGTTCATTTTTTTAAACAGGCATTTTACTTTTGTGTTGATTCAAACCTTAACAAGGAAGGTGCACTATTAGGACACCATTTAAAAGTCAAAGTATTTAAAATGTATTAGGATTGCTGTTCACATTTTTTCAGTGTTCTATCCATTTCAGGGATTTTTGAAAAGTATTGTTTAAATAGCGTACACCGATGGCAACATCGAGGATAATAGCTTGGAACAGTCAGTGAGGCTTAAACATTGGGGGAGCTAAATGACCTTGCACAGCCAATGTGGAGCCGAGGTGATGAGTGTACCCAGTGGTAAAGAGGAATATTAACAGGGAGTCTTGCTCAAGAAATTGCAGATGTGCAGCATGGTAGCACAGTGGTTAGCACAGATGCTTCACAGCTCCAGGGTCCCAGGTTCAATTCTTGGATTGGGTCACTGTCTGTGCGGTGTCTGCACGTTCTCCCCGTGTCTGAGTGGGTTCCCTCCGGGTGCTCCGCTTTCCTCCCACAAGTCCAAAGATGTGCAGGTTAGGTGGATTGGCCATGATAAATTACCCTTAGTGTCCATAAAGGTTAAACATAGAACATAGAACATAGAAAATACAGCACAGAACAGGCCCTTCGGCCCACGATGTTGTGCCGAACCTTTGTCCTAGATTAATCATAGATTATCATTGAATTTACAGTGCAGAAGGAGGCCATTCGGCCCTTTGAGTCTGCACCGGCTCTTGGAAAGAGCACCCTACCCAAACTCAACACCTTCACCCAACACCAAGGGCAATTTGGACATTAAGGGCAATTTATCATTGGCCAATTCACCTAACCTGCACATCTTTGGATTGTGGGAGGAAACCGGAGCACCCGGAGGAAACCCACGCAGACACGGGGAGGACGTGCAGACTCCGCACAGTCAGTGACCCAAGCCGGAATCAGACCTGGGACCCTGGAGCTGTGAAGCAATTGTGCTATCCACAATGCTACCGTGCTGCCCTTGAGAACAAATAAATCTACACTATATCATTTAACCGTAATCCATGTACCTATCCAATAGCTGCTTGAAGGTCCCTAATGTTTCCGACTCAACTACTTCCACAGGCAGTGCATTCCATGCCCCCACTACTCTCTGGGTAAAGAACCTACCTCTGATATCCCTCCTATATCTTCCACCTTTCACCTTAAATTTATGTCCCCTTGTAATGGTTTGTTCCACCCGGGGAAAAAGTCTCTGACTGTCTACTCTATCTATTCCCCTGATCATCTTATAAACCTCTATCAAGTCGCCCCTCATCCTTCTCCGTTCTAATGAGAAAAGGCCTAGCACCCTCAACCTTTCCTCGTAAGACCTACTCTCCATTCCAGGCAACATCCTGGTAAATCTTCTTTGCACCTTTTCCAAAGCTTCCACATCCTTCCTAAAATGAGGCGACCAGAACTGTACACAGTACTCCAAATGTGGCCTTACCAAAGTTTTGTACAGCTGCATCATCACCTCACGGCTCTTAAATTCAATCCCTCTGTTAATGAACGCGAGCACACCATAGGCCTTCTTCACAGCTCTATCCACTTGAGTGGCAACTTTCAAAGATGTATGAACATAGACCCCAAGATCTCTCTGCTCCTCCACATTGCCAAGAACTCTACCGTTAACCCTGTATTCCGCATTCATATTTGTCCTTCCAAAATGGACAACCTCACACTTTTCAGGGTTAAACTCCATCTGCCACTTCTCAGCCCAGCTCTGCATCCTATCTATGTCTCTTTGCAGCCGACAACAGCCCTCCTTACTATCCACAACTCCACCAATCTTCGTATCATCTGCAAATGTACTGACCCACCCTTCAACTCCCTCATCCAAGTCATTAATGAAAATCACAAACAGCAGAGGACCCAGAACTGATCCCTGCGGTACGCCACTGGTAACTGGGATCCAGGCTGAATATTTGCCATCCACCACCACTCTCTGACTTCTATCGGTTAGCCAGTTCGTTATCCAACTGGCCAAATTTCCCACTATCCCATGCCTCCTTACTTTCTGCATAAGCCTACCATGGGGAACTTTATCAAATGCCTTACTAAAATCCATGTACACTACATCCACTGCTTTACCTTCATCCACATGCTTGGTCACCTCCTCAAAGAATTCAATAAGATTTGTAAGGCAAGACCTACCCCTCACAAATCCGTGCTGACTATCCCTAATCAAGCAGTGTCTTTCCAGATGCTCAGAAATCCTATCCTTCAGTACCCTTTCCATTACTTTGCCTACCACCGAAGTAAGACTAACTGGCCTGTAATTCCCAGGGTTATCCCTAGTCCCTTTTTTAAACAGGGGCACGACATTCGCCACTCTCCAATCCCCTGGTACCACCCCTGTTGACAGTGAGGACGAAAAGATCATTGCCAACGGCTCTGCAATTTCATCTCTTGCTTCCCATAGAATCCTTGGATATATCCCGTCAGGCCCGGGGGACTTGTCTATCCTCAAGTTTTTCAAAATGCCCAACACATCTTCCTTCCTAACAAGTATTTCCTCGAGCTTACCAATCTGTTTCACACTGTCCTCTCCAACAATATCGCCCCTCTCATTTGTAAATACAGAAGAAAAGTACTCGTTCAAGACCTCTCCTATCTCTTCAGACTCAATACACAATCTCCCGCTACTGTCCTTGATCGGACCTACCCTCGCTCTAGTCATTCTCATATTTCTCACATATGTGTAAAAGGCCTTGGGGTTTTCCTTGATCCTACCCGCCAAAGATTGTTCATGCCCTCTCTTAGCTCTCCTAATCCCTTTCTTCAGTTCCCTCCTGGCTATCTTGTATCCCTCCAATGCCCTGTCTGAACCTTGTTTCCTCAGCCTTACATAAGTCACCTTTTTCCTCTTAACAAGACATTCAACCTCTCTTGTCAACCATGGTTCCCTCACTCGACCATCTCTTCCCTGCCTGACAGGGACATACATATCAAGGACACGTAGCACCTGTTCCTTGAACAAGTTCCACATTTCATTTGTGTCCTTCCCTGCCAGCCTATGTTCCCAACTTATGCACTTCAATTCTTGTCTGACAACATCGTATTTACCCTTCCCCCAATTGTAAACCTTGCCCTGTTGCACGTACCTATCCCTCTCCATTACTAAAGTGAAAGTCACAGAATTGTGGTCACTATCTCCAAAATGCTCCCCCACTAACAAATCTATCACTTGCCCTGGCTCATTACCCAGTACTAAATCCAATATTGCCCCTCCTCTGGTCGGACAGTCTACATACTGCGTTAGAAAAGCTTCCTGGACACACTGCACAAACACCACCCCATCCAAACTATTAGGTGGGATTACTGGGCTACGGGGATAGGCTGGAGGTGTGGGCTTAAGTGGGATGCTCTTTCCAGGGGCCGGTGCAGATTTGATAGTCCGAATGGCCTCCTTCTGCACTGTAAATTCTATGAAATCAAAGGTTCTAATAATAATAATACTCATCTTTATTAGTGTCACAAGTAGGCTTACATTAACACTGCAATGAAGCTCCTGCGAAAATCTCCCTAGTCACCACACTCCGGCACCTGTTTGGGTACACTGAGGGAGAATTCAGAATTTCCAATTCACCTAAGAAGCATGTCTTTCAGGACTTGTGGGAGGAAACCAGAGCACGCGGACACGGGAAGAATGTGCAGTCACCGCACAGACAGTGACTCTTCGCCATCCATTTGAATATTTGGATGGAAAGCGAAGGACACTGGGCTCACAGCTTCCCAACCAGCAGTCAAGTGGCCACTCAAGGCGCCTCAATTATCCATTGGGAAGGCGGGGCTGCCCAATGCCTCCCCCGCTGTGGGTAAAATGCCCACAAGGATGGAGTGTATGGGCCTGCAACATGCATGGTGCTGCTGGCATGTTGTCCAATTTACACCTCCCCGCTTGCCATCTCATACCCAGGTCGTGGGAGGGGGGGAGCCTAAAATTCTGACCCACGTCAACTCTCTATGCCAGCTAACCTACTGTGCTCTGAATCTACTATTTCAAGAGGTGATCACTGAGGAGGCCAGCTTGAGAAGGTAGGTGGCTAGGATGGTTCTCTTGGAGCCTTAGGGTCCTGAGGTCCCTCCTGTCTTCGAGAGCGAGTTTCCAGGCACCTTTCTCCTCTGGTGGCAAGAGGTGTGGGGCTTCTTGGTGATTCTTGTAAGGACACTGGAGAGGGTGTGGGATGTGAATGGAGGCTGGGGGGCCTTCAGGCAATAGGCCCAATGCCAACCAGCAGGAACATGTGACATCCCAGGCACCCTGCCCACCTGCTCCTCACACCACTGGCTGTCCCACCTGAGATGGAGACGGAGGGTTTCACACTGCACTCCTCAAGCACCTGAGAACACATTTTTAGTGTGGAAGCAAGTCACCCTCATCGCCAAGAGACTGCCTCAGAAGAAGTACTTTCCTATGTCTCCACAGCAATAAATCTATCAACCCAGGCTGCGGAGCAAATTAGATAGCTGGAGGACAATGAAGAGCATTCACACTACTGAATAGTTCCTGTTCAGTCACTAACCTCTCAATGATCCACAGAGATCGGTCCTCCTTGGCCAACAAACCTCTCATTTTAACATTGTTGTGCAGACTTGATTGACTGTTAGCAGAGGGAAAACGCCCCTTTGGAATCATGTTTAAACTAACCCGCCCAGTGAGAACTGACAGAAGTATGTGCAGTCTGCCTGAATTTGCTCTCATTGAGGTTAGCGATAAGAACAATATTGGCCAGGGGGTAAAACCAATGAACCACCCGATTCCTTGAGAATCCTTCCCAGTTGGTCAGGTTGAAAGTATTCCCCATGTCTTCCAATAGCTACACGATAAATAGTTACAATAAGAATATATTGAAGCTTGATATAGATGGAATTCTGAAATGGAATTTAAGCCTTTCTTCGTTTGAATCGACGAATTGCAAATTGTGTTTGAACAATGCAAGGGAATTCCCTTCAGCGCTGAGCACAACCGATGCGGAAAGCCGCAGCATTTTTCCATTGTATATATTTCACCATCTGCCAACACTGAAAACGCTGTGTCTAGGAATCTCCCAGGGGAAATAGCTGCAGATAAGTTATTCAATTAGAACCGCATTATTGACCAGCTACCATGGAGGATAGGCAGTTGAAAATATTGTCATTATCATCTGCTGCATTTCTTCATGTTCCAGATGGTCTGTTTCATTGAGGCGGCTTCCTGAAGTATTGACTGTAAATGGAGGGGGTGCGTGGGGGGAGTGGGGAGGCGGGGGGAGGTGCGTTGCTGAGAGATGCAGGCCATAAGTGAAACCTGATGGAAAATCAATCTGAAATGAACGACCTAGGTCAAACAATACCTTTGCTTCGAATCATACAGCCAGAGCCGAACAATGCAAGACCTGCGTTCTAATTGCCACTGCTGTTTCGCTAATTATTTTTAGTTTAGCTTCAACCTTTGTGTTCTTATCGTTCAATGCATGTTCTATCTACATATGAATAAAGGAGAATAACAAATGCACAGTCTACTGAATGTGGTTTCATATTGAGCTTGAGGACATGGGTCAGAGTTTATTTTCCTTACACTAGTACAGTTAATCATTAATATAGATGTTTGGTACTTAGTCAGTGCTCCAATGCCATCACTTCGAATTTTACTGCCTCGATTTTGCAGCCCACAAGCATTTTAATTGATTGAAAAGGTAAAACTGTCCGACTGCTGAATGTTGTCAATACAGTGACCCTGACTGACCTGCCGGCCACTGCCATAGTCGATGTGTCTGAGATTCTTGTCCATTGCTCTCAGTCCAAGTATAAATATTAGGCATATCTTCAGGCTCAAATTCGTAGGCCGCCTAATCCGTTGGCACCCGGAGTGATGTGGAGCTCGGGAGTGCTGCACCTGCTTTCCTGGCAAATTTGCCCACCAGATCCCTTTGTATGAAGTTAGTGAGCTGTGGATGCCAGTGGCGGCTCCAGGGGTCATTTGTTGGTCTCAGAGGGGGTTAGTCACGGGCAGGGGTTGCACCAGACCAATCGACTGAGATGCCGGCGAGGCCGTAAAGTAATTCCACAGGGTGGGGGAGTGAGCAGAGGTGCCATTGGCCCGCGGTTAACTTTTAACTCATCTGTTGGGTGGCAGTTTGCAATCCCTGTAAGGCCCTCTTGTTCAGCAGCCGCATGCCTGAGGGAACCAACAGCGTGAACGCACGGTGACTACTTGGGTTAGAAATGAAGCGGTTTCCCAAATGGACCTTAGCAAGCTTTAGGCCATTGTTTTATCATAGACTATCAGCTTCAGGCAAGTGCACTGGACGACCACAGGGTGACCTAACCAACATATTAGGCAGTGGACTTCCATTAAGACTGAACCACAGGCCATTTTGGGTCAGTCGCTGCTTATCTTTTACCTGATAATCTAATATCTACACTGATACCCGTACTTTTGCGACCCATAGGGCACTCCGTATTTTCTTATTAATCCACAAAATATCATAAACTGAGGAACATCCACAATTCTTGATGCTATATTTCGATAATTTTACCCTTCATTAGCTGGTTTGCCTCCTTCAAATTCTATTTTTCCCCACTCGGCTATCTTCCCCTTCTTAGAAGAGGTAAAGCTTTGAGGCTTCTGCTCCTGGGGTGACTTTAAGAAGTCGGTGAACCAACCAAGTTAACAGCCAGGATTTCTCTGTTTGACCTTTGGCTGATGCCACCCCTAATCTTGGTGCTCCAACTATTTGTAATCTCCCAGGGATGAACCCCTCTTCTATTTATCTGTGGCCTGGTTCATTTAAGCACCAATGTGCTACACCCTTGGAATGCTTTAACCTGGCCCTGCTCTGTAATTACCAACTTTAGAAATGCGAAGAGAATTATTATTACAGCTGCGACGTGATGGAAAACACATATATTTTCAAAAGAAACAAATGGCTCTCCATCCTCAACGATAATAAATCTCCGAGATTAAAAATAAGTTTAAACTCGTTCTGGGTGCGGAAAAGCCAACTGTTCATCAAATAAATATGTAAACATTCTCACTGCACCCTTGTACCATCATGCAGCTGATATTAATCCTTAGTTGCAATCAGGAGACATATACGAGTGCAGTAAACCTGGGGTGCACTCTGCTGATGAGCTACCCCGCAGGCTGACAGATCTGGTTCAAATTCCCAGCCTGGACTGAAAATTTCCTCTGAGACATTCCCTCCACATGTTGCCAATCTCGGCCAACTCATCAGATGCAATCAGTGAGCTCAGGCAAGGTGCCGAGCTGATGTGACTGGAGAGAAAATTGGCATAATTTAGACCAGCAGTTGCACCTCTTCCCTGCAGCCCCCCCCCCCCGCCCACCCCCCACCCCCCCCCCCCCACCCACCCACCCCCACCCCCCACCACCACCACCCGCCAGCTGTTCACAGAGCAACACTGGCAGAAGCCGGGGAGATGTTTTGCTGGCAGCTGACACCAGCAGGAAGCTCCAGCTCACAAACCAGGGAAATATCAATTCGATGTTACCTGCTTTTTGAGGCAATGTTGTGGTGTTAAAAAGCTGAATGTTGCATTCGGGTTTTGTCAGAACTAAAACGAACAGTTTGCACAATGTGGTCTCATTGTTCCAATATAAATATGTGGCTGAAGGCTGGTCATTTAAAAGTTACATAATTCTATAACATGTAAATAGATAGATAGATAGGTGATAGATAGATAGATGATGGATAGATAGATAGATAGATGATAGATAGATAGATGATAGGTGGATAGATAGATAGATAGATAGATAGATGATGGATAGATAGATAGATAGATAGATAGATAATAGATAGATGATAGGTGGATAGATAGAGAGATGGATAGACAGATAGAAAGATTGATAGATGATAGGTGGATAGATAGAAAGATAGATAGATGATCGATAGATAGATGATAGGTGGATAGATAGAGAGATGGATAGATAGATAGAAAGATTGATAGATGATAGGTGAATACATAGATAGATAGATGATAGATAGATGATAGGTGGATAGATAGAGAGATGGATAGATAGATAGAAAGATAGATAGATGATAGGTGGATAGATAGATAGATAGATAGATAGATAGATAGATAGATAGATAGATAGAAAGATAATCAGACAGATAGATAATTTATTGAAATATCATCATGGTGTCGAACTGTGATGACAATATAAATAAATCCGATAATCATGGCTGGAATTCTCCGGCTGTTTGGATTCCCTGGGCGTCATTCTCCGCCGGCGGGAGTCTCCGTTTTGCCGGCGCCCGGGGGTTTCCCGACGGCGTGGGGCTGCCCCACAATGGGAAACCCCATTGACCGGCCGGTGTAACGGAGCATCCCGCCGGCGGGTCGGGGCAGAAATGTGGCGGGGCGGGATGGAGAATTTTGCTCCCTGTTCACGCTGATATCACACCCCTGCTCGCAGGTTTCCCAGTGGCATGGGGTGGCTTCAATGGGAAATCCCCTGACAAGCAGCGGGAATAGAAAATCTCGCCGCCAACGAACGGTGCACTGCTGAGAACCAGGCGGCTCGGGGACTGAAGAACCCCACACCACAATTCATACCATAGTTACATCCAATCATTAAAACAAAATATGGAATGATAAAAGGATTGCAAATTTTCACAATTATGGACATTTCAGTATACAAATAATTACAATATGTTGCTAAATGTGAATCTCCTTTGTTTACATTAAAGTCCATAAATTGTATGTTGGGATCTGTAGATCAACATGGTTCACATGGAATATCTTGACTTCTGTAGGTAGGATTTACAGTTGGTGGTTAATACGATGCTAGCTATGGCTCTGTGCACGCTCACTTCTACGTCTCCAGGTTCAGGTGCTGCTCCAGTACTTGAGGTCAAAATTCAGGGCTGTCAACTCGGCCCAGAACTGAGGGAGTGCTGGATTGTTGGAGGTGCCGTCTTTCGGATGCGATGTTAAACCAAGGCCCCAGCTGCTTACTCAGGTGGGGTGGAAATGATCCGACAGTACTAGCCCAAAGGCACTTTGCTTCCTACAGTAGAGCAGTGACAACAATTTCAAATAATTTATTGGCTGTGGAGTGCTTGGGTGGGGGGGGGGGGACGTCATTTAGCTCAGTTGGCTCGACAGCTGGTTTGTGATGCAGGGAAAAGCGAACAGCATGGGTTCAATTCCCGCACTGGCTGAGGTTATTCTGTTATTCAACCTTCTCAACCTTGCGCCCCCACCTGAGGTGTGGTGATCCTCCGGTTACATCACCACCAGTCAACTCTTCCCCCCCACTCAAAGGGAAAAGCAGCCTATGGTCATCTGGGACTCTGGCGACTTTACTTTGCTTTGAGATGTCTGGTGGTTATGCAAAGTGCCATATAAAGTGCAAGTCTTTCTTGTTTTATTTTATAATGATCTTTATTGTCACAAGTAGGCTTACATTAACACTGCAATGAAGTTACTGTGAAAAGCCCCTAGTCGCCGCATTCTGCGCCTGTTCAGGTACACAGAGGGAGAATTCAGAATGTTCAAATTACCTAACAGTACGTCTTTCGGGACTTGTGGGAGGAAATCGGAGCACCCGGAGGAAACCCAAGCAGACACAGGAAGAACGTGCAGACTCCGCACAGACAGTAACTCAAGCAGGGAATCGAACCTGGGACCCTGGAGCTGTGAAGCAACAGTGCTACCCACTGTGCTACCATGCTGCCCATTCTCCATTATATTCCTATTACCTTTGTATTCACGGCCGAGGATTTATTTAAGAATAACTAAAATGACAATTAATAAAATGAATTGAACATAAATTATGTATTTGTCAAGCTGCTTATAACTGAACACTTAAGGGAGAGAGAATAATCTGAGGTGTGTGCATGGGTTAATCAACTTTTTTTTAACCTCTCTCGGCCCGGTGTCGTGCTCTGTCCAACAATCTGTCTGAAAAATGAGCAAGCTTATGCAAAACTAAGATGAATAAGTTTGAATGGCGTCCCTCTGTGAGTGGCCTCAGGAAACACAGCTCGAACAGGAGGGATTGGATTTAGGCCACCCCAGTATTATTCCCTTCCCGAGATCAGAAGCATTTCACAATCACCGCGACTGAAGAATTGGCTTCCCCCGCCCCACCCCCCAAAAGAATAATAATGCTGCACACCGAAAGGCTAGCAGGGAAAAAAAATGTTTTCAAACAGGAGAACGATTTGCTTTGGAATTGCTTTGAGCCGAAAGAAAAAAAGGAGCATTGAGTAACATTCCCTGCTGATTGGCCATACAAGATGCTGTGAGCTTGCAAGGAACCCACGGGGTTTAGTGTAGCATCTGTAAGTGAAATATCTGAGCTCAAATAACCTTATCCATCAGGGGAAAGGGCTAAATGAAGAAGATGGGCGGGATTCAGCTCGGCAACATCTGCAAGGCATCTTTGAGTCATTATTCTTTTCTGATTGTAATTATAACACAGAGAGTGCACTTCCAGCAGAGTGCGTGTATCCCTCGTTCTCCCTCCTTCAACTTTGATTGGCAAAACGCAGTGGATAGCTCTGGCAGTCTGCATTTGCTTATCTTTCCTGCATTTGGGCACAGATTGGACAGAAAGTCCAGTCTATTTTTAATGACCCAAACCTGTCTGTATTTCTGGGGTTGAGTGACTATCCTATCCTCAGGCCCTGAGACAAGCCCTTTTACAAGGTCTTATGCAGTGAAACCTGGGCCACTCCAGGCCGGGGAAAAGGATATCAGAATGGCTTACAGTTTTAAAAACCCGCCTGCTACTTCACCTCATCGATTATCATAGATTATCATAGAATTTACAGTGCAGAAGGAGGCCATTCGGCCCATCGAGTCTTCGAGTCTGCACCGGCTCTTGGAAAGAGCACCCTACCCAAGGTCAACACCTCCGCCCTATCCCCATAACCCAGTAACCCCACCCAACACTAAGGGCAATTTTGGACACTAAGGCAATTTATCATAGCCAATCCACCTAACCTGCACATCTTTGGACTGTGGGAGGAAACCGGAGCACCCACAGGAAACCCACGCACACACGGGGAGGATGTGCAGACTCCACACAGACAGTGACCCAAGCCGGAATCGAACCTGGGACCATGGAGCTGTGATGCAATTGTGCTATCCACAATGCGACCGTGCTGCCCTGTTTCCTTTGGCACATTTGCAGGATTTTTGCAAACTCTTGCTCATGAAATGATGTATCAAGCAACAATAAAATGCTTCTGAAATCCCATAAGAGCTCATCAGAAGCATTTTGCAGATCAACACAGGTGAGAGAGGCCATTTTCTCCATCCAGATCATCGAAATCTGCAACACCCCCATTCAAACATTTCTCTTGGTAGATCCCAGAGGTTTTCCCTTCCCTGCTCTCTTCCCCCTGGAGATATCACCTCACCTTTCCTTTGAGCCTTTGTTCCAATCCATGATGGAAAGCACATGTGATCCTATTATGGAATTAGAAAGAGAAAAAAGACTGGCATTTAGATCACAACTGCCGGAAGTCCGAAGGTTCTTTACCGCGAAGGAAATACTTTCGAAGTGTGGTCACTGCTGACAGAACAGCTAACTTTCGCACAGCAAACTTCCACAAACAACATTGTGAGGTCTGCATTTGTGATGTCGATTCAGGAATTAATATTAGCCAGGATACTGGGAAAAATCTTATTCAAAATCGAACATTGTCCAAGAACTTTAACAGTGCAGCATTCACTAAGTACCGCGATTTTCTGGGCCTGTTTGTGAAAGACCCATTCGTGAAGCTTGCAAATCCTGTTATGCCACTAACTCTCACGAGAGGGCTATAACGGGATTTGCACCAGGATGATCTCAGAATAAGATGTTCCCTGCTCCCCATCGGCGGCACAATCAGGTTCACGCCTAGTGAGGGTGTGAACCTACTTACCATCAATTTGTATGGATTTAAATAAGGCTGTGTCTTCCGGGGAAGTTCCGGGGCTTGATTCTCTTGATTCTCCATTGGGGGGACCCTCCGTTTTGCCGGCAGCGCACTCATGCCTGCGGATTTCCCGACAGTGTGGGGGTGCCCACAATGGGAAACCCCATTGGCCGGCTGCCAGGATGCAGGATTCTACCCCCGGTGTCCCTCCCCCTGTGTGATGTCATGTCGACGGGAATCGTAATGACCATGCTGGGTGTGTGAAGGCCAGTGTTGCCACCGGGTGGCCAGGGACATAGCGGAGCAGTGCCCTGACACTTTCCCCTGGCACCCTGGCAATGCCTACCTGGCAGTACTAACTTGGCATTGCCTGCCAGGTTGACACTGTTCAGGGGTTGGGGCCAAAGCGGGGCCAGAGCAGGTCTGGGGTAGGCCTGGGGCTGGGTGGAGGTGCCTGGGTACATTGCCATCGGTGATAAATAGGAGGGGTGGGCCGATGTCCGTGGGTGGAGGGGGGAGCAGGGGGCCTGTCTCTCAACTTTGAGATCAGGGCTCCTTTTGAATGTCGCATCCCGATCTCTGTGGAGACGGGCTTACTGGTGTCTTCAGTCTCTTCCCCTCAAGAATGACGGTGCAAAACGAGCCCACCTGTGTTTTTGGACGAAGAGTCAGAAGATCTGGAGGGAAAACCCGGGGGGGAAACAGGCCGGTTTTCCGTCAGAATCTGACACTTCGCCATTTTGTAGGAGCCAGACCAGGTTTGTCAGCGAAGAATACCAATCAAACAAGGTCAGTCAATAGGGCTGACACATGTCAAGACGGGGAGAAACCTACAGTCATCAGTTCGTGTCGCCACTATCTGGAAACCAGGAAGTAAGTGCTTTTGGTGAGAATGGAGAAGGAGATGACTTGGATGTTTAGATAGTGCAATGCAGTGGAACCAGAAAGAAATATTGCGACATTGTGTGTGTGTTTGACAAGTTACTGCACCTCGTCTAAAAAGTTTGTAAAGTATAAAGAAGATTGTACTTTTTTTTATGCTTGTTTAAATTTCTAAAGAAATGGGAATATATTTAAAACAAAGTTTGTGTGTAAATGTAAAGATGCACATGTTCAACTGAAGTTGTTTTAATTTTCAGTAGTAAAAAGTCATAAACTTGGAAAATTCAGGAATTGGAAATAAAGTTTCAAAGAAAAAAAGAATGTCGGCCGCGACCAGCCATTAAATATGAACGATGGAGTCTTTCCGCCAGAGGCAGCGGCAGAGAGGTCACACCCATGATTTGGGTGCAAAATCATGGAGGAGAGATTCCTCCATTTTGTAGCTGCCAGCAAGCAAGCAACAGGACTGTGTGAAGAACTGAAGATGAATTATTTTGTAATTAGGAAGAAAGGGCCAGAGACACAAACAGGCTACAATCTCACAATTGAATCTGCAGGAGAGAGCTTCTCAGGAGAGTCCACGGTAGGACAAAGCAGTGCTGGTGTGAGCTGTATCCAGAGCCTCCGGGCCTCTGTTGAATAAACAATGAAGAAGAAACTGAAATCGGGAAGAAAGCAGTATAAAGATGACTTCTTGATTTATTGTGCCAATGCAAATCATGATGCAAAGCCCATGCGTGTTATATGCAGGGAAGTACTGTCAAATGAACGATCAAAGACATTTGAAGACTAAGCATGGTGAGTTTGAGGACAAGCCTCATGATTTGTTTCAAAGAATGCAGCGAGAACCTAAATTGCCAGCTGAAGTCCTTAGCAGAACTGTAACATTGAAGGTTGAAGCAAGTGAGATCGTAAGGACCAAACAGGCTCACCTGCCACATTAAAAGTGAGCAATAATGGTGCGTCGCAAAGGTCGGCTGGCATGGGTCAGTAAAGTCGGCCGGCATGGGTTGGGAATGTCAGCCAGTGTGGGTCCCGAAAGTCAGCAGTTTGGTAAAAAGTGGGCCCCGGGAAAAGGAAGCTTCAAAGACACTGATTTAATGGATATAGGAGGGGGCTCATCATACTTTCTGCAGTCGTTTGGACATATTTGAGGTTTCCTGAATTGCATTGCAGAACCTCGATCGAAGCGCTTCCAGCATCTGTGCCACCATACGGGAGAAGATTTGAAAATTTATCATCCACCACAGAGTTAGTGACCCCCTTCCATGGGAATCTCCAAGGAGGCTCCCATGAATGTAAACCCAAAATACACACATCCTTGCCTTATCAATACAGAAATTGTGGTTATTTAGAATTGAGGCTCGGGCTTACAGGAGGCTCTTGTCTTTGATTGGGATTGCCCGGGGGATTAGGTGGAGAGAGGTCCATTGCCTGCACTTGTGAAGCTAAATGAGGTGCTCCTACTCAGGGTGATTCCACCTCTGCCAGTCTAAGCTCTGTGCTCGGACCTAGGCAAGATTTCAATCGGCAGCTCAACATTGCAATAAGCGGGTGATGGATGCTTTATTTGCGAGGGCAGCGTGGTATGTAAGGTTCCGGGCAGGTAATACTGGTTCGGCTGAGTGACCAATTGGCTTTGGTGTCATGGCTTCCATCAATTTCCCTCAGGTCCAGGTTGTAATCAACTGCTCGCATCTAGTCATCAAAGCCACGAGGTGCTTTGGTCAATAGGAAGACTTGCACTCACTCCATGTGAAGATCATCAATGACCAAAACAAAAGTATGCTCTACGTATGCACTGGGGAGCTGCCATACTCTGGAATGTTTTGAAGGTTTCATATTCAGAGAGTCGCAGGTGCCTCAGTTGTTCATTCCATTGGAGATCCTTTGTTGATGGCTCCTTGCAGAAAGGGTTATCCACTGAAAATATGACTGATGAACTCCACCAACGGGGATATATGTGGCTTACAACCTCAGCCATTTAAAAGCAAGGGGAACCGTTGAGGAGGCCATCCGGCTTCTGAAAAGTGTCCTTCATATTCTTAGACCATTCAGGGGGAAGCCCTCTGATACTGCCCCTTCAAGGATCTTCCATGTGGTGATGCCCTGCACTCTGTACAACCTGGCTCAGCAGCGGAGAGGAATGCAAAGATGCTCAATGACTTTCTCGAAATATCATTGATAGTCAGCTTTCGTAATTTCACTGACACAATTTTCACAACTGTTAACTTTTACTTTGTAATGTTTCTGTATCCCTGTCTTTCAACATTATGACCTTAAAATTAGACTGGTGGGGGTTAACGCCTTGACAAAAAATGGCAGACGTTGGAATTTCATACCAGCTTGGCACCTGGTATTATTTTCAGGTCTCTATTTTCCATAGGGGACACAATTTAGAAATGTCACTGATACAAGCCCTCAAAACATGTCATCAACAGCTTGAGCACCTACCCCATCTCCAAGAAATGTATAAATTGGTTAAGGTCAAGTGGCAGCCAAGTGTCTCACTGAACTTTCCCAGTGGCAAATGACCGTTGTTATTAATCCTGCAATCTTCAATGCTACAGCGACAAAATACTCAGTTTGACAAATGTATTGAAGCGCTCCAGTGAAGAATTCTGATATTTTAATAAACGCTGGAAAGAGGGAGGTAATTGAGAGCAGATAGTAGTGTTATATTTCCTGGAAGGTTATCAAGACAGCTTTAGTCAGCTACTCAGTCTTATGAAAGCCTTTAACAAGTGATTGTCTGGACCAGCTGTTTATAAACAAATATCTTTTTGTTGACAAAAAGGAACTTTTGGAACAATTGCACTCACCCCTGCAAGTAATAAATAGCTCTTAGAAGATTTTTGCGTACTTGATTTTTTTTCTTATTTTCCTTTCCGTCTCTTTCGCTCTCTTTGGGCGGAATTCAAAGCCCTCCCCAACTATTCCTCAACCGCTCTCCCCCCCCCAATTCCCCAACCTGTGCTACCCATCCCACCATCACGCACCTGCAGCCTGATATTTAATGATGATAGTAGGCCTCGCGTGGTACCAATAGCAGCCATGTGGCGCTGCTATTCAATAGAAATGTTGTCGCCTGGAAGCTGGAAGCTTCCAGTTGGCAGGACTTCCGGCCCTGTGGTCCTTGATCCCAGGTAAGACCCACTGTTGTCCAGCCAAGTGCCTGAGTGGCACTTTATTTGGTTTGCCTTCCTGGAAAGAGTTGACGCGGGGAACTCACTGGCTCTCCAGCTGGCAAGAAGGCCCCATCACCCCGGTTAAATATCACTCTTTGGGCTGGGTTATTCTACCCCGCCCACTGCAAGATCCTCCAGCCCTGAAAAAGAGTCATTCAGACTCAAAACATTGGGGGGGGGGGGATTCCAACCTGCGATCGCCGTCAGAGAGAATGTCCACGGGGGCAGAAAATCCAGAGAGAATCAGGAAAAGCCATTCTCTCCAGAGAGATCGCGTTTCCTGAATTTCCCCGCCCCCTTGCTGGCAACGTCACAAGGTTCACGCCCACGAAGGGTGGGATCTTCATTTAAATGGATTTTAATACATCTCGATGTTATTCGATGTTATTCATGAGCCTCCCTATTGTATGATCCTCCCCGCCCCACCTCAATAAATATTCATGCCTCATTGACGCAAGGTCGCGTGGATAAAGGGACATGCCCGGGCAGTTCCTTGGCACTGCCCCAGGCGCAGGTTGGTGTAACATGTGCCTGGCCAGTTCCAGGGGCAGACCCTTGTGGGAGTCACTTGGTGAAAGGGGGTGGGGGTTTCGACTAATGTGTGGTGGCGGCGGGGGAGGGGGGGAGCATGCTGTGAGGGGGGCAGGAGTGGGTTCTGACCGGGGGAATGCCGATGAGACGTCCGCCGTGGTGTGGAGGGGGAGCCACAAATGATTGTCCATGGGGAGGGGTGAGCAACCCATGATTGTCCGGGCAGGGCGGGGGTGGGGGCGAGAAGCCCCGTGATTGGCCGTGGGTGGGGGGGGGGGGGGGAGCCCCCGATACCTCCGTGGTGGAGGCTGGGACCCATTCAGTTTTTGTTCTGATCGGGGCTCCCTTTAAAGTTGGCGCTCCAATTTTTGTGGAGGTGAGTGCTGGCCCCCTCAGGCCCCATGCCACCAAAGTGATGGTGTAACGGTGCCCACTCTTCCTTAAAGAGGCTTAAGATCTGGAGCGGAAACTGGTCTGTGCAGCCGGAGAGCTACACGCCAGTTTCCAGTCTGAAACTGACACTTTCCCAAATTCTGGCAAGATTCCGACCAACAACTCTGTTTCTCTCTCTCTACTGAAGCTGCCAGACTGGCTCTCCAGCGGGCAAGAAGGCCCCATCACCTCGGCTAGACGGGCTGAGAATGTCCATCGTTTTCTATTTTCATTTCAGATTGCCAGCATCCACAGTATTTTACTTGCATTCCAGCTCTGGAATACATTGGTGAGTAACTAGTAAAGGTTGGCACTCTGAGAGATTTGGATGTCCTGCGCACAAATCATCGAACGTTAACACGTTAATATGACAGGCAATTAGGAAGGTAAATGGCATGGTAGTATTTTGACACTAGAGGGTTAGAGAAGGAAGTCTTGCAGTAACTATTTAGGTCGTGTGAGGGCCCACACTTTAAGTATTGGTCGCCTTACCAAAGGAAGCAAATGCTTGACTTGGAGGTTGAGCAATAAAGGTTCACCAGATTGTTTCCTGGATGAGAGGAAAAATTGAGTTGAATAGGCCAAGAGGAATGAGAGGTGATCTCATTAAAATATCTAAAATTCTTATAAGGATTGAAAGGATAGATGCAAAGAGGCTGTTTCCCTGGCTGGAGACTTTTGATAGAAGGGGCATAATCTCAGAATAAGGTTGTGGTAATCTGTGTGAGGGGTTTCCAGGATGGAAGGCGTACTGATCACAAAGATGCACAAAGCTCTTTTGAAGAACTAGACTAATTTTATTAACACTACTAAATTTGAGTCTGACACTTATTCTGTAGAGCAAACATACATGTAAGAATTAAACTATCCTCACTAACACTATCTCTATCTACTAATTAGAACTATTTTTTCTTAACTAACTCTGCAATACACTATCTTACCTTTACGGGCAGCACGGTAGCACAGTGGTTAGCACAGTTGCCTAATAGCTCCAGGGTCCCAGGTTCGATTCCCAGCTTGGGTCACTGTCTGTGCAGAGTCTGCATGTTCTCCCCGAGTCTGCGTGGGCTTCCTCCGGGTGCTCTGGTTTCCTCCCACAGTCCAAAGACATGCAGGTTAGGTTCATTGGCTGTGCTAAATTGCCCTTAGTGTCCAAAAAAGGTTAGGGTGGGGATAGGGTGTAGGTGTGGGGATAGGGTGGATGTGTGGGCTTAGGCAGGGTGCTCTTACCAAGGACCGGTGCAGACTCGATGGGCCGAATGGCCTCCTTCTGCATTGTAAATTCTATGATTCTTCAGCTCCAGTCTAAACTCCTCCCCTTGGCTGAAGAGCCAGTGCAATTTATAGTACTGTCCCTTAGCTCCCTCTAGTGGCTAGGCTTAAATAACATTAACTCTTCACATGCTGTACATTTGTATAATGCCACAAATGTGTCAGCCATTTTGGATTGAGGTGAGATGAAATTTCTTCACTGAAGAGGGTTGTTCAGTTGTTGGATCTACTGAAAAAAAAAAGAGATTGACAAATCTTTGGACACTAAGGGAAGCAAGGATACCAGGATAGGACAAAAAGGTGAAGTCGAGATAGAAGATCAGCCACAATCATTTTGAAAGGTGCAGCAGGCCCGTGGGGCCGAATGGCCTACTCCTGCTTCTATTCCCGATGTCCTTAAGCTAATTGGGTGAAGGAGGTTGGCTGTTTTAAATTGGACTCCTTTGCACCTTGTTTCCTGCCCGTCTTTCACTCCATAGCCTCTGAGTTCTGATAGGTCCTGGGCGCGATTCTCCACTCCCGCGCCGAAGTGGCCGCGCCGTCGTGAACGCCGTCGAGGTTCACGACGGCGCGAAACGGCCCCGATCCCGACCGATTCAGGGCCCGAAAATGGGCCAGGATCGGGGCCGCGAGAACCTCGGGGGGGGGGGGCATGCCGCGAAGGCCGCATCGTCACCCCGCGACGCCCGAATGATGGCTGAGCCCCGAAGAGCCCGCACCGAGGTTCCGGGACACGGACCTGGACACCCTGGTGGATGAGGTGGAGCGGAGAAGGGATACCCTCTGCCCAAGACGTGGGCATCGCCAGCCATCCGGCGCGGTGAGGCGCGGCTGGCGGGAGGTGGGCACCGCAGTCAGTGCTGTGGGGCAGGCCCCCCGGGCGGGGAGCAGTGCCGCAAGAAGCTGCACGACCTCACCCGGGCTGCCAGGGTAAGTGCCATGAGGGTGCCCCCAGGCCCCCTCCCCGGCACGGGGGGGGGGGAAGTGGGATGGGGGGGCGTTGGGAGTGTTGGGGGGGACTGAGGCATCAGGGGCGATGTTGGGGGGGGTCAGGGGGGGTTTGGGGGGGTCACGGTGCCCAACTATCTACTCGACCCACATGGGTCCCGGGACCCCCCCCCTGGAGCGAAGCCATGGCGTGCTGTCTCCTGAACCAGCAACAATGTTGTCTATATCTGCATGTCCTGATGATACCCACCTAATGGTTTATCCAACCCCCCCCCACCCCAGGACAAGACAGCGCACAACCAGTGTGAGCGCATGAGAATTGGAGGGGGTTCACCTGTCCTGCACCCCCTAACCGTTCACGAGCAGAGGGCCCTGGACCTCGCTGGGGGATCTGCCACCCGGGAGGTCGCGCCATGCCAGGTCGGAGGCGTGAGAGAACCCTGCATGACCTCCCCACCCCCAACCCGTCATCGCCCCCCTCACACTCTGGCCACTGCACCCCCGATCTAATCCCCCCTCACACTCTGGCCATTGCACCCCCGATCCCATCCCCCCTCACACTCTGGCCATTGCACCCCCGATCCCATCCCCCCTCACACTCTGGCCACTGCACCCCCAATCCCCTCCCCCCTCACACTCTGGCCACTGCACCCCCGATCGTCTCCCCCCTCACACTCTGGCCACTGTACCCCCGATCCCATCCCCCCTCACACTCTGGCCACTGTACCCCCGATCCCATCCCCCTCACACTCTGGCCACTGCACCCCCGATCGTCTCCCCCCTCACACTCTGGCCACTGTACCCCCGATCCCATCCCCCCTCACACTCTGGCCACTGTACCCTCGCTCCCCTCCCCCCTCACACTCTGGCCACTGCA
Organism: Scyliorhinus torazame; assembly: GCF_047496885.1. Classification (NCBI taxonomy): domain Eukaryota; kingdom Metazoa; phylum Chordata; class Chondrichthyes; order Carcharhiniformes; family Scyliorhinidae; genus Scyliorhinus; species Scyliorhinus torazame. The sequence continues at coordinate 21,577,630 of NC_092721.1, read as the reverse complement.
CCCCCGATCCCCTCCCCCCTCACACTGTGCACCCACCACCACCATACACCTGGGCCACCGTGTCTAACGAACCCCAAATCTTTTATGTTCCCCAGGGCCACCCGCCGAACCTTCAGGGACGTCTCGCCCAGGAAGCAGCGCAACGCCGTCCACCGCAACTGCACCCAGGGACGCACGCCAGAGGTTGGCTGTTGGTCGGAGAGGAGGGCAGACCTCTCAGTCTGGGACACAGGACCGGGACGCTCCGACCACCGGGACAGACATTAGTCAGGGGCCCAGGGTGGACAGTCATGCCGAAGCCCACATCACGGCCACACACCCGCTGGATCAAACCCAAGACGACATGGCCCACATGGAGCTTGCGCCGGGCCATGAGGGGGACCAGTACACACCAGACTCCCTGACGGACGATGACCTCGAGCTTGCGGCACTGCTGTCTCCCACACCATTCACCATCACAGAGACACCCACCTCGGTTGGGCATATAAGTGATGAGGCTCCCGGGTCACTGTCCTTTGCGCACCCTACAGCCGAGCCGGTACAGCAGGTGGAGTTTGGAGCAGCCAAGGGTCTGGACGGTCCGAGGGCAGCCCAGGCCCAGCAACCAGCTGCCACCCAGACGGTTCCCGGGTTCCTGGATGTAATTGACCCACCCGGACAACCGATGCGTGTGGACACCCAGGGACTGAGTAACGGGATGAGGGCATCTTCCAGGATCTGCACACGCAGCTGGAGGAGTCTATCCGCGTCCAGGAGCAGCGAGTGGTGCCGCTCATCGCAGCCACCCAGGCCGACACTGCACGGGTGGCGTCCGCGGTGGAGGCAATGGCTGAAGGAGTTTTGGCCATGGGTCAGGTTCTGCAAGGCGTTGGCCTTCACGTGCACGGGTCATCCATGGCCCAGGAGAGGGCTGCCCTCTCACAGGCAGCCATCTCACAGAGCCAACACGACATTGACGCCGCTCTCCGGGCCCTGGCTGAGTCTCACCATGCCATGGCCCGGTCCCAGCAAGCGATGGCACTGTCCCAGCAGTCGGTTGCGGAGAGCATTGACCGCCTGGCGCACGTGATGGGTGGCGTCGCGCACTCACAGGTCAAGATCGCACAGACCTTGGCAGGAATGTGGCATTCCCTGTGCCCCGTCTCGGCGAACATTCGGACCGTGGTTGATACCGCTGCAGGCCTCCAGGACTGGCAGCGCCAGGTGTCGGGGGTGCGATGGGGCATGTGTCCGAGCACATCTCCATCCCACAGTGAGGCCCGGGGGCCACCGGGCTCCCCGAGGGAGGAGGAGGTTCTGGGGCCTGTCCTGGTAGCTCCATCAAGGTACGGTACACTCGGCCTCCCCCCGTTCCGTCCCTGGCGCATCTGGCGGGGAGCGGGCAGGTCAGGGTGGCACCACGCCATCCAGCATGCCCGCAGAGCAGCCTGGCCCATCGAAGCCAGGCCGCCCCAGGAAACGTGTGCCGACGGGGAGCCATGTCGAAGGGCGTGATTCACAGCAGTCCACCTCCACTCCTGCTGTACCATCTGGGAACACACCTAGACGTAGTGGTAGGGCAAAGTCGTTAGGCACGTAAGAAGTTGGCACGGGTGCAGGGCACAGTATAGTTGTAGTGGGTAGGGCACCTATGTTTACCACATGAATAAACGCACTGTTAAATCTGACTTGTAAGACTGTGTGTTATGTCCGCTGCCAGGGGGCTCGTGAGGGTGCCCGATTGGCGTAGTGGTATACGAGCCGTTCAAGGTCTGTTCCGGATGTGCTGACCCTTTCCCCCCCTCCCGCCCCCCCATAATCGGACACCGTTGTCCTCGGTACACTGACACCAGCCACCCCACGTGCATGTGGTGAAATATCCGTCACGAAGGCTGTGACCACCGGAGTGCATGGTTCAGCTATAGCCATGAGTCAGACCTCGGCTGGCGAATCTGAGCTCACAGCTCATCGCAGAGCGGGCCGTCATCATTCAACATGGCACTGATCACACCCGCTTACCCAATCATCAATGTTGTGCAATCCCGTAGCGCCACAGTGGTAAGGTGATGTGGAATTGTTGCCGTGAACACGGTGCGGGGGCGGGGGGGTGGGGGGGCGCTCTGTGGTGCCCGTGTACAGGAGTGATGGTGCAAGTGGTAGAGTTCAGCGAATCCCACCCCCACAGTGCATGAACCGTGCAGCCACCAACGCATCGCGTGCCCACTGTCCGCGGCGGTGCCGTCGCGCAGCCCCCTGGACGTACGAGCAGCCGGGCTGTGTCTGCATCCTGCGCCCCTCCCCCTACCCTGATGCGCGCCATCATCCTCATCCTCCGCATCCTCCTCTTCCCCCTCCCCCTCGTTTGCGTTGGCTCCGGTGCCGTCGGGTCCTCCCTCCGACTCCTCCACCAGGTCATCTCCCTTCTGCATGGCAATGTTGTGCAGCGCACAGCAGACCACAACTATGCGACCGACCCTGTCGGGCCGGTACTGCAGGGCCCCTCCTGATCTGTCCAGGCATCTGAAGCGCATCTTCAGCAGCCCGAAGCACCGCTCCACCACACCCCTGGTTGTTGCACGTGCTTTGTTGTATAGGCTCTGCTCATTGGTGTGAGGCCTCCGTATTGGCGTCAGCTGCCATGACCTCAATGAATAGCCCTTGTCGCCCAGCAACCAGCCCCTCAGCCGGGGAGGGCATCCATCGAACATTGCAGCGATGAACGACTGTGCCAGAATGTAGGCGTCATGCACACTGCCGGGGTACTTTGCACACACGTGCATGATCTTCATGTGGGGGCCGCACACCACCTGAATGTTCATGGAGTATGCGCCCTTCCTGTTCATGAACACGTCCCTGCTATCTGCTGGTGGGCGCATGGGGACGTGCACACCATCGATGACTCCCTGGACCATCGGTATCTCGGCCACCTTGGCGAATCCACGTGCCCGTGCTTCCTGCTGTGCTCGGTCCTCGGGGAATTGAATGTACCTGTCCGCGATGGCGTACAAGGCGCGGTGACAGCCCTGATGCACCTGTGGACCGATGCCTGTGATATCCCGGATCGGTCCCCGCTCGGCGCCTGGAAGGAACAGGTCGCATAAAAGTTTAGGGCAACCATCCCCTTGACGGAGACTGGTATCGCGTGTCCTCCTCCCATTCCACGTGATGCGAGGTGCGCCACGAGCTGGCATATATGTGCGACCGTCTCCCTGCTGAACCGTAGTCTCCTCCTGCATGTGATATCCGTTCGGGCCTCGAACAAATTCTGTCACGGTACATCCTCGGCCTTGCTGGACGCCTGTGGCGCCCTGGCACCACCATCAGTGGATCCTCCTGCTCCTCCTCCTCCTCCTGCTCCCCCCAAGCACTTCCTCTGCATTCCTCGTCGTCTGGCGGTCAATGTTCCCCTCGGCATCCCCCTGTACATTCGGGTCCTGAGCGCCTGCGGCCTGCGCGTCGACGACGGGCCACTCCGCGGCCATCCCCTCTGCTGCACCGGCGACCGCTGCATCTGCAGCCACTGTGGGCCGTCCGACTCTACGCTGCCGGATGGCAAACTCCAGAGCTGCGGCTCCAACCACGGCAGTGAACATCGCTGTCTGGTTGGCATACATGGTGACCTGCAGGAGGGTGGTGGGGGGCAGAGAAACAACATGTTACACAGAGGTTCTTCCACATCTCGTCAGCCGGGCTGCATGGGATCCCTGTGTGCCCCGGTGGCCTGGTCGCGCTGCAGACATGCAGCCAGCCTAACACCTGGTCACTGTCTGCGCCCAACGGTCAGTTCACACCGTACTGCTCACCAGTGTGCCACTCTCCTGTGCCCATCAGCCACACTCACCCTGCGGCCGTGTCCTCGTCACCGACCTGCCATATCAGGGCGGCTGACCTGTGGCATCCGCGGATGGACGATACCATCCACACTCTCCCTCACCCCCCTCCCACCTGCACGCTGCTCCCTTATCCACCCCTCCCACCTGCACGCTCTCCCACCCCCCCTCCCACCTGCACACTCTCCCACACCCCCCCCACCTGCACGCTCTCCCTCCCACCCCCCTCCCACCTGCACGCTCTCCCACCCCCCTCCCACCTGCATGCTCTCCCACCCACCCCCACCTGCACGCTCTCCCACCCCCCCTCCCACCTGCACGCTCTCCCACCCCCCCTCCCACCTGCACGCTCTCCCACTTCCCCTCCCACCTGCATGCTCTCCCACCCACCCCCACCTGCACGCTCTCCCACCCCCCCTCCCACCTGCACGCTCTCCCACCCCCCACCCCCACCTGCACCCTCTCCCGCACCCCCCCTTTGGCCGCAGCCTTCTCGGGTAAGCCGACCCGGTCTCCGGGCGCTGCGCAACAGTCCGCTCACCTCCTCCCTGCTCAGCGTCAGCCAGCACGACTGGCTGACGACTTTAAAAAGCAGGTGTGAACAGCGACGGCGTGAACTGGGGTCACGCCGTCGGGACTTCGGCCCATCCGGGCCTGAGAATAGCAGGGGTGCCGGAGAATCGCCATTTTGGATGTCTCGGGCGATTCCCCGGCCTGCACAGCGCGGAACTCGACGGGGCCGTTCTCGCCGCTTGGGAGGGCGGCGGACCAGCGTCGTGGGAAAATTTGGCGGCCCAGGCGATTCTCCCATCCGGCGCGGGAGTGGAGAATCGCGCCCCCTGTCTTGGGAGATGAACAAATTGCTACTTGGATGGCTGGAGGGTAGTGTGATAATGGGAGATGGATATATATGAACATTGCAAAGGGATTTTCATAAATGGTGCTTAAAATGAGTTGCATGGATTTTTTTGATTGATTTCTTGAAAGTCTCCATCATTCAGGCGCAGAAATAAATAAATAGATTACCCTCAATTCATAGTTTCTTAAATAGGTATTTCTGTATTGTCGGAATAAGTAATTTCTTAAAACAGTTTAATTATAGTTTCTAATCAATAACTTACTTAATTTTTCCTGTTGACGTTACATCTGATACAAGACAAAACCTTTACTTTGCTATTGAACTATTCCTTATAATGGCTTCCTCGTTTGAGTGTCACATCGTTAGACAGGTGGAGAGGGGTTGGATCTTGCAAACAGCGAGCCCCCAGCATATATTGTTAACGGCCCAGCCTTGCTGCCCATGATTAGGGAGAAAATGGATGCACTGTACGGCCTCCGCTTCCAAACGCTGACGGCAAACTCAAAAGGAAAGCCCCCTCAAGCTACCTTTTGGAGCCAAACGAATAGAGATGAGTCTGACTGTGCCTGCTAGGGAGCAAGCCAAATGGACCAGGCCAACCTGATGTAACAAAGCCCAACAGAAGAGTCGAAATTCTGAGCGCGGAGCTGACTTTGCAGTTCTATCGGGCCCCAGAAGATTGAGGGCGCAAACCAGCTCACTCATATTTGTTTTTACGCAGAGATCTCAAGACCTGGAATGCAAACTCATCTGTGCAGCTGGAGAGCTACATGCCCTTTTTCAGCCCATGAGCCTGACACTCAGATGGTAAGATTCCGTAAGGGAGAGCGAGGGAGAGATAAAGGCCGTCATTTTCTATGTTTTGTGGCGGCGAAGGCGGCCTGCCGTTGGCCGGTGGCGGGGTCCTGTGGCCAGCACCGGGGAATCGAGCCAGGAGGTCACCATGGGTGGGACCTGAAGTGTTGGGTACTCTGCTTCAGAGACAAACCAACACGGTTGCGAATGGTACAACTCAGTTTTATTTCAAACATCTATTTACAGTTGTATACTGTTTACTGAGGTTCGATCATAACACTTGAATCTGTGGACCTACTCCTAATTCTATCTTGTAGTGGCACTCAGCACAAGGTGGATGTCTGAGTGGCTTGCTGTGAGCTCTGTGCCCTGAGCTGTCTCGTCCTCGAGTGCTCAGGAAGTGTCGTGTTCCCTGTTTTGTACTGTGTATGCTCTTGCCTGTGATTGGCTGTCGTGTTGTGTGTGTGTTGATTGGTCCGTTGATCTGTCCATCAGTATGTATGCATGTATGTATGTATGTGCTATGATGTTCGCCTGGATATCATGACAGGACCGGAGGCTCCCCCAGCGGGGAACGACGGGAACATTTTGGCCATTGTCAACGGCTCAATCCTTGTGTATTTAAACCTAGATGACGGTCCTTTTTTTTACCGACAGTTTCTTTTCTTCACACAAAGGGTTGTGAATCTTTTGATGTGTGTTTGGTACTTGTTTGAAGACTAAGAGAGTTAAGGGATATGGGGATAGTGTCAGTAGGTAGTTGAGGTAGGAGTTCAGTCATAGAGTTAACAGTGCAGAAGGAGGCCATTCGGCCCATCATGTTTGCATCGGTCCTTGGAAAGAGCACCCCACCTCAGCCCACACTCCCACCTTATCCCCGTAACCCCACCCAACCTTTTTTTTTCGACACTAAGGGCAATTTAGCACGGCCAAACCACCTAACCTGCACATCTTTGGATTGTGGGAGGAAACCGGAGCACCCGGAGGAAACCCACGCAAACACGGGGAGAACATGCAGACTCCGCACAGACAGTGACCCAAGTGGGGAATCGAACTGGAACCCTGGAGCTGTGCAGAAACTGTGCTAACCACTGTGCTACCGTGCGCCCCACCAATCACCATTGTATTGAATGGCGAAGCAGGCTTGAGGGCCAAAGACACACTGAAAAGACGTACTCTTTCGTTCATAAAAACTATTACGAATATTCCTTTGTTTTAAATGTTTTGACCGCCGTTTTTTTAAAAGTGTTCATTTTTTAAAACAGTGATCAATTGAGATTCAGAGCCAAATCGATCATGCTGATATTTTCTTTTACTGTATATTCACCACTCGCTTCCCATACGAATCAATCGATGTAAGCCAGACATGTGCCTAAACGGCAGCTTGACGAGGCTTTAAAACTTAATTCTGTTTGAAACCTTAAATTGTGACGGCATTTGTCAAGCAGTTTATTGACTTGGATGCCATTATATATTGAGGGATAATCTGCAGTTGATTACAAAGACATTTTGCATCCAGCCTGCATTATGTTGAAGTTAATGAATACCTTGAATTGAATTACCACAGAATAAACCAATTGAGCTATCTGGGCGATGTCATGAACCAGAGAAACCACAAGATTGAGTTATTGCCTGAAAATTAATTTGTGGCTATCAGTTAGCAGTTGCAATGTACGCCAATACTGTACTATCTTCATGGTGGGCCATGTTTTTGATGCTGAAAGTATTTTTTAACCGTCTTTTGAAAATGAAAGTATTGTTGCATGGCACAGAGGAGAAATATAACCTGTTTTAATACTACCAGCCCAAAGGCATCTTGTGTCAGATCACACAGCCTGCATAACATTGCTTTCCCCCCCATAATGGATTGTAGAAAAAGTAATGATCTGGAATATATTGCTGGGGAATACTAATGAAAATCACTTGTTGTTACAAGTCGGCTTCAAATGAAGTTACTGTGAAAAGCCCCTAGTCGCCATATTCCGGCACCCATTCGGGGAGGCTGTTACGGGAATTGAACCATGTTGTTGGCCTGCCTTGGTCTGCTTTCAAAGCCAGCGATTTAGCCCTGTGCTAAACAGCCCCTGCTTGATATGAAAGTGATACTAAAAGGACATTAGTGAACCTGCTATAGCGTGATGTGATCCCATTGCTCCCCCAGTCCATTAACCCCTGGATTATCATTCAACTCTGATTGTCACTGCAGAGCTTAGGCAGATACTGAGGGAGGTCTTCCCTGTGTGAGGGAATCTGGAACGAGGGGAGATAGTTTCAGAATGAGGGGTAGATGTCAAGAGGAATTTCTCCTCTCAGGGGCATGAATATTCAGGAATCCTCTACCCAAGGGTGCCGTGGAGGTTGAAATATTTACTATCTTCAAGGCTGAGATACACAGGGCTGGATTCTCCGTCGGCGTGGCCCTCCACTCCGCCGGCAGCGCACTCACGCCCACGGACTTCCCAACAGCGTGGGGCTGCCCACAATGAGAAACCCTATTGGCCGGCTGCCGGGGCGGAGGACCCCGCTGCCGGAGGGGGCGAGTCTCCACCAGAAAACGGGTGCGTCGGGATGGAGAATCCCCCCCCCCCCCCCCCCCCCCCCCCCCCAACCACAGATTTTTTTGTAATTAAAGGGAAGTCAACGGTTATGGGGGATAGGAAGAAAAGTTTCATTTATTCGTTCAAGGGGTGTGGACTTTCCGGGCTAAGTCAGTATTACCCTAATTGCCTTTGAAAAGGTGGTGGTGAGTTGCCTTCTTGAACCACTACAAACCCTCGTGGCGAGGTGGCAGCATATGGGCATTGCCGTTGGCCCAGTGATCCAGAGACTCAGGTTATGCACTCGGGACCTGGGTTCGAATCACACCATGGCAAGTGGTGCAGTTTGAATTCAATAAAAAAATGTCTGAAATTAAAATGAATGATAACCATTGTCAATTGTCATCTAAACCCTATTGCAGCTGGTGGAGTATAAATTCAACTAACTAATCAATCTGGAGTTAAATGATCATTTTGGTTTCATGGTTACCCATTGCCTTTGTCGATTGTCATGAAAACTCCATCAGATTCACTCGTGTCCTTTTAGGGAAAGAAATCTTCCGTCCTGATCTGGTCTGGCCTACATGCGATTTCAGATCCACAGCAATGTAGCTGATTCTTTTCTGCCCTCTGAAATGGCCTGGCAAGACACCCAGCTGTACCAAACAGCCGCAGAGTGTACAAATGACAAACAACAAAGAAAAGTACAGCACAGGAACCGACTCTTCGGCCCTCCAAGCCCGTGCCGACCATGCTGCCCGAATAAACTACAATCTTCTACAATTCCTGGGTCCGTATCCCTCTATTCCCATCCTATTCATGTATTTGTCAAGATGCCCCTTAAATGTCACTATCGTCCCTGCTTCCACCACCTCCTCCGGTAGCGAGTTCCAGGCACCCACTACCCTCTGTGTAAAAAACATGCCTCGTACATCTACTCTAAACCTTGCCCCTCGCAGCTTAAACCTATGCCCCCTAGTAATTGACCCCTCTACCCTAGGGAAAAGCCTCTGACTATCCACTCTATCTATGCCCCTCATAATTTTGTAGACCTCTAGCAGGTCGCCCCTCAACCTCCGTCGTTCCAGTGAGAACAAACTGAGTTTATTCAACCGCTCCTCATAGCTAATGCCCTCCATTCCAGGCAGCATTCTGGTAAATCACTTCTACACCCTCTCTAAAGCCTCCACATCCTTCTGGTAGTGTGGCGACCAGAATTGAACACTGTACGCCAAGTGTGGCCTAACTAAGGTTCTATTCAGCTGCAACGTGACTTGCTAATTCTTATACTCAATGCCCCGGCCAATGAAGGCAGAATGCCGTATGCCTTCTTGACTACCTTCTCCACCTGTGTTGCCCCTTTCAGTGACCTGTGGACCTGTACACCTAGATCTCTCTGACTTTCAATACTCTTGAGGGTTCTACCATTCACTGTATATTCCCTACCAGCATTAGACCTTCCAAAATGCATTATCTCACATTTGTCCGGATTAAACTCCATCTGCCATCTCTCCGCCCAAGTCTCCAAACAATCTAAATCCTGCCTTATCCTCTGACAGTCCTCATCGCTATCTGCAATTCCACCAACCTTTGTGTCGTCTGCAAACTTATTAATCAGACCAGTTATATTTTCCTCCAAATCATTAATATATACTACGAACAGCAAAGGTCCCAGCACTGATCCCTGCGGAACACCACTACTCACAGCCCTCCAATTAGAAAAGCATCCTTCCATTGCTACTCTCTGCCTTCTATGACCTAGCCAGTTATGTATCCACCTTGCCAACTCATCCCTGATCCCGTGTGACTTCACCTTTTGTACTAGTCTACCATGAGGGACCTTGTCAAAGGCCTTACTGAAGTCCATATAGACAACATCTACTGCCCTACCTGCATCAATCATCTTTGTGACCTCTTCGAAAAACTCTATCAAGTTAGTGAGACACGACCTCCCTTTCACAAAACCATGCTGCCTCTCACTAATACGTCCATTTGCTTCCAAATGGGACTGGATCCTGTCTCGAAGAATTCTCTCCAGTAATTTCCCTATCACTGACATAAGGCTCACCGGCCTGTAGCTCCCTGGATTATCCTTGCTACCCTTCTTAAACAGAGGAACAACATTGGCTATTCTCCAGTCCTCCGGGACATCACCTGAAGACAGTGAGGATCCAAAGATTTCTGTCAAGGCCTCAGCAATTTCCTCTCTAGCCTCCTTCAGTATTCTGGGGTAGATCCCATCAGGCCCTGGGGACTTACCTACCTTAATATTTTTCAAGACACCCAACACCTCATCTTTTTGGATCTCAATGTGACCCAGGCTGTCTACACACCCTTCTCCAGACTCAACATCTATCAATTCCTTCTCTTTGGTGAATACTGATGCAAAGTATTCATTTAGTACCAAACCCATTTCCTCTTGCTCCACACATAGATTCCCTTGCCTATCCTTCAGTGGGCCAACCCTTTCCCTGGCTACCCTCTTGCTTTTTATGTACGTGTAAAAAGCCTTGGGATTTTCCTTAACCCTATTTGCCAATGACTTTTTGTGACCCCCTTCTAGCCCTCCTGACTCCTTGCTTATATTCCTTCCTACTTTCCTTATATTCCACGCAGGCTTTGGCTGTTCCCAGCCTTTTAGCCCTGACAAATGCCTCATTTTTCTTTTTGACGAGGCCTACACTATCTCTCGTTATCCAAGGTTCACGAAAATTGCCGTATTTATCCTTCTTCCTCACATTGTGACTGCACCCTTCCTATTCCTGATCTCTACCCATATAGCCTCACTGCCCTCTGAGGTGTCCTCCCGTAGTACAGCTGTGGTATTCTCCCTAACCAGTAGCGCAACTCCGCCACCCCTTTTACATCCCCCTCTATCCCGCCTGAAACATCTAAATCCTGGAACTTTTAGCTGCCAATCCTGCCCTTCCCTCAACCAGGTCTCTGTAATGGCAACAACGTCATAGTCCCAAGTACTAATCCAAGCTCTAAGTTCATCTGCCTTACCCGTAATACTTCTTGCATTAAAACATATGCACTTCAGGCCACCAGACCTGCTGTGTTCAGCAACTTCACCCTGTCTGCTCTGCCTCAGAGCCATACTGGCCCTATTCCCTAGTTCTCCCTCAATGCTCTCACCTTCTGACCTATTGCTCCCGTGCCCACCCCCCTGCCATACTAGTTTAAACCCTCCCGTGTGACACTAGCAAACCTCGCGGCCAGGATATTTATGCTTCTCCAGTTTAGATGCAACCCGTCCTTCTTATATAGGTCACACTTGCCCCGGAAGAGCTCCCAGTGGTCCAGATAATGGAACCAGGACCTCATGCCCCTTCCTGCCTATGTCGTTAGTACCAATATGTACAACGACCTCTGCCTGTTTGCCCTCCCCCTTCAGGATGCCCTCTACCTGTTCAGAGACATTCTGGACCCTGGCACCAGGGAGGCAACATACCATCCTGGAGTCTCTTTCACGTCCACAGAAGCGCCTATCTGTGCCCCTAACTAAAGAGTCCCCTATGACTATTGCTCTTCTGTGCTTTGACCCTCCCTTCTGAAATCAGAACCAGCCATGGTGCCACTGCTCTGGCTGCTGCTGTTTTCCCCTGATAGGCTATCCCCCCTGACAGTATCCAAAGGGGTATACCTGTTCGAGAGCGGGACAACCACAGGGGATTCCTGCACTGACTGCCTGCCCTTTCTGGTCGTCACCCATTTCTCTGCCTGCACCTTGGGTGTGACCACATTTATTTAACTGCTATCTATGACGCTTTCCGCCACCTGCATGCTCCTAAGTGCATCCAACCTAACCATGCGGTCTGTGAGGAGCTCCAGTTGGGCGCATTTTCTGCAGATGAAGCCATCCGGGATGCTGGAAGCCTCCCAGACCTGCCACATCTCACAGTCAGAGCACTGTACCCCTCGAATTGACATTGAGTCACTTAATTAGTAAATTGAATTTAAAAGTTTTTAAAAAAAGTTACTGTTAACTATATGTCTTCCTAGCACTAGGTTTCTACTATAAATGTGAAAGCTAAATACAGTACTCTCCGATCTCTGGCTTAGATACCCCTCTAATTATAATTAAGTAATTATGTTTAATTAGTTTACCAATGCTTAATTTTTTAAATTTAGTGTAGATTCCCAACCAGCCAATCAGGTCACAGCTTTTCTGTGATGTCACTTCAGTTCTCCCCCCCCCCGCGCCCCCCCCCCCCCCCCCCGCGCCCCCCCCCCCCCCCCCCCACACGCACAATTTGAAAAAGTAATAAAAGTAAAAATGAGTAAAAATCACTTACTTACCTTCCGAGGGTCTCAGGTGCTCTCAGGTTCTCTCCCTGCAGATGAAAAGTTACAGGCCAGAAGAAAGAGAGAGAACAAAACAGTAGGGAAAAAGCACCTTCTCCCACTCTTCACCGAATTACCTCACTGCACCAAATTACCAAGTTCCAAATTCCCACTCTGGATGTGTCTCACTCTGGCTGTTTCTCTTTGACCTGCGTAACGCTTACTGAGTGCGCTTTCTGTCTGTCTTTTATACAGACTTTAGCTGACCAGGATGACTCACACTACTTAAACTTCAAAGAGAAGAATACAATGTGTACCTTTGTGCCCCTAAACAGGCCTCAGATGACTGCCAGATAACTGCCTCTCAGCAATTAAGGTGGGGGCAGCTTCAGTCAATCAGACACTAATCTACACATTGCACTTTTGACTGAAAAACAGCAGAATTAGACTTACCACTTACCTTTCCTGGTTACCTCACTGCACCAAATTACCAAGTTCCAAATTCCCACTATGGATGTGTCTCACTCAGGCTGTGTCTCTTTGACCTGCGTAACGCTGTATGTTTGCAGTGATTCAAAATTGCTCACCACCATTATCTCTAGGGCATTTTGGGATGCCAAACCAGTGCTGGCCCTGCCAGTAATGCCAACATCCCATGACAGAATTGTAATAAACCACACGAGACCCATAGGGATACCCTAATCCATCTCCCTGTGGGACTTGTGGAATGCGAGCTCCCCCGAAGGTTGGTGGAGGCCTGACCAGATGTAGTTTGTGTAAAAGCCGGCCCGGAAAGGCACCGGCATTCACGTAGTCCCAACTGGGACATACTGGTCAGGATTCCCCGTTGGGAGTCCGTCTCGCTACCTCTGCCAGCTAGGGTGGAGAATTTGGCGCTTCATTCACTGCAGCGTGTGGCAAAATGGCCAACAGCCTGAATTTTAAGCCCGATACAGAACTGGACACTTTAAATGAAGAATTGGACATTTTAAATTAAACCACAGTCAAAACCGGGCCTGATGGGAATTTGATCAGCCAAGTTCGAATACACTGGACAGAGACCGACAGCTGGGGCAAGTCTGGGCCTGTAAATAAGACATCAGAAGATAATCGTTTCCATTCAATGGATCGATTGTTGTGGATTGCCCAGATGAAGTCAGACTTTCTGGGACCTAGACTTCCCGCCACTACCATATATGGGAGAAGGTTACCTGAAGATGGACCCCTGGGGGTGGATTCTTGGTGCCCTGTAGAGTTTCAATCCAACGCCATTGGGTGTTGTGACCCCGCCCCGAGACCTCATTGGCTGAGGGCCAGAGAAGCTTCTGGAAGGGTGCGAAAAGGGGTATAAGACAGAGGCATCCAAAGACCCTCCCTAGCGAAGACTCGATGCAGAGGGAGTGGAGAGACCCCATGGTGGACTAGAGGACAGAAGGAAACAATATGCAATACCCACCCTCGGAGACAAAGGCCCTGAGATGACCAGGACTCAGAGGATTGAGTCCTCTTAAAGGCGTACTGTAGTTAGGGTAATTTAAGGCATAATTGTTTTATTGTGTTCTAAAACAAACTTGAGTTGAATTGTGAACTTATGTTTGTCCTTTGTTCATCTCACAAATAAGGGCACCTGGTTATAAAGTTTGAATAATAAACTGGTCGAAGTGTCTGAATTTTACAGACAACAAACGGGAATGGGGAATCCCCCGCCGTGAAGAATACCTGTAGTAAATTGCACACATGTGACTTTCGCCTGGAGGAGAATCAAAGTAATCGTGTGTACGCCGCTGAAGTGGATGCTTTCTATGAGTAGAATAAACTTGCATTTTCTTACCTACAAGGGCCTCCTGAGTCTTCATAACAATCAAACAGCCCCTGCAAAATCCTTCTGGGTTAAATTCTCCGCCTCACGGCACTGCGAACGCAAATCGCGATCGGGCAGAGAATTGGGCACCGGCCAAGCTCGTGATCCGCGCCTGGTGCTGATTCGGGTGGCATGCTCCTATCCCTCCCAGGTGGCGATAACAAGGCTTGCGCCCCACAACGGCGGGCATGCAAAACCGCCATTTGCATGCATTTAAATATACTTAGTGCGTTTGACCCACTCTGCTTTGAGCCTCCATGATGCTCCGCCCCTTTCAGGCGAAAGTCGCGCGGGTGTAATTTACGACAGGTATTTACACGCAGGGACTGGGCGCTATGGCTGCTGAGGGGGAGAGGGAAGGTCAGCAAAGTTCAAAAAACTGTTAAAAGCTGTGGCACTTACCGGAGGTGGCTGCCAGGCCCAGGGCAGTAGCGGGGAGAGACTTGGTGACAGCTCCATGGCCTTTGGTACCTTCCCTGGCTCACTATCCCTCTCAGGGCAGGGGCCTCAACAGTGCCACTATCAGCTAATCCACTCCATAGGGCCACGAGCTGTCTCCAAACCCTGCTTGTCCACCGTGCTCCAGCTCCTGGTCATCCTGCCCCCCAGACAGGTTGTAACAACTTGTGTGTCACACCCAGGACCCCAATCACTCCCTGAATGAGCAGTTGGTGTGTGACCACCAGCTGCACATCATGCACGTCTGTGCCCGATACCCAGGCAACGTGCACGATGCATGTATCCTGGTGAACTCACCCGTTCCTGTCACCTTCAAGGTGCTTCCTCGGGTGAGGGGTTCGCTCTTGGGTGACTGGGGTTACCCACTGAGGTCTTGGCTAATGGCACCTCTCCAGTGGCCAGAGGCTGATGTGGAGACCCATTATAACGATGCCCATTCAGCAACCAGGAGCGTCATTGAGCAGTATATAGGCATCCTCTAGCTGTGTTTCTGATGCCTGGACCACTCCGGTGGGACATTACATAATAACCCCAGGAGAATCTCTAACATCATGCTGGCCTGCTACGTCTGGCACAATATCACTCAGCAGAGGAGGAACATGCCTAAGGAGGAGGAGGAATGCAGGCCTCATCTGATGAGGAGGATGGCCAGGAAAAACCAGGCCCCTTCCCCACAGACGCCCCAATCCTCACAGGTCCCTCCTCCCTACACTGCACCACCCTTGTCCCTCCTCCCTTCACTCTATTCCACTACCCCAGCACTCCTCCCCTCTCCGAGGGTCCTATCAGCATCACTACAGGGTGTTGGACTTGGGCAGGTCTTGTCCATGGAATGGAAGATGATAATGACTCGCTGTGAGATGAGCTCTGGTGCTCCCCATCATTTGATTAAGTCTGGCTCTTGCCTTCTGGATCACATTCCACTGTCCAGCCGGGTGATCCCTGCGCGTGTGCTGGCCGTTCCATCTCATGGGCCCATATATTCTTTGGGAGGGGCGGGGGGGGGGGGGGGGGGGGGGGGAGGTGTTGCAGTTATGGAGATGGTGAGCCGTGAAGTATCCAGCTGTGAAGCTAACTGCAATGTTTATAAACATCAAAGTATGATTGATAGCTCCTGGACCACAGCAAAGAGAGGTAAGTGCTTTCTGTTAGTTTCACAGCTGACTACTTCAAAGCCACTCAAGCATGAAGGGAGATGAATTATTCAACACAGAGAACTGGGTGGGTGTGGAAGCTGTCAATCACAGCCTAGTAAAACCAGCATCACAGAGAAATGAATGAATGGTTTGCAGATCAAAGATCTGAGGAGATTTAAAGCCAGCTGACTGGTTTTGTCTTTCTAAGGATGGACAGGTGCTGCCTCCTCTGCCTGAGCCAGCAACATCTTGCACTGGGGAGTTTTAAGGCAGTGATTTTTTTCAGTGCCTCTGTCTGGGCTGCTCTCTAGCTTCCAGGCAGAGTCCTCTCTTTTAGGGGAATTCCAGACAGGGGTCTCTTTAATTAGAGGATCTCTGGTGTGGGGGCGGTGGGGGTGGGGGATGGTGCGGGTTGGGTCGGCAGGTCTTGAATGATGGGTTGAGGGTGGCTCTCCAACAGGCTTTCGGAGCAATTCGCTTAAAAAGTTACTCCCTTGCGCCAGGGCCACGTTTGCCAAGATCTACTCCAATTCTCGCCCACCTGATTCCTGGCCCAAGAGGACTGGGGAATCATGAGGGCCTGGAGAATATGGTGCCCGGCCTATTAATGGGAAGCAGACGGGTCTTAATGAGCCATTTGCATCCTCCAGCTGGCATGGGGATTGAACTTTGATCCCGACGCCACTGGGGAACCGGAGCATTGGAACGGGATAGGCCGATAATGGATTCTCCGCTGCCCGCCACCGGTCGTGGAGTTCCTTGTGCCGTGGAGGATTCAGCCCTATCTCTCATAACTCTTGTAAACTCCAACACGTGTAGGCCCAACCTGCTCACCCTTTCCTCATAAGATATGGTGGCACAGTTGTTAGTACTGCTGCCTCACAGTGCCAGGGACCTCCAGCCTCAGGTGGCTGTCTGTGTGGAGTTTGCGCGTTCTCCCCGTGTCCGCGTGGGTTTCCTCCGGATGCTCCGGTTTCCTCCCACAGTCCAAAAATGTGCGGGTTAAGTGGATTTTCCATGCTAAAATTGCCCCTCAGTGTTCAAAGATCAGGTGGGGTTACAGGGTTACAGGGATAGGGCGGAGGAGTGGGCCTAGGTTAGGGTGCTCTTTCGGAGGGCCGGTGCAGACCCGATGGGACGAGTGGCCTCCTTCTGTGCGGTAGAGATTCTATGAACCTCCCCTCAACTCAGATTATCAACCTTGTGAACCTTGTTCGACCTACCTCTAATGCGACCAGGATATCATCCAAGGAGAAGGAAGGCTACTTTAGTGTCGGCTCAGTGTTGAAAGCTGTAATTGTTGGTGAGAAAACAAATCACGTTTTCTCCCATACAAAGTAATGAGTCAGCTCAGGTGAAAGAAAATTGAGCTTGTTTTAATCTTGCCCTTCAATATATATATTCTAATCACCAAGTCAATGAATGAACACTCCAGTGAATTTAGTAATGAAGTCGCTGGCTGGAAGCTGATAAATGTAGAATACTAGAATTCGTGCTTTGATTGGCTTGAGGTTTCTGCACCAGCTTAACTATCTTGCAGACAAAAACAAAATGCCATTCATTGCAAATGGTTTAATTCAGACACATTATTCCATAACTTTTGAATTGAAAAGATCACTGTTTACGAATTTGATTCCTACCAATACAATTCTGCTAATGTTACCCAACCCACTTCAGAATTGTAATATATTTTTGCTAGGTTGCAGATGAAGAATGGCTGGTGTCTGGCTGACGTCAATCCATAAACATAGGTTTACTATCCCTCCTTCTCATGCACCCGCCCTCCCTTCTTCCAGACTACCACTCTCTCTTCATATCCCTCCTTCCCACCCTCTTGCCTGCTCTCCCACTCCCCACCTCTCCCTCTCTCTTCCTTGCATTCATTCCTCTTTCTTTCTCCCCCCTTATCAATACCTAAACTGTAAAATAACATTTGTTTGATTAACAATATGTTTTTTTATTGACTGTGGAATACCTTGCCCCCACAAAAAAAAGTAACAACAGTACATTTACACAAAAGTGAGCTTTTCTTTTTTTTAATGCATTTACGGGATGTGGGTGTCGCTGGTTAGGCCAGCATTTATTGCCCATCCCCAGCTGCCCTTCAGAAGGTGGTGTGAGTTGCCTTCTTGAACTGCTGTAATCTTGAGGTGTAGGTACACCCACTGTGCTGTTAGGGAGGGAGTTCCAGGATTTTGCCCCAGCGACAGTGAAGGAACGGCCGACATATTTCCAAGTCAGGGTGGTGAGTGACTTGGAGGGGAACCTCCAGGTGGTGGGGTTCCCAGATATCTACTGCTCTTGTCCTTCTAGATGGTAGTGGTAATGGGTTTGGAAGGTGCTGTCTAAGGAGCCTTGGTGAGTTACTGCAGTGCATCTTGTAGATGGGATACACGGCAGCCACTGTTCGTTGGTGGTGGAGGCATTGAATGTTTGTGGAAAGAGGAGCTATCAAGCTGGCTGCTTTGTCCTGGATGATGTTGAGCTTCTTGTTGTTGGAGCTGCACTCATCCAGGCAAGTGGAGAGATTCCATTACACTTCTGACTTGTAGATGGTTGACAGGCTTTAGCGGGGGGTCAGTAGGTGAGTTACTTGCCAAAAGATTCCTAGCCTTTGACCTGCTCTGGTAGCCACAGTATTAATATGGTTAGTCCAGTTCAGTTTCTGATCAATGGTCACCCCCAGGATACTGATTGTGGGGGATTCTGTGATGGTAATGCCATTGAATGTCAAGAAGTGATAGTTAGATCCTTTCTTGTAGGAGCGTGGCCATTGACTGGCACTTGTGTGGCTTAAATGTAACTTGTCACTTGTCAGCCCATGCCTGGATATTGTCCGGGTCTTGCTGCATTTGGACATGGACTATTTCACTATCTGAGGAGTCGCAAATGGTGCTGAACATTGTGCAGTCATCGGTGAACATCCCCACTTCTGACCTTATGATGGAAGGGAGGTCATTGATGAAGCATCTGAAGATGGTTGGACCTAGGACACGACCCTGAGAAACTCCTGCAGTGATGTCCTGGAGCTGAGAAGATTGACCTCCAGCTACCACAAGCATCTTCCTTTGTGCCGGGTATGACTCCAACCAGCGGAGAGTTTCCCCCTGATTCCCATTGACTCCAGTTTAGCTCGGGCTCCTTGATGCCATACTTGGTCAAATGCTGCCTTGATGTCAAATGCAATCACTCACACGTCACCTCTGGCATTCAGCATTTTGTCCATGTTTGAACCAAGGTTGCAATGAGGTTAGGTGCTGAGTGACCCTGGCAGAACCCAAGCTGAGCGTCCATGAACAGGTTATTGCTGAGTAAGTGCTGCTTAATAGCACTATTGATGATTCGTTCCATCACTTTGCTGCTGACAGAGAGTAGACTGATCGGGCAGTAATTGGCTGGGTTGGATTTGCCCTGTTTCTTGTGTACAGGACACACCTGGGCAATTTTCCACATTGCTGGGTAGATGCCAGTGTTGCAGCTGTGCTGGAACAGCTTGGCTAGGGGCACGGCAAGTTCTGGAGCACAAGTCTTCAGTACTATTGTCAGAATATTGTCAGGACCAATATCCTTTGCAGTATCCAGCTCCTTCAGACATTTCTTGATATCACGTGGAGTGAATCGCATTGGTTGAAGACTGACATCTGTGATGCTGGGGACATCTGCATGAGGCCGATATGAACCATCCACTCGGCACTTCTGGCTGAAGATTGTTGCGAATTCCTCGGCTTTGGCTTTTGCACAGATCTGCTGGGCGCCTCCATCATTGAGGACGGGGATATTTGTGGAGCCTCCTCCTCCAGTGAGTTGTTTAACTGTCCACCTCCATTCACGGATGGATATGGCAGGACTGCAGAGCTTAAATCTGATGCATTCATTGTGGAATTGTTTATCTCTGTCTATTAATCACTGTCTGTGCTGTTTGCCACACAAGGAGTCCTGTGTTGTAGCTTCACCTGAGTGACACCTCATTTTTAGGTATGCCTGGTGCTGCTCCTGGTACGCTCTCCTGCACTCTTCATTGAACCTCTTCATTGTGGTTGAGTACAATTCTGCTGTGCCTCATGGATGCCTAATCTTGAGTTGCTCAATCTGTTTGAGCACAGTGGTAGTGCTATTTAGCACAGTGGTAGTGCCACACAACACAATGGAGAGTATCCTCAATGTGAAGACAGAACTTTGTCTCCACATGGACTGTGCGATGGTCACTTCTACCGATACTATCATCTGCAGCAGGCAGGTTGGTGAGGGTGAGGTCAAGTATGTTTTTCCCTCTTGTTGGTTCCCTCGCCACCCGCTGCCATCCCAGTCAAGCAGCTATGTCCTTTTAGGATCCGCCCAACTTGGCCTGTGATGGCACGACTGGGCCACTCTTGGTGGTGGACATTGAAGTCCTCCACCCAGAGGATATTCTGTACCCTTGACACCCTCAGTGCTTCCTCCAAGTGGTGTTCAACACGGAGGAGTACTGATTCATCAGTTGATGTTGGCTGGTGCGTGGTAATCAGCAGGAGGTTTCTTTGCCCATGTTTAACCTGAAGCCATGAAGCTCGTCGATGGACTCCCAGGGCAACTCCCTCCCAACTGTAAGGTATGATTCTGTGAGCATGGCTGTTGTTTAACCAGTCTGTGAGACAGCTCTCCCAACTTTGGCACAAGCCCCGGATGTTAGTAAGGAGAATATTTCAGTGTTTGCCGTTCTCGTTTCTGGTGCCTGGGCTGATGCCAGGTGGTCCGCCCGGTTTCATTCCTTTTTTGTGTTTCGTAGCGATTGAACACAACTGAGTGGCTCGCTGGGCCATTTGAAAGTCCAACACATTGCTGTGGGTCTGGAGTCCCATATAGGCCAGACCAGGTAAGAATGGCAGATTTCCTTCCCTCAAGGGCATTAGTGAACCGTCTGCCGTGATGGGATTCGAACCCTAGTCCCCAGATCATTACCCTGAGTCTGGATTACTAGTCCAGCACCAATGCCACCGGCTCCCCGATGCAAAGGGATCAAAACAAGGGTCAATAGGAAGTACATTTAAAAGATTATTAAATATCAATCATTACAAGAATTCCTTGATTGATAATGATTGACAAAAATATGCAATCATGACTATTGCTTTCAAAGCTATTCGCAATCTAACACTCCATCTAGAATCCATTTGATTTTTTTTCCCCATCTCACAATATAAGAGGAGAATTTATCTAATTCTTCAAGAAAACAATACACATTCTGATGAAAGGCATTTCCACGAACTGTTTGGATCTCTAATATAGATTGTTTCGGGTCTGTGGGGTTGCGCTGGGCACAGGGTCCATGTCATTAGGCTCACGGTTAAGACCTTGTGAAAGCCCTTGAGTTCATTAGCATTTTCTCTGAACGAGTTTCGTTTCTACCGGCACTGCTAATTTTGGCCCGGCAATATTTTCAGATTTATTTTTTTTAGTCGCCGTCAGCTCTGCGAGACCTTTAAGAGTAGTGTTTCAGGTGCACCAACCGATGCCATTTCCTTTCAAATAAAAGAATGATAAGCTATCAAACAGTAATATTGTCGTTCATTTGTTTCTTGGTGTCTGACAGCGAATATAAACAGCCCCTTGTGTCTAATTGCCAGAACTTCCCTGTCAAACGTGTACATTTATAATCAGAGGTCTCTGCTGCTGCCTAATCCCAACACCCCCTCAGTGCCTTGAAGGGCATCATCGCCAATGACAGCAATTTACAATAACCCTTTCTTTTTAAAAATCAGGTTATGACGAGCAGCCCACACATCCCTTTGCCTGCAACCGCCCCCCCCCCCCCAACCTCCACCACCATCTTCCCCCCCCCCCCCCCCCCCCCCGCCCCCCCCCCCCCCCCCCCCCCCCCCCCATCCCCATCAAACCAGTAGCTGATGAAAGCAAGCACCGTTATCATGGCAACCTCCTGGCAGCTTCCTCCGCTGGGCTTAGTACCGACTGGATGCTGCAGAACAACACGCTCTGCTCTCCTGATTCCAAGGATGTTTGCTCAAGGTAGTGGCAGGGTTACTCTGTTAATATTCAGGGCTGCCTGCCACACTGTGGGCTGAACACCAAATCCATGCAGAGCACAAACAATGCTGCGCTTGAACTGCTAACATGGACTTTGACTGAGTCACGTCGGATCCTGTGACGCTGCTGCTCCTGCTCGAGGGGAGGATTGCTCAACTTGTTGGTGAAATGATTTCGCGGCTGCCCACGTCTGCGCGCTTTAGTCAGATAAATGTGTTTTACCGCATGTATAAACCTTGTAAAAATGAGGTTCAAATTGGGTGGAGGTGGGGAGGCGGACTGTCTCAGAGTATTGAATTTACTCCACAGGCATGTGATGTCCGTTTGAAATCAATTCCGTCTCTCGGTTACACGGGAAATTGCTCTGTCAGCGCAGTCACCTTTACAATCATAGAATTACAGAATCCCTACAGTGCAGAAGGAGGCCATTCGGTCCATCGACTCAGCACCGAGCCTCTGAAAGAGCACCCTACCTATGCCGATGCCCCCACCTTTATCCTGGTAACCCATTAACCTCATTTAATCTTTTGGAAACTGATTTTTTAACATGGTCAGTTCACCTGACCAACACATCTTTGGTCTGTGGGAGGAAACCAGAGCACTCAGGAGAAACCCATGCAGAAACAGGGAGAATGTGCAAACTCCACACAGGCAGTCAATCAAGGTCGAAATCAAACCAATAATCCTGCCTTTTCAGAAATATGACGTCCTTCTGTGATCATATTAGAATGCATTCTGCAATGGGATAAATGATCAATTCTGTGACTTTCTCTAATCAAACGTTGACCATTGCACAGAATTGAAGTGTTAATTCTGCTCCTTAATTTTTGATATTGCAGCAAGACTGAATTGTTCACACTTATCCCCCTGTAATATAAATTGGTGCGATTGTTTGAAATTTGGCATTCTTGCATTTGACCTGATGAGTCCAAGGTGAAAAACTTTGGCAACAAGCCCCTGTTTTCAGGTGTGTGGGAAAAAATACATTGTATTCCTGCCCCTTAGTGCTGAATGCACAATGACCAGCACCTTAGCGGTCATTCACAATGTCCAAGCTCACCATCAATGTACCCTAAGCAATTCCCTTTGACATTAATTCAACATCGCTACCCTTTAGCACCAGCAAAACCAATTATTGTCTTGAAAGGCTCTTTCCCTGATACCTTTCATTTCAGAATTATTATTTGTAACTTTTCTGCCGCTGCTGTAGCACCCACCAGACATTGGAGAGTGAAAAATACAATCGGCCTTTCACAGACACTTTGTCAATAGTGCCCGGTAACTTGCCAGAATTCAAGATTCCATCAAAATTTCCAACTTGCAGCCAAAGTAAAGCTCAAGAACCCCTGATCCCAAAATCCCAATTTCCTACAGGTAGAAATCTGCAAGATGATTTTCCAATCTCACAATGGTGGTGGCTGGAGCATTGTGGTACATTAACTGCGTCATGCACAGCTGATTCTTTCTAAAAAGAAATAATTTAGAGTACCCAATTATTTTTTTTCCAATTAAGGGGCGATTTAGTGCGGCCAATCCACCTAACCTGCACAACCTCAGGTTGTGGGGGTGGAACCCACGCAGACATGGGGAGAATGTGCAAACTCCACACGGACAGTGACCTAGGACCGGGATCGAACCTGGGACCTCAGCGCCGTGGGCAGCAGTGCTAGCCATTGGGCCACCGTGCCGCCCTAATGCGTTTATGGGCAGCACGGTAGCATTGTGGATAGCACAATTGCTTCACAGCTCCAGGGTCCCAGGTTCGATTCCGGCTTGGGTCTCTGTGCGGAATCTGTACATTCTCCCCGTGTGTGCGTGGGTTTCCTCCGGGTGCTCCGGTTTCCTCCCACAGTCCAAAGATGTGCAGGTTAGGTGTATTGGCCATGATAAATTGCCCTTAGTGTCCAAAAGTGCCCTTAGTGTTGGGTGGGGTTCCTGGGTTGTGGGGATAGGGTGGAGACCTTGGGTAGGGTGCTCTTTCCAAGAGCTGGTGCAGACCCAATGGGCCGAATGGCCTCCTTCTGCACTGTAAATTCTATGATAATCTATGCACAGCTGATTCTAAAGTATCTATTGTTGTCAGATCAGATTAGTCGCTTAGAGATGTTAGATTTTGGATTTGGGGATAGGCGGTTGGTAATGTTAAGATAGCTTATTAAGGAGCAACAGTTTAGATATGATACATCAATTCATTGGACTGAATATGTATACGAGCTGTGACAGTTGGGAGCAATTTCTAATCCCTGAGGGCGGACGGACGGTGACACAGTGCGTTGATCGTAGTAGCTTGTGATAACAGCATTCTGCTCGCTAGTCAAAGTGTTGTAAAACTCTCCCCTCAGTCTTTCTCCTCCTCCTCCTCCGGTCCATCCTCCACCTGAAGAACATGGCTGCTTGATGAGCATTGTCACCTGACCAACGCTGACCCTTGACCCCAAGTACTTGTTAATGTACTCTTTTCTGGGGCTAGTAGCTTACCCAGTGGCAATCATTTGTTCAAAACCTTCTGACCAATGGATACAAGACAAGGTCTCAGGGTGTTCACTTCCCTCCAGCCCCGTTCATCAACCCTGCTCGACGTTAGCTTTTTAATTTACATCAAGCTGGGGGCTCATTTACTGGCCCTTTCCAAACACCTGCATAGTTAAGGGGCACGTGAGGGGAGCGATCTAACAGAAAAAACAGAGTCCGTTCTCAGCGGGATTAGCGGGTCACCGGGAATGACCCCGCTCTCGAACGGCACTCTGGGGGTTTTCAGGCCCACCGAGGCCTCACAGTTGCATTTTCTGCACTGAGCTAGATTGGAGTGCCATTTTTAAATAACGCTCCGATCACTCGACCCCCCGACGCAAGCCCCAAATATCCCCCCTCCAATGCCCCAACTCACTTGTTGGGGGGTCCTCGAGCCCCCCCCACATCCCACCACATACGGGCAGGGCACCCCGGACCTGATCCCCAGTGTGGGAAAAATGCCACCTGGACACCTTGGCACTGCCAACCTGGCACCCTGGTAGTGCCCCTATCAGTCTGATAGTGCAAACTGGACACCCTGACAGTGCCAGGCTGGCACCCAGGTGGCATTGTCAGGGTGCCAGGCTGGCAGTGCCATAATGCCCAGGTGGCATCAGCACTGCCCAGAAGCCAACCACCCAAGGGCCTCCGATCGCCTGAGAGACCCCCTCACGTGCCATTCCGCCTGTTCCTCGGCGGGGTTGGTAGTTCCTGGGTGGCGGTTAGGTCCAGCATAGCATAGTTAATTCAGCAGTTAAGATCACAACGTCTCGTTGGATCTCGCATGTCGGAGATCTCACTGTTGGAGATCCTGGAAAAGGCCTCCCGTGGGATCTACTGTCCGAATCCCGTCCCGATTCCGATGAGACGCGACCGGTAATTCGTGCCCAAGACTTCAAGCATGCCAAGATTGGCAAGATAAGGCTACCACCATGACTGGAATTGAACTGATGGGCAGGATATGCCATTATGTAGCCTAGCACCAGAAAGAACAGTGCCAACTCAATAAAACATCGCTCAACAATACCTCAGCAGCCAGCTCCTCAATTTATCAGACCACCGGGGAAGGACTTAAGCATAAAATCTTAGCAAGTAAAACACATAAACTGGTGCAACAGGAAAGTTGGGGTAAAAATAGCAAGTGTGCATGATTGTAAGGCAATAAATTTGGTCTTGTTCCCTTTTTGTCCAGGGAGTTTCTGTCAACTGCTGCAGGGTAAGTCGGCAGAATCTTTCACCACTTAAAGTATGTGAATTTGTCAGATGTACTCAGCAGGTCAGGCAGCAGCTGTGGAGAGAGAAAAGGAACTCACGTTTTAGGTCGATGGCCTTTCATCAGAAGAGTTCTGAAATGCAAGGGCGGTTTTGCAATGGGTCAGTGCCAGGATCAGAGGCGGGCCGGTGGTGATTCCATGCCATTGGCCTTCTGGCTGGATTCACCAGCCCCACCCCCAGACATTTTCGATGCAGGTGGCTCAGGTTTGGATTGGCTTCCTTCTTCTTCCCAGTGGTCAATTCAGGGCAATTACTGTTAATCACAGGGCTTAAGATTTTCAGTGGGCAATGAGGGCAGCCCCATGTTGGGCCATGGTGAAGGGCCGGAAACGGGGCTTGGGGGAGGGTTGGTGTGGAATACGATGGGTCACTTGAGGGCCCTCCAACCCGTAATGGCTGGTGGGCCACAGCTGCTCCCGCTAACCATCCCCTGGAGGGGTTGCTCCTTCAGGATCATGGCCCGGCAGCTGAGGCCATTTTGAATTACTCACAAACTGACCTGGGGTGAAATTCTCCCAAGCCCCCGCTGAAGGGTTCGATGGCGGGGAGGGGGGGGGGGGGGGGGGGGGGGGGGGTGGCACGGTGGGAGAACATGGCAGGAGGCCCAGAGGGTGGTTTGATGTCAGCGTGAATCTACAGCAGGACCTCCAGCTGCTGGCCGGTTGGAAAACCAGATGCCAGACCCTGATATTAGGCTGCAGATGAAAGCCCTAACCCCACGCCAGATTCCTGGGGGGTGGATTCCCTGCTGCCCGCTGCCGCTAGTGGTTGTTAAGCTTAAGCCCTGTG
The DNA here is from genome assembly GCF_047496885.1 of Scyliorhinus torazame. NCBI lineage: Eukaryota > Metazoa > Chordata > Chondrichthyes > Carcharhiniformes > Scyliorhinidae > Scyliorhinus > Scyliorhinus torazame. The sequence continues at coordinate 21,551,294 of NC_092721.1, read as the reverse complement.
ATTAACAGTTATGAGACGGAGAATCAAGAGTCGGGCTAAAAATGGGATCAGTGCCTGGCCGACTCTCCAGTCACCTGTTGGCAGTGGCCATGAGCCCAATTCTCCAACCCCATGTGATGCTCCAGCCCTCTCTGACAGGGTTCACGTGGGCGTGGATTTGTGCAAGTATTTTCCGGCATGGCCCTGATGCGGTGGGCCAAGGCGGTAAGTATGTAGCGTAGGTACCCCCTAAGTCCATCGGGTGGCCCCTTTCTCCCCCACATGCAAATCCTGCTCATCCCACCACCACCTCCAGTCCCCCCATAAAACCTTCCAACAGACCCCACATTAAAAAACCCCATATCAGACCCCCCCATAAGATCGACATTACAGATCCCCCCCCCATCAGCCCCTCCCACACCAGACCCCCTTATCAGAGATCCCCTATATCAGAGATCGCACCATCAGTCATCCTGCCTGGAATCTAAAGAGCAGTCCAGGCGGAAACTGTGACAAATCACTGTTTTTTCACTTTCCAGTCCCTTATACCTGTTGCCTCAGACAGAACTGTTGAAAGCCATAGCTGTTGTTTCATAGAAATCCAAAATACATCACAAGGCTTCGATCCTTTGATCTGAAAGGCCTTTATTCACTTTCAAAGATAAATTGTTTTCAGTAGGTTGTAATTGACAGGATAATAGCTTCCAGACAGCTAGGTGTCTGGATTGTCATTTCCCTTCACATTTGAATGCACCTCAAATACCCTGGTGTGAAGCTAACCACAATGTTTACAAACATTTAGCTATGATTGACAGCTCCTCGCCAGATCAAAAGCTTTTTCTGCTGAGAAAAGGAGGAAAAGAGGGAAGAGTGTTTCCTCGCTGTTTACATCGAACATAGAATCGTACAGCACAGTACAGGCCCTTCGGCCCACGATGTTGTGCCGAACTAGTCTGAAACTAAGATCAAATCAACCTACTCCCAATCATTCTAGTGCACTCCTTATGCCTATCCAATAACCGCTTGAAAGTTCCTAAAGTGTCCGACTCCACTACCATAGCTGGGAGTGTGTTCCACGCCCCAACCACTCTCTGAGTAAAGAACCTACCTCTGACATCCCTCCTATTTATGCCCCCTTGTAACAGCTACATTCACCCGATGAAAAAGTCGCTGAACATCCACTCTATCTATCCTTCTCATCATCTTATATACTTCAATTAAGTCATCTCTCATCCTCCTCCGCTCCAAAGAGAAAAGCCCTAGCTCCCTCAACCTTTCCTCATAAGACCTACCCTCCAATCCAGGCAGCATCCTGGTAAATCTCCTTTGCACCCTTTCCAATGCTTCCACATCCTTCCTATAATGAGGTGACCAGAACTGCACACAATACTCCAAATGTGGTCTAACCAAGGTCTTGTACAGTTGCAGCATAACCTCACGGCTGTTAAACTCATCCCCCTGTTAATAAATACTAACACACTATAGGCTTTCTTCACGGCTCCATCCACTTGGGTGGCAACTTTCAGAGATCTGTGGACACGAACTCTGAGATCTCTCTGCTCCTCCACATTCTTCAGAATCCTGCCGTTAACCCTGTAATCCGCATTCAAATTTGTCCTACCAAAATGAATCACCGCACACTTATCAGGGTTAAACTCCATCTGCCACTTTTCAGCCCAGCTCTGCATCCTCTCAATGTCTCTTTGCAGCCTACAACAGCCCTCCACATTATCCACCATTCCACCAATCTTGGTGTCATCAGCAAATTTACTGACCCACCCTTCAACTCCATCATCCAAGTCATTGATAAAAATCACAAATAGCAGAGGACCCAGCACTGATCCCTGTGGTACACCGCTGGTGACTGGGCTCCAGGATGAAAATTTACCATCGACCACCACCCTCTGTCTTCTATGTGATAGCCAGTTACTGATCCAATCGCCAAATTTCCCTCTGTACCATGCCTCCTTACGTTCTGCATGAGCCGACCATGGGGCACCTTATCAAACGCCTTTCTAAAATCCATGTTTACGACATCAACTACTCTACCTTCATCTATGTACTTAGTTACCTCCTCAAAGAATACAATCAAACTTGTGAGGCAAGACATACCCCTCACAAATCCGTGCTGACTATCCTGGATTAAGCTGTATCTTTCCAAATGATCATAAATCCTATCCCTCAGGACCCTTTCCAATAATTTACCTATGACCGAAGTGAGACTAACCGGCCTATAATTCCCAGGGTTATACCTATTCCCTTTCTTGAACAAGGGGACAACATTCGTCTCTCTCCAGTCTTCTGGCACTATTCCTGTAGACAGTGAGGACATAAAGATCAAAGCCAAAGGCTCTGCAATCTCATCCCTCGCCTCCCAAAGAATCCTAGGATATATCCCATCAGGCCCAGGGGACTTATCTATCCTCAGGCTTCTCAAAATTTCTAACACATCTTCCTTCCGAATATCTACCTCCTCCAGCCTACCAGCCAGTATCGCTTTATCCTCCTCAACAACATGGCCCCTCTCCTTTGTGAACACTGAACAAAAGTATTCATTTAGGGCCTCTCCTATATCTTCAGACTCCATGCACACGTTCCCACTACTGTCCTTGACCGGCCCTAACGTCACTTTGGTCATTCTTTTATTCCTCACATAAATGTAAAAAGCCTTGGGGTTTTCCTTGATCCTACCCGCCAAGGACTTCTCATGCTCCCTCCTAGCTCTTCTAAGCCCTTTCTTGAGCTCCTTCCGAGCTATGTTGTCTCCCTCAAGTGCCCTAACTGAACCTTGTTTTCTCATCCTTACATAAGCCCCCTTCTTCTTCTTGACAAGACATTCAACCTCTTTTGTAAACCACTCGACCATTTCCTCCCTGCCTGACAGAGACATACATATCAAGGACACACAGTATTTGCTCCTTGAACAAGCTCCACATCTCAATTGTGCCTATCTCTGACAGTTCCTGTTTCCATCTTATGCTCTCCAATTCTTGCCTAATTGCATTGTAATTGTGGTCACTATCTCCAAAGTGCTCCCCACAACCAAATCTAACACTTGGCCCGGTTCATTACCCAGTACCAAATTCAATGTGGCCCCGCCTCTTGTCGGTCTATCCACATATTGTGTGAGCATACCCTCCTGCACACACTGGATAAAAACAGCCCCATCCAAACTATTCGAATTATAGTGGTTCCAATCAATATTTGGAAAGTTAAAGTCACCCATGACAACTACCCTGTGACAACTGCACCTATCCAAAATCTGCATTGCAATCTTTTCCTCCACATCTCTGTTTCAGTTTGGGGGCCTATAGAAAACTCTTAACAAAGTGACCGCTCCTTTCCTATTTCTAACTTCAGTCCGCACTACCTCAGTAGACAGATCCTCCTCAAACTGCCTTCCTGCAGCCATTATACTATCCTTGATTAACAATGCTACTTCTCCACCTCTTTTACCACCTTCCCTCATCTTACTGAAACATCTAAACCCCGGAACCTCTAACAACCATTCCTGCCACTGTTCTATCCACATCTCCGTAATGGCCACAACATCGTAGTCCCAGGTACCAATCCATGCTTCAAGCTCACCAACCTTATTCCTGATGCTCCTCGCATTGAAGTAGACAGACTTCAAACCACCTTCATGCCTGCAGGTCCACTCTTGTGACCTTGGTACCTTCCTCAGTATTGCACTACCTTCAACTTCCTGAACTCCAGCAAGGCTATCTCCTGGATTACAAATCAGTTTCCCATCCCCCTGCCAAATTAGTTTAAACCCCCCCGAAGAGCTGTCGCAAATTTCCCTCCCAGGATATTGGTGCCCCTCTGGTTCAGGTGTAACCCGTCCTGTTTGTACAGGTCCCACCTTCCCCAGAATGTGCTCCAATTATCCAACTAACTGAAACCCTCCCTCCTACACCATCCCTGTAGCCACGTGTTTAACTGCATTCTCTCCCTGTTCCTCACCTCGCTAGCACGTGGCACTGGCAGCAAACCAGAGATGACAACACGGTCTGTCCTGGCTCTCAGCTTCCACCCTAACTCCCTGAATTCCTGTTTTACATCCCCATCCCTTTTCCTACCGATGTCATTGGTACCAATGTGTACTACGGCTTGTGGCTGCTCCCCCTCCCCCTTTAGGATCCTGAAAACACGATCAGAGAAGTCGCGGACCTTGGCACCCGGGAGACAACACACCAACCGCGAGCCTCTATTGTTGCCACAGAACCGCCTATCTGTACCTCTAACTATAGTCTCCAATAATTAATGCTCTCCTGCTCTCCCCCTTCCCTTCTGAGCCACAGGGACAGACTCAGTGCCAGAGACCTGGTCACCGTGGCTTACCTCTGGTAGCCCCCCCCCCAACAGTAGCCAAAATGGTACACCTGTTATTGAGGGGAACAACCGCAGGGGATCCCTGCACTGACTGCTTCTTCCCCCTCCTTTTAAACGTCACCCAGCTACCTTCATTCTTCGGAGTAACTACATCCCTGTAGCTTCTATCTATAACCGACTCTGCCTCCCGAATGATCCTCAGTTCATCCAGCTCCAGCTCCCTAACACGGTCTTTGAGGAGCTGGAGATGGGTGCAGTTCCCGCAGGTGAACTCAGCTGGGCCACTGACGGTGTCCCTCACCTCGAACATCCTGCCGGAGGAACATTGCACTGCCGTCTCTGCCATCCCTTCCATTTATCCACTTGACAATTACAGAAAAAAAAAGCTTACCTGATTTTCACACTCCCCGCAGGTTAGAGGTGGTGGAAGGGTTTATAAACATTGTGGTTAGCTTCGCCGTAAGATATTTGGTGAGAGTGGGTCTGGGGGGTATGATGGGGGGGGCTTTGTTGGGAATCTAAAGGGCCGGTCTTATGGGGACCTGATGTGGGGGGGGGGGTCTCTGTTGGGGTCGATGGGGGTCAGTCGGGAGAAGGGTTGGGTCGCCCTTATGGATATGTGCTGTGGGCGGGTGATCCGTAATTCCTGTGGTGGTGTGGGGGTCGGGGAGTGGGAAGGATACCCTTACTTGTTAGTGGGAGATGGAGGGAACAGGATTTTTGATGTTGGGGGAGGGGACCAACAGGAGACTTGTGCACCATCCAATCCTGCCCCACCACAGAATATGGCATGAAATCCCTGGCTACATAATTAGTAAGGCCGGGCCAGGAGATCTGGCCTGTTCTCCTGTTCGCCATCACAGTAGGAAGTATTCCCATGTTCCTACCCCCACCACGGCAATCAGTCTCAAAATGGGAGAATTCTGCCTCTGGTCTTCAGAGGGAGCCTCGACAGTGAGGCACCCTCTTTCCCATCGCAAATTGATAACTCCGACTCAGCTGTTGGAGCTGGCAATGTACCAGCTTTGGCGGGCCTCCCATTGGCCCTCCAGCCTGAGGAGCCTGCCTGCGCTCTTTAATTGGACCACTGCTTCCTTGTTCCTAATGTGACTGGCCCTGTACAAATCCGGGCGAATTTGCATGGAACACGCCGGGTGGGATTCTCCGACCCGCCGCACCCGTCTGCTGGAGCAGCGTGCCCCCGCCAGCAGTGGGATCCTCCATCCCGGCAGCCGCCCAATGTTGGGCATCCCCACGCCGTCGGGAAATCCGCAGGCGGGAGTGCACTGCCGGAGTATCGGAGGATCCCGCCGTCGTAGAATCCAGCAGGCTGTGTGGAGTCGGGACCTGGAACTGAACTAGTTATCTTGCTCCTGACTCAGAATTGAAAGTCTAGCCATTAACTCTATTTGTCTCTCCGAAGATGCTGCCTGATCCCCTGAGCAGTTCCAGCTTTCTCGGTTTTCATTTCAGATTTTCAACATCTGTGGTATTTTGCACTTTAAAATAAATGTCTTTGCTGTTCGTTCAGTGCACCTGCCCCTCATCACCACCCACTTCTCAAAGTATTCATTTCAATCTGACCTGCTAAACAACACTGGACTCTGCAGCCAGCACCTGAATGCCCGACCTTCCTGAGGTTGAATGAAAGATGACAGACATTCCAGTAGCCATTTCCCAAAAACCCTCTTCGTTAAGGATCCCCTTACTGAACTATTGCAAATACTCCCTCTAGAATTAGTTTTTCTGTGGTATTTATCACAATCCTGATGTACAGTAGCAATTCCTTCATATTCCGATGCACAAGGTAAGTCAAAATCCTAGCAAGGTATCTTAAAAATGCTGTGTTCCTTGCACCTGCTGCCCCCGGCGAGCAGTTCAACGTCTGATGAGAGTGGGCAGAATTAAGATTGGGCAACACTCCTGGCCGAGGAACGGAAACCGCTTCAAGCAACAATTCATTTGTACGTTTGATGATGTGAGATAAACTTTTCCCACAGAATTTACAAACATTTTGTGGATGCAAAGCTCAACCGAGCAGAAACTGCGCAAAATTCTTGGATACGCAGTTCCCAGCTATTGATTAACCAAATCCTGTCTGAGGAATTAACCCACTCATTTGGAAATTGTGCATCTCTTAATTGTTTGTTATCCAATAATAGCCTCGATTAGCTGTTTTCACCATCTTAATTAAGACGGGTGACTGAAAGCAAGGTGAGTAAATCATTTGAGTGACTTTATCGGTTGATTTTTGTTTATATCTGATGGGCTGCTTTGATAAAAGAATTAAATGTTTTCAATTAATTGGTTTTAAATTGATTGGTAGATTGTGATGCATAGTATTTCCTACCAGTTACATTTGAGTGAATAAGCACAATGATTAGCAATTATTAGCAATTAATTGAATCAATCAGATAAATGGACTCTTGCATATTTAACACTGCGAAACGTGATGTACACTTTACCATGCATTGCGGAAGTTGGTTAGATCAATTGTATAGATGTATGAAGTACAGAATGGACAACTGTTCGAAAATAAATGCATTTAGTTTATCAAGACCTTAATAATACACTCACAACGGACCGATCTTATCGTAAGAAGTTCTCCATTCCAAAGTTCTCCATCAAACATATTTTTAAAATCCACCCAATTTACTCGATGCACATTTATCTCCATCAGGAGCAAAGAGGCTATGCTGACTTAGACAAGACCTCAGCTGAAGTATTGTGTCCAGTTCTGGGTGCCACTCTATTTGAAGGATGTGAACCCATTTGAGAGAGTGCAGAAGAGGTTTACAGTAATGGTTCCAGAGATGAGAACTTTCAGTAAGAAGGATAGATTGGAGAGGTGGGTATGGTGATATACATCATTGTAAGTACACAAAGGGTTAATGTACATACACTACACCTAGCTAGACACTAGAGGGAACACCAGAGACATGACACACAGTCAACCAATAGGTCAGTAAGATAGGACACGACCAATGGGCATTCAAGATACACACAGAGGTGACACTACCACAGGGGGGCATTACACCAACCCATAGAAAAGGACACATCACACATGCTCAGTCTCTTTCCAGTGGAGACTCTCAGTGAGTACAGACACAGGGTTGATTGAACATCACTCCCACCACATGGATTGTAGCAGACTGGGTCGTCAGTTTGAGTAGCTATAGAAGGATTAACAGTAGCGTTGAATCCAAGTAGGAGAATTGTTAATAGTTTAATAAATGTGTTGAAGCTATCTCCAAGTCTGAACCTTCCTTTGTCAGAGTGCACATCAAGGAAGCAGCTTATGAATGGGGATTAAAGATGTTGGTTGAGGGTTTTTGTTTTTGATGTCTATGGTTTTTATGTTTGGTATTGTGTGGGTGATGTATGGGTACGGGTTACTGTGTGGTTATTGTATTAATGCTCAGAAAGGGACGTGGGTTAACACTTTTCTGTGTACACAGCTGGAACTTTATTGTACCTGGAGCAGCCTCACGATGCTGTTTGATGTTTCCTGCTTGTTTGATCTTTCCCATTTTTGTGAGGCTGCTCCAGTGGGTCGGAGTGGGGGATGGTGTGCTGGGGAGGGGGAAGATGAGGCCGGGGAAACAATGGGAGTGAGACAAGTGGGCGCCAGAGGGATGAGTCACCGGGCTAGCAGATTGGCAAGTCAAGGGAGTCAGGTGGTGGGGGGGGGGGAATACAGCTAGTAGATGGCAGGGGTGGGGTTATCGGGGGATGTTGCTGGGGGGGGGGGGGAAGTTATTCTGCTGATAGTAGGTAATGGAGAGGAGGTCGGGGGTGGAGGCGGCCAAGAGGTGAGCCAAGAGCGGCACGGCACATGGGCCGGGGGCGGGTCCAAGAAAGGTTATGGCTGACTGGCGGGGGGGGGGGGGAGGAAGGGGGGGGTTGTGCCCCCCAACCAGGCTGATCACCTGGAATGTCAGAGGACTAAATGGGCCAGTTAAAAGGGCACGTATGTTCGCGCACTTGAGGGCTCTAATGGCGGACGTAATTATGTTGCAGGAGACACATCTGAAAGTGTCTGACCAGACTAGGCTAAGGAAGGGCTGGATCAGCCGGTATTCCACTCGGACTTGGATTCTAAGTCCAGGGGGGTAGCAATTATGATCAATAAGCGGGTTCAATTTGAGGCGGAGGGCGTAGTCGCAGACGGCGGGGGCAGATTCATTATGGTAAGGGGCAAGCTGGAGGGGAGGAGAGTGGTGCTGGTGACCATATATGCGCCGAACTGGGACGACGTTGACTTTATCAAAAGAGTGTTGGGGAAGATCCCGGACCTAGACTCACGTAAGTTGATGATGGGGGGGGGGGGGACTTTAATACTGTCCTTGACCCGGGGCTGGACCGGTCATGTCCCAGAACGGGCAGACTCCCAGCAATGGCAAGGGAGCTGAAAGGGTTCGTGGAGCAAATGGGGGCTGTAGACCCATGGAGAGCCAGACAGCCGACGGGAAGGGGCTACTCGTTCTACTCGCATGTTCATAAAGTATATTCTAGGATTGATTTCTTTATCTTGAGCAGGGACTGTGTGGGGGAGGTAAAGAATACGGAATACTCGGCAATCGCTATCTCGGATCATGCCCCGCATTGGGTGGACCTGCAGGTCGGGGGGGCGAATTACCAACGTCCACAATAGAGGTTAGACGTAGGACTGTTGTCGGAGGAGGGGATATGTGAGAGACTGCGGAAGTGTATGCAAAATTACTTGCAGGTGAACGATACGGGGGAGGTTTCAGCAGCGACCCTGTGGGAGGCGCTGAAGGCAGTAGTGAGGCGGGGAGCTGATCTCAATTCGGGCTCACAGGGTCAGGGCGGACAGAGCAGAAACGGACAGATTGGTTAGGGAAATTCACCGGATAGACGAGGAGCATGCGGGGTCCCCGGGGGAGGACCTACTCAGGGAGAGACGGAGACTGCAGGCGGAACTGGGAGTGCTATCCATGAGTAGAGCCGTGGAACAAGGGGAGTGGTGTATGAGCATGGGGAGAAGGCCAACAGATTGCTAACGCAGCAACTCAGGAAGAGGGAAGCGGCCAGGGAATTGAGTAGGGAGGAGGACGGGGAGGGGAGCAGAGTGGAGGACCCGTCAGGACTGAATAAGGTGTTTCGGGACTTTTATAGTAAGATCTACACTTCAGAACCACCGGAGGAGATGAAACGGTTCCTTGACGGACTAACCTTCCCAAAAGTAGGCGGGGGACTAGTGGACGGGCTGGGGTCCCCGATTAGAGCGGAGGAGGTACTGGGGGGCCTAAAGGCCATGCAGTCGGGGAAAGCCCCGGGGCCGGATGGATACTCAGTAGAGTTTTACAAGAGGTCCTCGGAAATAGTGGGACCGGTCCAGACTAGGGTTTTTAATGAGGCGAGGGACAGAGGGATCTTGCCGCTGCCGATGTCGCAGGCCACCATCTCGCTGATATTGAAGCAGGACAATGACCCGGAATCCTGCGGGTCATACAGGCCGATCTCCCTGATCAATGTAGATGCCAAGCTCCTGGCCAAGGTCCTGCCGATTAGAATGGAGGACTGCGTACCGGAGGTGATTGGGGACGATCAGACAGGGTTTGTGAAAGGCAATGTTGCTAACTTTTGGTTGGCTCTTAAATCGTAATTTGCTCTGTTTGTTTAACCTTTGCTCTAGAGTCGCCAGGTATCTTTATGATACCGCCACGAGGTTCAAGTTCAAGTACTGATCAATAACTCAACAGTAGTTGATAACCAATTAGTAAGATTCAAATCAAAACACATTTATTATACACAGTAAATCACTACTCATGCATAAACTCTACTTTCTAGGCTATTCATATCACTAAAAGGCCTATACTTAGCTTCGGACTGGCCCACCATGTCAGGGGAACAAATAACCTTTCATTCAGGTCCTGAGTCTGCAGGATTCAAAAGCTGGTATGGACTGGTAGCTAGGAGCGCCTATCTCGTAGCGAGCGTTGACTTGAGACTTACTTGGTTGGCGGCAGCGAGGCAGGTCACTGTCAAGGGTTGGTTCAAGTTGCTGAGTGACCCTGCCAAAGAAGGACGATTTGAACTTGGGGGCTTTACTTTATAGTCCCCAGGGGCTTCCCGCCCTTCGGGGCGGACCACGTACCTGGTTCCAAGTGATTGGACTGCGTTCCGATCACTTGGATTGATTTCTCCAATACTGGAGTTGTTCCCTGATCGTTGCGCGGTCCCTAAATGTCCGTTGGCCTTCCTTTGTATTGGCTCCTCCTGGCCCCGAGAAGTCTGGCTTGGCTTTATTCACCTCAACTGTTGCCATTGTTCCCTGGAATCGCTCATTACTATGCAGATGGCTGCTGCATTACTGTGCAGATGGTTGCTGGTTTCCGTGCTGTCTGGTTTCTTACAGGTTCCAATATACATGATTTCTGTATTTGCTAGTCTTTGCCTGTGTTGGCTGAATTTCTCTTCAGCCTTTGCGGTTCTCCATTTTAAGTCGGGAAGTGACCAACCCAGGTGGCTACACACCCTCCATGTGATCATAACGCGAAGTGTGAAGGATCACATAACTGCGTTGTCTTCATTCCCTGACCCAGTGAACACTCTTCTATGGCCTCTACACTGACCATAACTATGCAAGAAAAATTTTAACTAACAATTTCTAAGTGGCGCTATGTCAAAACAGGGACATGCATTACAAAAATTTTAAAAACGGTACCTCTAACTGTCCTCAATAAACTATACTCACTAAATATTCAATCATATTAACTTCCTAAACAATACAAAATGAAAGCAGTATTTACATTTTTCCTGGCTTGGTAGTCAAGCACAGGGTTGTACAATCTTTCCATTTCTTAATTTACAGAAGAACGTAAATGAATGTCCTTTATTATAGATCGAGGGGTTCGGGGACCTGGGGGTTCGCATTCGCGCGCAACCGGGTACACATTATGACGAAAAACACGTATGCCGTCTTCATTGTTGTCTTCTTCTCTTTTCTTCCTTTCCGTTTCGTCTTTTTTCCTGGATCTTCTGGGGTTCTGTGGGATCAAGCATAGTGTCTGTTACTATCTTGGTTAATATCTCGTGCGTTAGTATATCTGTCCTTTCGTGCCAATTCTCCCTTTATGATTTGTCACTATGTGTGAATCCCTCATTTTTTTTTTAAACCGAATATTCCGGACAAGACACACTTAAAAATACGTAACCAGTGCGAGCCATCTGCAGGCTGTGCGATTTCCCATCCAAATGTTTGAGGATGTAAATAGCATAGGGTTGGCAACCTAAGGGTCGCCTGAAAACAAAACAAAACTTTTTGAACCAAAAGTGCCGAAATGAGGTGCGTATGGGCCGCGACGGGTAAGAATTGGATGGAATCCCCGGGTAGGACGGCGACCAATGCCGTGTGTTCTCTACCCGAGCGTAGCTGACCAGAGGGGGGTCCTCAGGCAGGGCGGAGACCAATGCCGTTTCTCCACTGCCTGAGCAACCCACAAGAACGGGCAAAAATGTAGTCATCGTGGAGGGTTGCCGTAAAGGTTCTTCCTTCGAACTAGAAGAGCAGTTACGAACGGGGGTCTGGCAAGCTTTCAGCGGTTTCTGCCGATGAGCGTGCGGGCAAGTTCTCAGAGGTTTCGGCTGAAAAATAAGGCGTGGGGCCGTGGAAAACAAACAACATTTAACAATAACACTAACAAACAACATTAAACATGCTGCAGGTTCCATCAGAAAGGACATCGTAAATCACATTTGGACTGGGGTGTAACTAGTATATGGAGGCAGTGTAGTGTGGCCGAAGAAGAGAGGAAGGAGGAGTGAAACAAAAATGAAGTGGCCTTGCTGAGGTGTCCCTGCCAGGAGAAGTGGTGGGTAAGCGCTCACAGTTTGCATGGGGCAGCTGGAACCTTGTAGCTGCTGTGGGTGGTGTTCTGGTGGGGGTCTCCTGCAATCTCGGGCGAAGTGTCCTGACTGCCCACAGTTGTAACATGACCCCCGGGGCGCATAAGGTGCAGCAGGCTCTCTGGTGCATTGTCCCCTTGGGTATGGTCCCCTGGGTGGGGGGTTGGGGCTGTTGGTGTCTTTGCTGGTTCGGGGGGCTATTGTGGGCTGATTCCATTGCTGTTTCAGGGGGGCTTGACATTCTCGTCCATAATGTCCTAATTGTCCGCAATTGTAACATTCCTGTGGTTTCTGTGGGGGACTGTTCCTGCCTTCGTTCACCCATGCGGGATTCTGGTGCGTTTTCACCACTTGGATGTCTGCTTCTGCCTGCTGTTCCTCGGGTTTCCTAACAGCGGGTTTGTTTTGTACAGACTGCTCCCAGGTGCGGGACAATCTTTTTAAAACCCATTTCTCATTGTGGGCTTCCTCTGAGGGGTCATAATTCGGACAGAATTTTTGTCCTGCCTCTGTGGCATGGGAGATAAGGGTGCGGGTCCATTTGGCCATACCGTCTTGGGACAAATGGGCACGTTCTAAATTACCGAAAACTGCTGTGAAATGAATCCACAGGCGTCCAGCAAACGCTATGGGGTGTTCTGTCTTTTTCTGCCTGCACTTATTCAGGTCTTCTACGGGGTCACCTCTGTTGTAGCCGATCGCATCGAGGATCGCTGCGTGAATCTCTGCAAGGGTGCCTCCTCCTACATTCTGTGGGTCGGGAAGGGCTGCTACGACCGAAGGGTCTAAACTCAAAACTGTGAGCTTCACGTGCTCACGCTCGTCCAGGCCGTACATGGTCGCCTGCTGCTTTACTCTGGCAAAGAAGTGGTGGGGAGGAACGGTGTGATTTTCTTGCACGCGTCCCATAATTGGGTCACGGTTAAGGGGGCCGTGTCTCCTTCCGATGTGACTGTGCGGTCGTCTTCTGTATCTAACGTGGATCCAAAGGTGCTCTGGAATCCTTTCTGAACTGAAAGTAAAGATTGCAGTTCTGCAATCTGCTTCCGGCACTTTGCGTGATCTAGTGAGCTTTGTCTGTGCTCCGTGGTGGTAGTATGGAGTGCTCTTAATGCTGCTTTCAGGTCGCTACATTGCCTTTGCAATGCCTCTACCTGTTTCTCTGTTTCCTCTCTTACCAGGACTGCACGTGCATGTCCTGATAGGCCTTTTCTTACTGTGTCTGGAAGCTGCTTAGGTGTGCCAGACAAGACTGGTGTGCCCACTTGGCATCATCCACCTCTCCGTCCTTTGCTGTTAACTTCCTTCTTAATTCTAGGTTCTCTTTCTCTATCTCGCCCACATCGACCTTACTCATTCGATGTGTCTCCTCTATCTCTTCACGGAGCGTCCGAACGACCTCCTTTGTGCCTCGCAATTGTGCCAAACAGGACACGATTGCCATCGGCTTGCGAGCTTTTCCCAAGCTTTTCTTATGGATTTCGCTCAGGTTCTCCCACCAAGTATGTCCTATACTCCCGGGACCTGTTTCCTCATTTTCACAGAATTCGCTCCAAAGGGGCCATCCTTTCCCTTTGAGGTACTTTCTGATTTCCTCTTCTCAAACGGGACACTGTCCTACTCTACTGCTGGTCGCTGCGACCATGAATTATTCGGAGTTCATGAGGCGTTGCATTGCCTGCATTGCCATCTTTCCTCTCTAAATACTCTCTTAAAATTTGGAACGAGGGGTACTAAGGCGGTGCTGTAATTACGGGTACGGCTTTCGCTATTTTCCGGCATACAAACTCCCAACAGTTTTTCGCAACAAAAATCTATCAGTATTACCTTATAGCCCTGTTAGTTACGCATGCATTACGACACTTCCGAATTACGAGGATTGATCAGAACTGCTTGAGCACTTGTGGTTTTTCTGTTCCCAATTGGATTTCTAATTCAACTTTTGGGTTCTCCCGGAGTGGTTAAGCCACTTCTAAGTCGGGTCCCATCAGGATGTCGCCAGTAATATGTTGCTAACTTTTGGTTGGCTCTTAAATCGTAATTTGCTCTGTTTGTTTAACCTTTGCTCTAGAGTCGCCAGGTATCTTTATGATACCGCCACGAGGTTCAAGTTCAAGGACTGATCAATAACTCAACACACCAATTAGTAAGATTCAAATCAAAACACATTTATTATTCACAGTAAATCACTACTCATGCATAAACTCTACTTTCTAGGCTATTCCTATCACTAAAAGGCCTATACTTAGCTTCGGACTGGCCCACCAGGTCAGGGGAACAAATGACCTTTCGTTCAGGTCCTGAGTCTGCGGGATTCGAAGGCTGGTATGGACTGGTAGCTAGGAGCGCCTATCTCATAGCGAGCGTTGACTTGAGACTTACTTGGTTGGCGGCAGCGAGGCAGGTCACTGTCAAGGGTTGGTTCAAGTTGCTGAGTGACCCTGCCAAAGAAGGACGATTTGAACTTGGGGGCTTTACTTTATAGTCCCCAGGGGCTTCCCGCCCTTCAGGGCGGACCCCGTACCTGGTTCCAAGTGATTGGACTGCGTTCCGATCACTTGGATTGATTTCCCCAAGACTGGAGTTGTTCCCTGATCGTTGCGCGGTCCCTAAATGTCCGTTGGCCTTCCTTTGTCTTGGCTCCTGCTGGCGCCGAGGAGTCTGGCTTGACTTTATTCACCTCAACTGTTGCCATTGTGCCCTGGAATCGCTCATAACTATGCAGATGGCTGCTGCATTGCTATGCAGATGGCTGCTGGTTTTAGTGCTGTCTGGTTTCTTACAGGTTCCAATATACATGATTTCTGTATTTGCTAGTCTTTGCCTGTGTTGGCTGAATTTCCCTTCAGCCTTTGCGGTTCTCCATTTTAAGTCGAGAAGTGGCCAACTCAGGTGGCTACAGCAGGCAGCTGACAGCTAACCTGAGAAGATTGCTTAATGTGATCATGATGCCCCCGACGGGCAAGGAGGTGGAGGTGGTGGTGGCAATGGACGCTGAGAAGACCTTCGACCGGGTGGAGTGGGGCTATTTGTGGGAGGTACTCGGACGGTTCAGGTTCGGGGAGGGACTGGTTAATTGGGTCAGACTCTTGTACCAGGCCCCAAAAGGACGAACAGGATAATGTCAGATTATTTCAGGCTACATCGCGGGACCAGACAGGGATGCCCACTCTCCCTGTTGCTGTTTGCGCTGGCCAAAGAACCGTTAGCGATTGCGCTGAGAGCTGCAAAGGGGTGGAAGGGAATGACTGGGGGGGGGGGGGGGGTGGAGCACAGGGTTTCTCTCTATGCGGATGCCCTGCTCCTGTACGTGTCGGACCCACTGGCCGGGATGGAAAATATACTGGAAACATTGAGGAAGTTCGGCCGGTTCTCAGGGTACAAATTAAATATGGCCAAGAGTGAGATGTTTGTAGTGCAGGCAAGAGGCCAGGAGAATAGACTGAAGGGGTTGCCATTTAGGCTGGTTGGGGAAAGTTTTCGGTACTTGGGGGATACAGGTGGCACAAGACTGGAGCAGGTTACATAAGTTAAATTTGACTCGAGTGGTGGAACAAATGAAGAGGGAGTTTCGGAGATGCGATGCACTCCCGCTGTCACTTGCGGGGAGGGTGCAGATGGTAAAGATGACAATCCTCCCTAGATTCCTGTTCATCTTCCAGTGCCTCCCGATCTTTATCCGATGGTCCTTCTTCAAAAGGACCAGCGAAATCATCATGAGCTATGTCTGGGCGGGAAAATCCCCACAGGTGAGGAAGGCGATGCTTGAAAGGAGCCGCAGCGAGGAGGGACTGGCATTGCCAAGTCTGATAAACTACTACTGGGCGGGTAACATAGCCATGATAAGGAAGTGGATGGTGGGTACGGGGTCTATCTGGGAGCGGGTGAAGGCGGCTTCGTGCAGGGGCACCAGTTTGGCAGCCCTGGTCACGGCTCCCCTACCAGGTACCTGCGCCGGCCAGGTACTCCACCAGCCCGGTAGCGGGGGCGGCCCTGTAGATTTGGGGCCAGTGGAGAAAGCACGCAGGGGAGATGGGTGCGTCTGTCTGGGCTCCAATTTGTGATAACCATTGATTCGACCCCGGGAACATTGATGGAGGGTTTCGAGCATGGCGGCGGGCGGGGGTGAGGAGGGTGGGTGATATGTTCCTGGAGGGGTGCTTTGCGAGTTTGAGGGGCTTGGAGGAGAAAGCTGGGCTGGAAAGAGGAAATGACTTTAGGTACATACAGGTGCGGGACTTTGTACGCAGACAGGTCCCATCCTTCCCACGCCTCCCGCCAATAGGGATCCAGGACAGAATAGTCTCTGGAGGAGAAGGAGGAGAGGGTAGAGTCTCGGATATTTACAAGGTGCTCATGAAGGGGGAAGAGTCCCAGGCGGGGAACTGAAACTCAAATGGGAGGAGGAACTCGGCGGGGAGATGGAGGACGGGCTGTGGGCGGAAGCTCTGAGTAGGGTAAACTCAACCGCAACATGTGCCAGGCTCGGCCTGATTCAATTTAAGGTCGTTCACCGGGCCCACATGACGGTGGCTCGGATGAGCAAATTCTTTCTGGTAGAGGACAAGTGCGTTAGATGCGCGGGAGGACCAGCGAACCATGTTCACATGTTTTGGGCATGTCCTAAGCTTAAGGTGTACTGGGAGGGATTTGCGGGGGTCATGTCCCGGGTGCTAAGAACAAGGGTGGTGATGAGTCCAGGGGTGGCAATTTTCGGGGTTTCGGAAGACCTGGGAGTCCAGGGGAGAAAGAGGCAGATGTTCTGGCCTTTGCTTTCCTAATAGCCCGGCGACGAATACTGCTGGCCTGGAGGGACTCAAAACCCCCGAGGACCGAACTATGGCTTTCGGACATGTCAAGTTTTCTGGGTATGGAAAAAATTAAGTTCGCCTTGAGGGGATCTGTAGTGGGGTTTGCCCAAAGGTGGCAACCATTCATCGCCTTCTTCGCGGGAGAGTGAAGGTCAGCAGAGGGCGGGAGGGGGGGGGGGGGAGATTAGGGTATAGTAGGAGGGATAAACAGGCGGGGGAGTGTAAGTGGGAGAGGAGTGGGCATGTGCATTATGGTTGGGTTGAAATGTTGGTTTCCTGTTGATGTTTGCACATTTCTGTAATCTGTAACTTGTTTACAATGCCAAAAAATACCTCAATAAAATTGTTTGTTAAAAAGAAAGGAAGCAGCTTATGCTACGTCAAGAGCATCACAAAACAGTTCTCCTTGGGGAGAGGCGGGATAAGAGGAGATTTGATAGAGACGTTCAAAATCAGGAGAGGGTTGGACAGAGTAGCCAGGGAGAAACTGTTCTCGCTCGCCAAAGGTTCAAGAACCAGCGGACACAGGTTTAAAGTGATTTGCAAAAGAAGCAAATGTGATGTGAGAAAAAATATTTCCATGGGGCGAATGGTTTGGGTCTGGAATGCACTGTCTGGAATTGTGGTCCAGGCAGATTGACTCGAGGCATTCAAGAGGGCATTAGACCATCACTTGAATAGAAATAATGTGCAGGGGAGGGCGAAGAGGCAGGGGAATGGCACTCAGTCACCATGCTCGTTTGGAGAACAGGAACAGAGACGATGGGCCGAACGGCCTCCTTCTTCGCCGTAACAATTCTCTAATTCCTTGATTCATTGGCGATTCCAACAGTGAAACTCATTGCACAGTAGGAGCCAAATCTGATACATCAAAAGAGAGGTAATATTGATCACGGTACCAGGTAACGTATTGCTTTCTGTGCCCTCTTTCAAATCTAATCCAATCACACAAGATAAAACAGGGTTTTCCTTTTGTGGCAATTTTAATGTCCACCTGAGATTATAATTTGTGCGCATTCATTTTTGCTCCATTGGAGGCTTCAGTCACAGAGAGACAAAATATCTTTCTTCATCTGGAATAAATAACAACAAAGAATGCTGGGAAAACTCAGCCGGTCTGGCAGTATCTGCGGAGGGAGGAACAGAGTTAACGTTTCGAGTCCAACGTGACTCTTTTTTCATCACCTGTTTTAGCTCCTGGATGCTTCCCAGCCAGACACTCAGCTGTGACGGAAGAAACAGAAGATTACAGTGCTCTCTTAAATAAACCTCGAGTGTGGTGCCGTTGACATTGGCGCACCAGCAGCACATTAAAGCGATTCCTGCTGCTCCCCCCCACACCCCAACCCCCCACTTCCCCGACAACACTTCAGCAAAAAGCAGAGCTCTTCCTATTGAAGGCAGTGCTGCGTTTATTGCGGCTTTTAGCGGTTTCGGACTCCAGAAAAATGGGATTCAGCAGAAAAAGCAGGTAACTGGTTTGCCTGCTAGTTTCAGCCGCGACTGCAAGCTGAGAGTCTTCGGTTTCCTGTTCGCAAAACTGGGAAGTGCAGCATGAGGAGGGCAGCTTCACTTCAGCCTTTACACTGAACTCCCCCAAGTGACCAGTCGAATGTGGCTGTGAACCGGAATCGCCAGCTGAATAAATAACCCAGGAAAGAGGGGAAGATAGTTAAAATAGAGGGCACGTCTCACAGAACAATCTTTTCTCCCAAGAAGAAATTCCTTGGAGAATCGCGAGCCCAACCAGAGGGAATCGGGATACATGACCTGTGTTATTCATTTCAAGCATGTTGGCTGAGCTTGGAGGGCAGTGACATCATGGTTAAATTCAACGCAGGAAATGTTCTATTTTAAAAAGCATTCATCATTTTGGAGGAATTTGAGGTTAGGCCCCAGTTCACAATACAGCTTGCTCTCAAAGAATCTGTGCCTGACCGTCATGTTGTGCTGTGACTGAGACACTCCTTGTTGCAGTGAAGACTTTAACTTTTGTTTTAAAAAATAATTTTTATTCAAATTTTCACAAAATATCAACAACAAAATACAGAAAGAAAAGAACAACCCCCCCCCCCCCCCCCCCCATACATAAATAATAAATGAACAGCCTTCATCATCACAAAGGCAAATATACACACCCACTCAAGAAAAACAAACCACACCCTCCCCGAGCCCCTCCCCGGATTGCTCTGCTGCTGCTGACCATCTTCTAATGTTCTGCCAGGAAGTCTAAGAACGGTTGCCACCGCCTGAAGAACCCTTGCACTGATCCCCTTAAGGCAAATTTCACCCTCTCCAATGTAATAAACCCCGCCATATCGTTGATCCAGGATTCCACGCTTGGGGGCCTCTCATCCTTCCACTGAAGAAGAATCCTTCGCCGGGCTACCAGGGACGCAAAGGCCAGAATACCGGCCTCTTTCGCCTCCTGCACTCCTGGCTCCTGTGCCACCCCAAATATTGCGAGCCCCCAGCCCGGCTTGACCCTGGAACCTACCACCCTTGACACCGTCCTCGCTACACCCTTCCAAAAGTCCTCCAGCGCTGGGCACGCCCAGAACATGTGGGTGGGATTTGCTGGGCTCCCTGAGCACCTAACGCACCTGTCCTCGCACCCAAAGAACCGGCTTATCCTTGCCACGGTCATGTGAGCCTTATGCAGCACCTTAAATTGCATGAGGCTGAGATTCGCGCAAGAGGAGGAAGAGTTCGCTCTCCCAAGGGCATCCGCCCACATGCCCTTGTCAATCTCCTCACCCAACTCCTCCTCCCACTTACCCTTTAGCTCCTCAACCAAGGACTCTTCCTCCTCCTGCATCACCTGATACGTTGCCGAGATCCTCCCCTCTCCAACCCACACCCCCGACAGCACCCTGTCCTGGACCCTGCGTGGCGGCAGCAGTGGGAACTCCACCACCTGCCGCCGAACAAACGCCCTTACTGTCATGATATACATCAGCATATCATGGTGCAATCACACACACACTGACACACTGATGGACATACAGTAGGACCAACCAGCATACATAACATCGCAGCCAATCACCAGTGAGAGCACACGCACTATAAAGACAGGGGACACCAGAGTTCCCGCTCATTCTAGCAGCAGCCAGCTCCGAGCACAGAGCTCACAGCCTGCCTCTCAGACATTCATCATGTGATGAGTGCCTCACCTAGATAACGATAGGACAGGGTCCACAGATAAGCTGGTAATGCACGTTCCCAAAGTTACAGTATGTTATTACAGTTGAGTTGTTAATAAAATAGAGTTACACCATCTCCAGCCGTGTTGACCTGTTTTGTAGACCAGAACACCCAACACCACATGGTTCCAGGAGTGGACGCATACTAGCCCCTGTGAGACCTACCTGCAACTTATCAGCAATCCGCCAATCTGCAGCATGAATAACATCAACCCGCCGCCGCCGCTACGCATCGCTGGCAATCTAGGGGTGAATTGGAAGCTTTTTAAACAGCACTTCCAGCTCTTCCTAGAGGCCAAGGACAGGGAGAATGCATCGGACACCAGGAAGATTGCCCTTCTTCTCTCCACGGTAGGGCAACACGCCATCCACATCTTTAACTCCCTGACATTTGCGGACGGCGAGGAGAAAACCAAATACAAGACGATGCTCCTAAAATTTGATGAACACTTCAGCGTTGAAGTTAACGAAAGCTTCGAAAGGTACCTGTTCCAGCAGCGCCTGCAGGGTAAGGACGAGCCTTTCCAGCCTTATTTAACGCACCTCCGCATCCTCGCGCAGTCCTGCGGCTATGGGCCCACCTCTGACTCCATGATACGCGACCAGATAGTTTTCGAGGTCATGACGGACACCCTGCGCCAGCAGCTCCTTAAAATCAAGCAACTCACCCTAGCAACGGCCATCGAGACCTGCGTCCTGCATGAGAACGCCACCAGCCGGTACTCACACATCCAGGCCGCACTCATGTGTGCGGAACTTGGCTATAAGTTTCTGCTCGGCGATTCTGCGTTGTCGCGCGTCCTGAAGGCCACCTTGGAGAACGCTTACCCGGAGATCAGGGGCTGAATGCCCTTGACTGCTGAAGTGTTCCCCGACTGGAAGGGAACATTCCTGCCTGGTGATTGTTGCGCGATGAGTGCGGCCTCACACATGAGTGCGGCCTCAACCGGGACCTGGGATTCATGTCGCATTACATTCATCCCCCACCAACTGGCCTGCGAAATCCTACCAACTGTCCTGGCTTGATACAATTCACACCTCTTTAACCTGGGGTTACCCCATCTCTGGATCTGTAAAGATTTAATCACCTGCTAATGCTCGTATTCCAAGCATTGTTTGGCATCTTTGAATTTGTCTATATATATGTTTCTGGAACATACCTCTTCATTCACCTGAGGAAGGAGCAGCGCTCCGAAAGCTAGTGACATTGAAACAAACCTGTTGGACTTTAACATGGTGTTGTAAGACTTCGTACTATCCTGATGGACATACAGTAGGACCAACCAGCATACACAACATTGCAGCCAAGTGAGAGCACACGCACTATAAAGACAGGGGACACCAGAGTTCCCGCTCATTCTAGCAGCAGCCAGCTCAGAGCACAGAGCTCACAGCCTGCAACACAGACATTCACCATGTGCTGAGTGCCTCACCTAGATAGTGATGGGACAGGGTCCACAGATAAGCTGGTAATGCACGTTCCCAAAGTTACAGTATGTTATTACAGTTGAGTTGTTAATAAAATAGAGTTACACCATCTCCAGCCGCGTTGACCTGTTTGTAGACCAGAACACCCAAGACGACACTTACCTGCGTATATCTGAAGGTGTTCGCCGGGGGGGAGCGCGGACTTCTCCTCCTGCTCACCCAGGCTTGTGAACTTCTCGTCCACAAACAGGTCCCCCATCCTTCTAATACCTGCCCTGTGCCAGCTCAGGAACCCTCCGTCCATCCTCCCCGGGACAAACCTGTGGTTCCCCCGAATCGGGTACCACACCGAGGCCCCGACCCCCCCCCGTAACGTCTCCATTGCCCCCAAATTTTGAGGGTAGCCGCCACCACCGGGCTCATGGTATACCTCGTTGGAGGAAGCGGCAGCGGCGCCGTCACCAGCGCCTCCAGGCTCGTGCCCACACAGGACACCATCTCCAGCCTATTCCATGCCGCCTCATCCCCCTCCATCACCCGCTTACGCACCTTCGCCACGTTGGCGGCCCAATAATACCCACAGAGATTAGGCAGCGCCAACCCCCCCCTATCCCTGCACCGCTCCAGGAACACCCTTCTCACCCTCGGGGCCTTCTGCGCCCACACAAACCCCATAACGCTCCTGTTAACCCGCCTGAAGAAGGCCCTAGGGATCAGGATGGGGAGGCATTGGAACAGGAATAAAAACCTCGGGCGCACCGTCATTTTAACTGACTGCACCCTACCCGCCAGGGAGAGTGGCAGCACGTCCCACCTCTTAAAGTCCTCCTCCATCTGCTCCACCAGCCTCGTGAAGTTAAGCTTCTGTAAGGCCCCCCAGCTCCTAGCCACCTGGACCCCCAGGTACCTGAAACTCCTCTCCGCCCTTTTTAGCGGGAGCTCACCAATCCCCCTCTCCTGGTCCCCCGGGTGCACTACGAACAACTCGCTCTTCCCCATATTAAGCTTGTACCCGGACAAATCTCCCAAACTCCCTAAGGATCCTCATCACCTCCGGCATTCCCCCCACTGGGTCCGCCATGTATAGCAGCAAATAATCCGCATAGAGCGACACCCGATGCTCCTCCCCACCCCGCACCAGCCCCCTCCACTTCCTCGACTCCCTCAACGCCATGGTCAGGGGTTCAATCGCCAGTGCAAAGAGCAGGGGGGACAGGGGACACCCCTGCCTCGTCCCCCGGTGTAGCCGGAAATACTCTGGCTTCCTTCTGTTCGTGGCCACACTCGCCACCGGGGCCTCATATAGCAGCCTCACCCACCTGACGAACCCCTCCCCGAACCCGAACCTTTTCAGCACCTCACACAGGTAACCCCACTCCACCCTATCAAAGGCCTTCTCCGCATCCATCGCCGCCACTATCTCCGCCTCCCCTTCTACCGCCGGCATCATTATAACATTCAAGAGCCTCCGTACATTAGTATTCAACTGCCTCCCTTTCACGAACCCCGTCTGATCCTCGTGTATCCTGTGCGGCACACAGTCCTCTATCCTCATGGCCAAAATCTTTGCCAGCAACTTTGCATCTACATTTAGGAGTGAGATCGGCCTATATGACCCACACTGTAGGGGATCCTTGTCCCGCTTCAGGATCAGGGAAATCAGCGCTCTAGACATCGTCGGGGGCAGAGCCCCCCCTTCCCTTGCCTCGTTGAAGGTCCTGACCAACAGCGGGCCCAGCAGGTCCGAATACTTCTTGTAAAATTCAACCAGGAACCCATCCGGCCCCGGTGCCTTCCCCGCCTGCATGTTCCCTATCCCTTTGACCAACTCCTCCAACCCAACCGGCGCCCCCAACTCCGCCACCTGCCCCTCCTCCACCCTCGGAAACCCCAGCCAGTCCAGGAAGCGACCCATCCCTCCCTCTTCCAGTGGGGGCTCAGACCGGTACAGTTCCTCGTAGAAGTCCCTGAAGACCCCATTGATACCCACCGCACTTCGCACTCCCTCCTCCATCCCTAACTCCTCCGATCTCCCTAACTGCCTCCCGCTTCTGTAGTTTGTGCGCCAGCATCCAGCTCGCCTTTTCTCCATATTCATATACCGCCCCCTGCGCCTTCCTCCACTGCACCTCCGCCATCCTGGTTGTCAACAAATCGAACTCAGCCTGGAGGCTACGGCGCTCCCTAAGCAATCCCTCCTCCGGGTCCTCCGCATACCTCCTATCCACCCTCACCATCTCCCCCACCATCCTCTCCCTCTCTCTCCTCTCCCCCCTCTCCTTGTGTGCCCTAATGGAGATCCGCTCTCCTCTGACCACCGCCTTCAGCACCTCCCAGACCACCCCTACTTGCACCTCCCCATTGTCATTAGCCTCCAGGTACCTCCCTATACACCCCCGGACCTGCCCGCTCACCTCCTCGTCTGCCATCAACACCACCTCTCGGCGCCACAGCGGGCGCTGGTCCCTCTCCTCCCCCAACTCGAGGTCCACCCAATGCGGAGCATGATCAGAAATGGCTATCGCCGAGTACTCCGTATCCTCTACCCTCGGAATCAGTGCCCTGCTCATGACAAAAAAGTCAATCCGGGAGTAGGCCTTGTGTACATGGGAGAAGAATGAGAATTCCCCGGCCCCCAGCCTCGCAAACCTCCATGGGTCCACCACTCCCATCTGGTCCATGAACCCCCTCAGCACCTTGGCCGCCGCCAGCCTCCTGCCCGTCCTAGACCGAGAGCGATCCAGTGCCGGGTCCAGCACCGTGTTGTAATCCCCCCCCATTATCAGTCTTCAGGTCCGGTATCCAGGCCAGTATCTGCTGCATGAACCCCGCATCGTCCCAATTCGGGGTATATACATTGACCAACACCATCCGCTCCCCCTGCAACTTGCCACTTACCATCACATACCTACCGCCATTGTCTGCCACAATGCTCGACGCCTCGAATGACACTCTCTTCCCCACCAAGATCGCCACCCCCCGATTTTTTGCATCCAAACCCGAATGAAACACCTGCCCTACCCACCCCTTTCTCAACCTTACCTGATCCGCCACCCTCAGGTGCATCTCCTGAAGCATGGCCACATCCGCCTTCAGCCCCTTCAGGTGCGCGAACACCCGGGCCCGCTTGACCGGCCCGTTCAGTCCCCTTACATTCCAGGTTATCAGCCGGATCAGGGGGCTACTCACCCCCTCCTCCATAGCCCTTCCTTGGCCAACCACGTGCCCGCGTCCCCCGCACCACCCGTTCCCCACAGCAGCAGACCCCTGCCCCGACCTCCTCTACCAACTCCAGCTCCCCCTTGGCCATTCCAGCAGCAACCCGGTTTCCCCCCCCTCCCCCCATCCCTGGCTAGGTCCCCCCTAGCTGCATTGCTCCCCCCAATGCACTCTCGTAAGTCAGCTGACTCCTGAAGACCCCGGCCACTCCTGCCCCTCCATCGACCCCCCCCCCCCAGTGTGGAACTTCCTCTCCCCCCCCCTTGCCCACCAGCAGGCTCTCATCCATTCCACTGCCAGCGCGGGAGAAAAGCCCCCGCATCCCAGCTCCGGCTCCGTCCCTTCAACCCAAGTGCGGGAAAAAGCCCGTGCTTTCCACTCGCCCAGCCCTGCCTCCTCTGGCGAAGCTCCCTTTCCAGGCCCGGTCCCACTACCCCCAACTCAGGCCTCTCCTCCCCCCCACCCCCGCGGGGCCCCATCTCCCCTACCGACCAAGCAGTTTACCTACCCCCCCCCCCCCCCCCCCACGAGCCCACCCGGCGGATCTAATCAAAACAATGTCCAATCAACCCCCGACAAACAAAGAACCCCCTCTCAAAACACAACACGACAATCCCCAACCATCCCTCCACCGCGACCCCTCGTCCCCGACCCTCAGTCCGAGTCCAGTTTTTCGGCCTGAACAAAGGCCCACGCCTCCTCCGGAGACTCGAAACAATGGTGTCGGTCCTTATAGGTGACCCACAGACACGCCAGCTGCAGCATACCGAACTTCACCCCCTTCCTGTACAGCACTGCTTTCGCCCCGTTGTAAACGACCCTCTTCTTCGCCACCTCCGCGCTCCAATCCTGGTAGATCCGGACCTCCGCGTTCTCCCACCTGCTGCTCCGCTCCTTCGTGGCCCACACTAACACACACTCTCGATCAGCAAACCGGTGGAACCACATCAGCACCGCCTGCGGCGGCTCGCTGGGCTTGGGCCTCCTCGCCAGCACACGGTGGGCCCCCTCCAGCTCCAAGGGCCCCTGAAAGGCCCCCGCTCCCATCAGCGAATTCAGCATGGTGACCACATAGGCTCCCATGTCCGATCCCTCCAGCTCCTCCGGGAGACCCAGGATCCGCAGGTTCTTCCGCCTCGACCGGTTCTCCATCTCCTCTAACCTCGCCTGCCATTTCTTGTGGAGCGCCTCGTGCGCCTCCACCTTCACCGCCAGGCCCAGGATCTCGTCCTCGTTCTCCGAGACCTTCTGCCGGACCTTCCGGATCACCACCCCTTGGGCCGTCTGGGTCTCCAACAGCTTATCAATTGAACCCTTCATCGGCTCCAGCAGCTCTGCTTTCAGTTCCTTAAAACAGCGCTGGAGAAGCTCCTGCTGCTCTTGTGCCCACTGCCTCCACGCTGCCTGGTCTCCGCCCGCCGCCATCTTGGTCCTCCTCCCTCGCACCTTTCGTTGCTTCAATGCCACTTTTTTAATCGCCCCACTCCTGATCCAATCCATACACTATCGGGGGAATGTTGCTGTCCCCTTCCCACACCGGGAAACGTCGAACAAGTGCCGTTACATAGAATTTTTTCATAGAATTTACAGTGCAAAAGGAGGCCATTTGGCCCATCGAGTCTGCACCGGCTCTTGGAAAGAGCACCCTACCCAAGGTCAACACCTCCACCCTATCCCCATAACCCAACCCAACACTAAGGGCAATTTTGGACACTAAGGGCAATTTATCATGGCCAATCCACCTAACCTGCACATCTTTGGACTGTGGGAGGAAACCGGAGCACCCGGAGGAAACCCACGCAGACACGGGGAGGACGTGCAGACTCCGCACAGACAGTGACCCTGCGGGGAATCGAACCTGGGACCCTGGAGCTGTGAAGCAATTGTGCTAACCACCATGCTACCGTGCTGCCCCTACGTGGTCACCATGCTGAATTCGCTGATGGGAGCGGGGGCCATTCAGGGGCCCTTGGAGCTGGAGGGGGCCCACCGAGTGCTGGCGAGGAGGCCCAAGCCCAGCGAGCCGCCACGGGCGTGCTGATGTGGTTCCACCGGTTTGCTTATCGGGGCCCTAAGAAGAGACCAAAAGTCCGTTTTTAGCAGGAGCTACCGAACGTGCGACTTAGCTCCGCATAGCCGCAACCGGAAATCTAATGAAGACTTTTACAACAGAAGCTTTGGAGTTTTAATCTCGGCCATGATTAACTGGTTTATCAATTTGTAGTTGTGGAAGATTTATGACATGGCATATTGATGCATGAGTTCTTTGCTTAAAGATGAGAGTGATGCAAGGAAGTTTTTTTTAAATAAACGTTTTATTGAGGCATTTCTTTGGCATTTTAACAGCAACAAAATCAACAATATACATAACAAGAAAAATATATACATCGTGCAAATTCCACCACCCTCTCCCGCACGTCTTGCCATTACTTACCCCCCTAACCTACGCTAACCTAACCCCCTCCCTTTTCTGCTGACGATTAGTTCTCTGCGAGGAAGTCGACGAATGGTTGCCACCTCTGGGCGAAACCTAACCGAGACCCTCTCGTAGCGAACTTAATTTTCTCCAGGCAGAGGAAGCCAGCCATGTCTGAAAGCCAGGTCTCCGATTTCGGGGGCTTTGAGTCCCTCCACACCAGCAATATGTGCCTGCGGGCTACCAAGGAAGCAAAGGCCAGAACATCCGCCTCTCTCTCCTCCTGGATTCCCGGGTCCTGCGATACCCCAAAACTCGCCACCTCCGGACGCATTGCCACCCTCATATTTAATACCGTGGACATGGTGTCGGCAAATCCCTGCCAAAACCCCCTCAGTTTTGGACATGCCCAGAACAAGTGGACATGGTTCGCTGATCGCCGCCCCCCCCCCCCCCTGCACACTTCGCACAGCTATCCTCCACCCCAAAGAACCTGCTCATCCGGGCCACTGTCATGTGAGCCCGGTGGACAACTTAAATTGAATCAGCCTGAGTCTGGCACATGTTGTGATAGCATTGACCCTTCCTAATGCGTCCGCCCAGAGGCCCTCCTCTATCTCCCGCCCCAGCTCCTCCTCCCACTTTTGCTTCAGCTCCTCGGTCTGCGTCTCCTCCGAACCCATAAGCTCTCTATATATGTCCCAGATGCTCCCCTCCCCTATCCATCCTCTAGAGACCACCCTATCCTGAATCCCCCTTAGCGGCAGGAGTGGGAAGGTTGGTGCCTGCTTCTGCAAAAAGGTCGGACCTGTAAATATCGGAATTAATTTCCCCCAGCCAATGCAAACTTCTCCTCCAGCGCCCTCGTACTCGGGAACCTACCTTCCAAGAACAAGTCCCCCATCCTCTCAATCCCCACTCTCCGCCAAATTCGGAACCCCCCGTCCATCCTCTCCGGGGCAAACCGATGGTTGTCGCAGATTGATGCAAGGAAGTTTTATCATGATGTAAACCTTCCCTTGAAATTTCAGAAATGAAATAGATGACCTGTCCCTGTTGGAGATTTATATGTTTGTGTATATTTATTTCTTTATTCTTTCACAGAATGCGGGCTTTGTTGGCTAGGTCAGTATTTATTGCCCATCCCTAATTACCCTTGAGGAGGTGGTGGTGAGTCGCCTTCTTGAACCACTGAAGACCATGTGGTGTAGGTACACCCACAGTGCTGTTAGGGAGGGAGTTCTAGTATTTTGATCCAGCGACAGTGAGGGAAAGGCGATATATTTCCAAGTCTAGATGGCGAGTGGCTTGGGGGGGGGGGGAACTTGCAGGTGGCAGCGTTCCCGTGGATCTGCTGCCTTTGTCCTTCTTGGTGGCAGAGGTTGAGGTTTTGGAAGGTTCTGTAGAAGTAACCGTGGTGAATTATTCCAGTTCATCTTGTGAACGGTAAACACTGCTGCCACTGTGTCGGGTCAGTGGCGCAGGGAGTGAATGTTGAAGGTGGTGGGTGGGGTGCCAGTCAAGTGGGCTGCCTTGTCCTGTATGATGTTAAGCTTCTTGAGTGTTATTTGAGCTGCGCTCATCCAGGAAAGTGGAGAATATATGAATCCACCATCCTGATTTGTGCCTTGTAGATGGTGAACAGGCTTTAGGGAATCAGGAAGTGAGTTACTCTCCTCAGAATGCCCAGTCTTGGACCTGCTTTTGTAGCCACAGTATGGCTAATTTCACTCTGTTCCTGGTCAATGGTAACCCCCAAGATGTCGATAGTTATGGATTTAGCAATAGTAACGCCATTGAATGTCAAGGGGAGATGGTTGGATTCTTTCTTGTTGAAGGTGGTACTTATGTGGCATGAATGTAATTTGTCATTTGTCAGCCCGAATCTGAATGTTATCCAAGTCTTACTGCATTTGTAAGAAGTCTGACAACATCAGGTTAATGTCCAACAGGTTTGTTTCAAATCACTAGCTTTTAGAGCACAGCTTTTAGAGGGTGAGTGGCGCAGGGGTGAATGAGGCAACCGGGGAGGGGGGGGGGGGTGGCGGTGTCAGGTCGGGGGCCGAGGGTGGGGATCCAGCGGGTGCCAGGCCCGGAAGGAGACTGTGTCCTGGCGCCCGTCAGGGTGTACCACGCAGGCGTACTGCGGGTTCGCGGGTTGGAGGTGGACCCTTTCGACCAAAGGGTCCGACTTATGGGTCCGTACATGATTGCGAAGGAGGACGGGTCCAGGAACTGTCAGCCATGTTGGGAGCGAGACCCCGGAGGTGGACTTCCTGGGGAAGGCAAAGAGATGTTCATGAGGGGTCTCGTTAGTCGCAGTGCAGAGTAGCGATCGGATGGGGTGGAGCGCGTCAGGGAGGACCTCCTGCCAGCGGGAGACCGGGAGATCTTTAGACCGCAGGGCCAGCAGGACAGCCTTCCAGACTGTCCCATTCTCCCTCTCCACCTGTCCATTTCCCCGGGAGTTGTAGCTGGCCGTCCTGCTCGATACGATGCTCTTGCTGAGCAGGAACTGATGCAGCGCATCACTCATAAAAGAGGATCCACGATCGCTGTGGACGTAGGTGGGGAAACCGAACAGAGTGAAGATGCTGTGGAGGGCTTTAATGACCGTGGCAGAAGTCATATCGGGGCATGGGATGGCGAAAGGGAACCGGGAGTACTCATCGATCCCGTTCAGAAAGTACGTGTTGCGGTTGGTGGAGGGGAGGGGCCCTTTGAAGTCCACGCTGAGGCGCTCAAAGGGGCGGGAGGCCTTCATCAGGTGCGTTCGATCTGGCCGGTAGAAGTGCGGCTTGCACTCCCTGCAGACCTGGCAGTCTCTGGTGACAGTCCTGACCTCCTCAATGGAGTACGGCAGGTTGCGGGCCTTGATGAAATGGAAGAACTGGGTGACCCCCGGGTGGCAGAGGTCATAGTGGAGAGCCCAGAGTCAGTCCACTTGTGCGCTGACACATGTCCGCGGGATAGGATGTCAGGGGGCTCGGTGAGCTTCCCAGGGCAATACAAAATCTCATAATTATAGGTGGAGAGTTCAATCTTCCACCTCAAGATCTTGTCGTTTTTGATCTTGCCCCGCTGTGTGTTATTGAACATGAAGGCAGCCAACCGTTGGTCAGTGAGGAGAGTGAATCTCCTGCCGGCCAGGTAATGCCTCCAATGTCGCACAGCTTCCACAATGGCTTGGACCTCCTTTGTAACAGAGGCGTGCCGAATTTCAGAGGCATGGAGGGTTCGGGAAGAGAAGGCAATGGGCCTGCCCACCTGGTTGAGGGTGGCAGCCAGAGCTACGTCCAATGCATCGCTCTCGACCTGAAACGGGAGGGACTCATCGACCGTGTGCATCGTGGCTTTGGCAATGTCTGCCTTGATGGGGTTGAAGGCCTGGCGGGCCTCAGCCGTCAGGGGACAAACTGTGGACTGAATGAGTGGGCGGGTCTTGTCGGCATAATTAGGGACCCGCTGGGCATAGTAGGAGAAAAACCCCAGGCATCGTTTCAGGGTCTTGGGGCAGTGGGGGAGGGGGAGTTCCATGAGGGAGCGCATGCAGTCGGGGTCGGACCCTAGAACTCCATTTTCCACGACATAGCCAAGGATGGCTCAGCGGTTGGTGCGGAACACGCATTTCTCCTTATTGTACGTGAGGTTAAGGAGTTTGGTGGTCTGGAGGAATTTTTCGAGGTTAGCATCATGGTTCTGCTGATCGTGGCTGCAGATGGTGACGTTATCTCGGTATGGGAAGGTGGCCCGCAGTCCATACCGGTCAACCATTCGGTCCATCTCACGTTGGAAGACCGAGACCCCATTAGTGACGCCGAAGGGAACCCTAAGGAAGTGATAGATGCGGCCATCTGCTTCGAATGCAATGTATTGGCGGTCCTCCGGGCAGTTGGGGAGCTGATGGTAGACGGACTTCAGGTCCACTGTGGAAAAGACCCGTTGGACCTCCGACCTGATGAAGGTCCTGTCCTGGGCACTGTACCGTCTGCTCCTGGTGGCGACGGATTTGCAATCCGGGATGAGGTTCGCAAACAAGAAAGGTGGATCGACCTTAAGGGACGTGAGGCCGCATATGGTGAGGGGAGGTAGGGGTCCGCCGAATTTTAAGGTGGAGGTAGCGGCAGGCGATGAACGGCCAGACGGGCAGGGGTCCTGAGGCGCCGTCCAAAACGGCGCCAAAGATGGCGGTGCCCACGGGGCGCACATGGTGGGTGGCATCAAAGATGGCGGCGCCTACGGGCCGCATGTGGCTTGCGAGGAGGAAAATGGCGGCGCCCCTGGGTCGCTCATGGGGGGTGCAGGAACGCCGGGCCTGGAAACAGCGGCGACCGACCGGGCCTGGCAAACAGAAACAAAGTGTCCCTTCTTTCCACATCCGTTGCAGGTCGCGCTCCGTGCCGGGCAGCGCTGCCGCGGGTGTTTGTTCTGCCCGCAAAAATAGCACTTGGGCCCCCTAGGGTTGGCTGGCTGCCGCGCGGCACAGGCTTGCGGTGAGCTGGAGTCGGCAGCTGGTGGTGCCCTCGAGGGTGCCGCACGGTCGGGGGTGTATGATGACGTTACGGGAGGCCACAAGTTCGGGAGCTGCCTAGCTCCCGCAAGATCAAGCGTACCCCCTTCCAGTAGGCGCTGGCGGACGTACGCAGACCTCATGCCCGTAACGAAGGCGTCTCAGATGAAACGTTCTGTGTGATGGACTGCAGAAACTGCCTGGCAGTCACAGTTCCTCCCCAGGATGTGCAGGGCACGCCAGAAATCATCCAGAGACTCACCGGGGGGTTGCTGACTCGTGGACAGGAGGTGCCTGGCGTATAGTTGGTTGCCTGGCCGAACGTAATGTCCCTTCAGGAGCTCCATCGCTTCGGAGTAAGTGGGCGCATCCCGGATGAGAGAAAAAATGTCAGGGCTCATCCGTGAATAAAGGACTTGGAGCTTCTGCGCATCCAAGAGTTTCTCAGCTGATGTTCGGAGGTAGCTTTCGAAGCAGGCTAGCCAGTGATCAAAAGCGGACGTAGCGTTGGCTGCTTGAGGGCTCAGCTGCAGGCGATCAGGCTTGATGCGAACATGCATCGTTTTAAAAATCTTTGCTCAATAAATTGATGCACTATCAATCACCACAAAGACGCGAGTAGTGGAAGAATCGAGGCTTTATTCAGCAAAGATGTTGTGCTTCCTGTAGCTTGAACCAGAATAGCTTCAGCACCGGCGAGCACGCACATTTATACGCCGCCTACTGGGCGGAGCCAGCAGGCAGAAATGTACCCATGTACCTCTATTATACGTGTCTTACCGTAATACATATACTGCTAGTGGCGACTACCACAGCATCACACTTCATTTTATAATGCTCTTGTGAAGCGTTTTTGGGACATTTTGTTACATTACAGGTACTACATCGGATAAGTTGTTGTTGTTTCTGCATGAGTGTGATTCGATTGGAGAACCAAGGTCCAATTGTATTGGTTGGGTGAATAATGAATACGTGCTGTTATAGAATGCAGGGTTCACGATGCTATCGATACAGTAAATGCATTCCAGTAGCAATTCGTACGTCAATAAGCAGCAGCCGTTCCATCAGAATTGTCCAAATTAAATTCGACAAAATTAAATCTCGTGAGAGATAATTGTCATGGGCAATTTTAAGGTGCTGCCTTGTACTGCCCATGATCATTTATATTTGTATGTGTGTTTGTCTGTGTGTTTCTTACCCTTGGAGTGGCTGGGTCAGTTTTTTTTTAAAAAGCCAGCAGCGAGTCTTTTGTATTTTTAAAATGAAAAGGTTGGTTCATTTTTCACTTCTTTGCCCTGGGGGGTTACTAAAGGAAGCTATGTCTCACTCACTCACAGTCTGACGCATGCACAAAACTAGGTACAGATGAAAATAAAATCAATACTTATGAAAATGGAATGGATCTCAACCTCTGTTTCGATGCAAGCCTTGTTACTTCGCAGACACTTTGCTAGGTCGTCTGAGGTGAAGGCTTTCAAATTGCAGAGATGTCTCTGCAGCTCCAATGATTCTGAAGCCGACCTCTGGGAAGTTGGTTTTCTCAGGCGAGCTTGGAGGTGAAGCCAGGTAGGGAAAGGGGTGGGGGTGCAAGAGAGGGGTTTCTTATTTTTCTTCAACGGAACTGTGTTTGGCCCCTTTTTTAGCCTGATTGATTGCAGTAGCTCGATGACTGACTGTACTTGTCGGTCCGCCTCTCCCTGTGTGATTAAGTTCTGTTCGCTTGTAACAGTTTGCTATATTTTCAACAAGGAGTAAAGATGTATCATGTGACCTTGCAGCAAATGCCAAGTCACCTTCCAAATAAGGCATAATGGTCATTTAAATTATAGTCTGGATCCTCCTCCCATCTGCTGTGGTGGCTTTTCACACCTTGAAGATTTTTACACACCAGTCAATGTCTTCATGTGTGAAGTGAAACCATCAAAGGCAAAGGCGTCGATTTACAATTGCCGAGCACTCATTGCATTCCAAGCATCTTCCATGTCTGAGTATGTATTGTTTTTGTCTCCCCGTGAGACTAGAGAAAATGGTTGAAATCCACAAGAGAAGTCGTGTGACCTTAGAGTCCATTTTGGCTGACAGTTCATTTTTAAAGATGTAACTTCCAAAGTAGAGTTTTTATGATTTATATTACTGTCATGGCACGCCATCATGACATAACGTAATGGCCAATCTGCGTCAAGTTCGTTAAATCAAAAAACCTTAGACAAAGCCTGACCAAAAGAAGTGCTGGTCCCTCAGCACCCGTCTGTGACTTTAGCACCTAATAAATTAGCATGGTCTGCAAAAAAAAATAGGTTACTTCAAAGCAACAAAAAAAAAACCTCATTGTATAAATGCGCCAGCCAAATGTGGAATGGGTTATGTAATTCAGTTCAATGTGAAAACCTGTAAATCAAAAGCTTATCAATATTCATGGTTCCAGCAGACGATATTTACAGCTGGTCGCAATGGTAATGATCGTAATATTCTTCATTGCTTGGAAATATTTCTCAATGAAAGTATCTCTTTAGGAGACAGAGATATTGCTGATGACAGCTGATAACCGTTGACAAAGAGAAAGGTCATCCAACGTGGCTGAGTAGGTCAATTCTTTCATGCCGGGGATCATGTCACTGTGGCTCAGATGGTAAAGTCTCCAATTGGATAGGGCATTGGTAAACGGGAAACAAAATATCAGGGAGGGAGGAGGAATTGACTGCAGTGCCCAGAGATTGGCTTTGAGGTCTGGCTATTTCTAATATGGATTACTGATTATGATTCAGACGCTCAGTGTTAATTTGATGAAATTCATAAATAATACTAAACTGCAGGTGGGAGCACTCAAGCACGAGAAAGCAGCTGACAATTAGCAATAAAATCTGTTAATATGACAAACAAAATTTGATGCATAAATGTAAGAAATTGCACATTGGAAGGACAAACAGATGTCACACATAAACTGAATTGCATCTCAATAGGTGAAGAGGAAGAAGGTTTGAGGCAGCGAATAACCTTAGCACTTAATGGGACAGCATTTCCCCTGTAAGGCACTCACAGTGCACCCATTTCCCAGGCATAATGCAGAAGGCGATTTAGGACCAGAATATCATGGTCCCAGATTGGAATGGAGATGGAGCAGGGGAATAAATGGTAGCCGGGCCCTGGAAACGGAAGTCCCTGCCTCCATTCACAGCACCGGCTATTACCACTGCCACAGGAATGGGCATGTGTGGTTCACAGTGGTGGGAGAGGAGGTGTGAAGGAGGGGTTGGGGAGGGAGGTTGAGGGGGGCAGGGGTTGGAGGGAGGGCTGGGGGTTGCATGGGGAGTTGGGGGGTGGATGTTCCCTTGGAGGGGGTGGGGGGAGCGTTGGTGTCTACTCACTCGTGCTGCCCGGTGCAGGTCGTTGACTTTCTTCCTGTCAGAAATCTTTTAATTCTTACTTTTCTTTCTCTGTCTTTCAATCTCTTTCTCTCGTTAATCTTTCTGTATCTGGTTTGACTCTTATTCAACCTATTTCCTGTTCTGTAGATCCTTTGAGTTGGGTTTTCCCAGGAGATTTGAGACGTTGATGTTGGGACCAAATCAGGATCCTGAGTCAGCCGTTGCTAGCACAGTGCCCAACAAAGCAGTCTTTCAGAAGGTGGCCTCCTACTTGGTTGTATCCCCCGCCTCATCCTCCAAAGACACCAGGTGGGTCCAGTTGGAGGGCCAGAAGTACTCGAGGCTTAACAGACCCACCGGGAGAGGAAGGCACAGTCGAGGCAGGTTAGAGATTGTTGGGGTACCTCATTACAAACTCTGAGGAATGAAACTGTTTCCCCTTTGGAGAAGAGGGGAGGTCCCTCTGGGTGCATCATATGAGGCTGTTGCCGCAGCCTTTCTTGGCTACGGCCCCCTCTTTAGTGCATGGGTTTCCGGCTTCATCGCAGTTCTGGGGTGCCACAGGAAGGTCACCTCCATTGTGATGTTGTCTTGCCCATGCGGCTTGGGACCACTCTGCCAGTGGCAAAAATGTTAGCGTGTCCACAGAATTTAAACCAATTGGCTGTCCGTTTCTGTCTCCCCCTCCTGCTCATGTGAAACGTCCCCCGCAGCGAGAACGCCCCAGGGAGCCTTCCCACCACAGCTCCCCCTATTTCCCCATCCCTCTGTCTCCAACCCTTGCCCACCCAGGACAGGCAAAACTCAGTCCTTTTGCTTCTTTCGGAATCCCTAATTTTCATTGGTTAAAGAGAAGCACTGCATGTCCTGTATTCCATTAAAATCTGGATGTGGAGGTGCCGGCATTGGACTGGGGTGAGCACAGTAAGAAGTCTTACAACACCAGGTTAAAGTCCAACAGGTTTGTTTCAAATCACTAACTTTCGGAGCACTGCTCCTTCCTCAGGTGAATGGAGAGGTAGGCTCCAGAAACATTTATACATACAAAATCAAAGATGCAAGACGATACTTTGAATGCGAGCATTTGTAGGTAATTAAGTCTTTACAGAGCCAGAGAGAGGGGTAACCCCAGGTTAAAGAGGTGTGAATTGTCTCAAACCAGGACAGTTGGTAGGATTTCGCAAGCCCAGGCCAGATGGTGGGGGGTGAATGTAATGCGACATGAATCCAAGGTCCCGGTTGAGGCCGTACTCATGTGTTCGGAACTTGGCTATAAGTTTCTGCTCGGCGATTCTGCATTGTCGCACGTCCTGAAGGCTGCCTTGGAGAACGCTTACCCGAAGATCAGAGGCTGAATGCCCTCGACTGCTGAAGTGTGCCCTCGACTGCTGAAGTGTTCCCCGACTGGAAGAGAACATTCCTACCTGGCGATTGTAGCGCAATGTCAGCATATTAAAATCTGAGGTGCTTTGTAGTCTTTGTCGTGTCATTATCAACTTGTACTTCCAGAGAAGCAAACACAGTTTGAGTTAAAGGGTGACATAATTTGACCCACTATGTCAGTGGCAATACATGAACATTTGAAAAAGACACAGCTTTAATCTGGTGATTTTTGTTTCTTAACTATAAAATTACTAGGAGCACATCTGTGAAGAAGGAAATTGTGAAGCAATCAATCCAACCACATCCAAATATACACAACAGAAACACAACCCTAATGATAACTGAGCATGGCGGAGTTAATCACCTCAATTAGCGAGCTCTGCTTCACATCAGATGCACTTATAAAGAGAAAGTAAATTCAGACAAACATTGTTCTTATGAATACCTGGGTTTCCACTCGTCACTGTTTATAAAAAGTGACCCGACTCTACTACATTACTCTGCAATATTCCGTGATATGTTCTCGGAAGACTTCAGACAAGAGCCAGCTGAGCCCCAAGAGGCTCATCGTGTTGGGTGTTCTGGTTCACAAACAAGCCAACAATGCTGGAAGTGGTGTAACGGTATTTTATAACATGGCTATAAGCAATAACAGCTTAACTGTGGACCCTTTCCTATCACTAGCTATGGTGAGGCACTCAGCACATGGTGAATGTCTGTGATGCAGGCTGTGAGCTCTGTGCTCCGAGCTGGCTGCTGCTAGAATGAGCGGGAACTCTCCTGTCCCCTGTCTTTATCGTGCTTGTGCTCTCACTGGTGATTGGCTTATGTATACTGGTTGGTCCTACTGCATGTCCATCAGTGTGTGTATGTGATTGCACCATAATGTACTGATATATATTATGACATCCCCCTTTTTTACAAAGAACATGTGCCTATGTGAGAATAAATAACGTGTAATGAGTGTATCTGACCATGTGTGTGCAGTATTTATATAACTATGTACATGAGGCTAGTTTATACACGGGAAGGTGCCTGGTGCAGAGAAAAGAAAAACAAGGTGTTACACCAACAACAAAACTAATAACGAATGCGATAAACAAACTAGTGAAATGCTGAAACAGGATGAAAGAACAAAGCATTGAGTCCAACATTGTAAGGCTCATAAATCAAGTCTCTGAGGTGGGCGACGAATTTGGGTTGACCGCCTCAAGGGTGGGTCAGGAGCCACTGGCTGAGGATCGGGCCAGGCCACGGCCAAGTGAGGAGGATGCAGAGTATCCGGAAGCTCTACAAAGTCCAGGTCAGGGACAACAGGAGGGGGTGGGACTGGTGGAGGATCGCGTAGCGAGCGTGGAACCAGACAAAGGGCATGCCGATTGCGGCGGCGAATGGAGCCATCAGGCAGACGAACCAGGAATGAACGGGGAGCCACCAGCCGAAGAACCACAGCAGTCGCAGACCAGCCACCCTCCGGAAGATGGATTCGGACGTTGTCACCTGGCGCCAGAGCAGGAAGATCAGTCGTTTGAGCTTCATGCGCTGCCTTGTGCTGCGCGCAAGATTGTTGCATCCGCTGAAGGACCGGAACATGGTCGAAGTCTGGGACGTGAATGGACGGTGCAGTGGTCCTGAGGGTGCGACCCATCAGCAGCTGGGCTGGTGACAGGCCCGTGGACAGTGGAGCCGAGCGATAGGCCAGCAAGGCGAGGTAGAAGTCGGATCCTGCATCAGCAGCCTTGCAGAGGAGCCTCTTTACGATGTGGACACCCTTTTCTGCTTTGCCATTTGACTGGGGTTGCAGGGGACTGGACGTCACGTGTACAAAGTTGTACCTGCTGGTGAAGTTAGACAATTCCTGGCTCGCGAAGCAGGGGCCATTGTCC
This sequence comes from Scyliorhinus torazame, assembly GCF_047496885.1. Lineage (NCBI taxonomy): Eukaryota > Metazoa > Chordata > Chondrichthyes > Carcharhiniformes > Scyliorhinidae > Scyliorhinus > Scyliorhinus torazame. The sequence continues at coordinate 21,512,887 of NC_092721.1, read as the reverse complement.
GACATCACAGTGAGTGGGATGCTGTGACGAGCAAAGGTCTCTTTGCAGACACGGATAACAGCCGATGACATGATGTCGTGCAGGCGTACAACCTCGGGATAGCTGGAAAAATAATCAACTATGAGAACATAGTCCCGGCCGAGCGCATGGAACAGGTCCACGCCTACCTTAGGCCAAGGGGACGTGACCAACTCATGGGGCTGAAGGGTCTCCCGTGGTTGGGCCTGCTGGAACCGCTGACAGGTGGGGCAATTGAGCACAGTGTTGGCAATGTCCTCATTTATGCCTGGCCAGTAGATCGCCTCTCGGGCCCTCCATCGGCACTTCTCTACGCCGAGATGGCCCTCGTGCAGCTGCTCTAAAACCAGGTGATGCATGCTCTGTGGGATCACAATGCGGTCCAGCTTCAGGAGGACGCCATCGACGACTGCCAGATCATCTCGAATATTACAGAACTGCGGGCATTGTCCCTTGAGCCATCCGTCAGTCATGTGGCACATCACACTTTGTAGCAGGGGGTCAGCCGCAGTCTCACGGCGAATGTGGGTTAGGCATTCATCCGTGGCCAGCAGATTGGCAGCCGTGAAGGCCACATGGGCGTCGACTTGGCAAACGAACCCCTCTGGGTCGGTCGAAGTGGTGACTGCCCTGGACAGAACGTCGGCTATGATCAGGTCCTTACCCGGGGTGTACACTAGCTGGAAATCGTATCTCCGGAGCTTGAGCAGAATGCGTTGTAGGCGAGGGTTAATATTGAGGTCTTTTTGGATGATGCCAACCAGCGGGCGATGGTCAGTCTCCACAGTGAACTGGGGAAGGCTATACAAGTCATGGAACTTGTCGACACCGGTCAACAGGCCTAGGCACTCCTTCTCGATTGCGCATAGCGCTGCTCTGTGGGGGTCATGGCCCGTGACGGATAGGCAACAGGGGCCCATGATGAGGAGTCATCTCGTTGCAGGAGCACCGCCCCTATGCCAGATTGGCTGGCATCCGTTGATATTTTCGTCTCCCTTGCAGGATCGAAAAACGGCAATACCGGGGCGGTGGTCAGCTTGACCTTGAGCATCCGGCCGCACACCCAACCGGGAGATGTGGTCTCCTAAAAACTTGAGTTTGGTCTGGCCGAAAGAACATTTGGCTCTGTTGAGGTGCAGGCCTTGGTCCCGTATTCGCTTAAAAACGCGTTGGAGGCGACTGATATGCTCCTGCGGGGTGGTGGACCAGATGATGATGTCGTCCACATAGACGCGCACACCCTCAATGCCCTCCATCATCTGCTCCATGATGCGGTGGAACACTTCAGATGCTGATATGATTCCAAATGGCATTCTATTGTAGCAGTACCTGCCAAATGGGGTGTTGAAAGTACGCAGCTTTCTGCTGGACCTGTCCAGTTGAATCTGCCAGAAGCCCTTTGATGCATCCAGCTTGGTGAATATGTTGGCTCGAGCCATCTCACATGTGATCTCCTCACGCTTGGGGATAGGGTAATGCTCCCGCATGATGTTACGAAATCCTTCGGGTCGATACAGATCCGGAGCTCGCCGGAAGGCTTCTTGACGCACACCATGGAACTGACCCAGTCGGTTGGTTCCGTCACTCTGGAAAGCACTCCTTGGTCCTGGAAGTCCTGCAGCTGCTGCTTGAGGCAGTCCCTGAGGGGTGCTGGGACCCTGCGAGGTGCATGAACCACAGGCGTGGCGTCCTGTTTGAGCAGGATTTTGTATGTGTAGGGAAGTGTGCCCATGCCTTCGAAGACATCTCGGTGTTGAGTGATGATGGCACTTAGTTGCACCCTGAAGTCCGCATCTTGGAAGTCAGACGTGTCCGCTGGAGAGAGGGAATGTACGCGCTGCACGAGGTTGAGGAACTTGCACGCCTGTGCGCCTAGCAGGGAGTCCTTTGAGGAGCCCATGATATCGAAGGGTAGGGTGACTTTCAGCTTGTGCGTCACCTCTAGTTGGCATGACCCGGTGGCAGGGATGACATTACCATTATAGTCGACCAGTTGGCAATTGGATGGAAGAATTGTTGGTTTGACCCCCAGGGTTTGAAATGCTGTCCATGCGAGGAGATTGGCGGAAGCACCAGTGTCCAGACGGAATCTGATCTGGGATCGGATGACCATCAGGGTGGCACACCACTCGTCGTCCGGATCAATGCTGTGCACCAACAGCGGCTGGTGCTTTCGATTCGGGGACAGCCTGTTCTTGGTTATGACAGCGACTCGAAAAGGCTCCCTGTCCTCGGTGTCACTGGTCTGCATGAAGTCAGGATCGGACTCGGTGAAGGTGGATTGGATTGCCCGAACATTCCTGCGAGGTTGGTTAAATCGTTGCGAGTTGGCAGGCTGGGCTGCTCGACAGCAGGCAGCATAGTGGCCAAGCCTGCCACAGCGTAGGCACTGTCGCGATTTTGCAGGGCATTGCCGCTTTAGGTGGGCGGAGCCACAGTTGCCGCACGTCGTGACATCAGTGCGTTTGTTGCGCCACCGCGCATGCACGGTACGGTCTTGAGTGGTGCGGGCCTGAGCATCGCGTTCCTCCACGTCACTGTCCCCTCGTTTGGCGCGTACAAGCGCGGGAGGCCTCGGAAAGCGCGCACCCGGGGGGGTGTTCAATCGTTTGGACTCGTTCTGCCTCATGGGACCCTTGCTGCGCCGTTTCAGCTGCCTGTATGTAGGAGTACCGGCTGGTGGCATTCTCATGCAGGACACAGGTCTCGATGGCAGTCACTAGGGTTAGTTGCTTCACTTTAAGGAGCTGTTGACGCAGGGTGTCCGACATGACCCCAAAAACAATCTGGTCGCGTATCATGGAGTTGGAGGTGGGCCTGTAGCCGCAGGATTGCACGGGGATGCAGAGGTGTGTTAAGTAGGATTGGAAAGGCTCGTCCTTGCCCTGCAAGCGCTGCTGGAACAGGTACCTTTCGAAGCTTTCGTTGACTTCAACACTGAAGTGTGTGTCGAATTTGAGGAGCACCGTCTTGTACTTGGTCTTGTCCTCGTCGTCCGCGAATGTCAGGGAGTTAAAGATGTGGATGGCATGTTGCCCAGCCGTGGAGAGAAGATGGGCTATATTCCTGGTGTCCGATGCATTCTCCCTGTGTTGTCGCTAACTTTAGCCTTAGTTTAATTGCTCTGTTCTATCACCTTTGCTCTTGAGTCGCCAGGTATCTTTCTGATACCGCCACGTGGTTCAAGTCCGAGTAATGATCAATAATTCAAACACCGCTTAGTAAGAATTAAATCAAAGCACATTTATTATATACAGTAATCAATACTCATGCATAAATTCTACGTCTAAGCTACTTCCTACAACTAACAGGCCAATACTTAACTTGGAAATGGACCACCAGGTCAGGGAAACAAATGGCCTTTCATCCCAATCACTTGGTTCGGTGTTCTCCAATGCTGAAGCGATTCCTTGATCGATGGGCGGTCTTGAGGTGATCGTTCCCCTCCCTTTGTGTAGGCTCCTGTTGGCGCCGAAAAGTCTGGGTTGGCTTTGTGTGTCTAAATTGTTGCACATTGTTCCCGGGGATTTCTCATTAGTATGCAGATGGCTGGTGTTTTCTTGTGCTGATGGTTCCTGGTATCGATCTTGTCTGGCCTTCCCAGAGGTGAATACACTGTCTACCTGTAGCTGCTTGTTTTAGTCCTGTTGGCTGATTTTCCCATCAGCCTTTGCCGTTCGCTATTTTAAATCGGGGTTAGCCATTCTAAACCGGGAGTTAGCCATTTAACTGGCTACACCTGTCCGTGGCCTCGAGGAAGAGCTGATAGCCCTGTTTAAATATCTTCCAATTTACCCCGAGATTGCCAGCGATGCGGAGCGGCGGTGGCGGGTTGATGTTCTCCATGCTGTAGGATGCCGGAATGCTGAGAAGTTGCAGGTAGGTCTCACAAGTGCTAGATTGTGGCCACTCCTTGTACCATGTCGTGTTGGGTGTTCTGGTTCACAAACAAGCCAACAATGCTGGAAGTGGTGTAACGCTATTTTATTAACTGTTCAACTATGCTAATCACTGTAAACGTGGGTATAAGCAATACCAGCTTAAAAGTGGACCCCTTTCTATCACTAGCTATGGTGAGGCACTCAGCACATGGTGAATGTCTGTGATGCAGGCTGTGAGCTCTGTGCTCTGAGCTGGCTGCTGCTAGAATGAGCGGGAACTCTCCTGTCCCCTGTCTTTATAGTGCTTGTGCTCTCACTGATGATTGGCTGCGGTGTTATGTATGCTGGTTGGTCCTACTGCATGTCCATCAGTGTGTGTATGTGATTGCACCATAATGTACTGATGTATATTATGACAATCATATCACACAGTACAGACAAACGCCAAGGGGTCCCATGCCTGAGGCATCACTCTGGTCGAGCTTGAGAATTAGTTTCAGAGGAGCGGAGAGGCACTGTAGGGAAAGAGAAAGGAGAACATGTTTAGAAATATGTGTGCGCACGCTGTGATATGAAATCCAATTTTTTTCAAAACATACATTTAAACATCCGGAATGATGGGCAGTTAAATGTCGGTGCTGTCCATTGAGTCTCCCACGTTGCAACGAAGCGACGAGATTTGCAAGATTCTCTACCCACCGGCAATGCATTCTCCTGGGAGAGTAACCAAGAAAGAGATTTTACAAAAGGGCCATTGTCCGGATTGTGTGTTTGAGAGGGTGCTTCGGAGTTCAGATAGCATCAGGGGCTGAAATCTTTTCTGTGCCTTCGAACTGAACCATTGGGTCAAGTGTTCATTCTGGCTGCGGAGACAGTACTGAAGCCGGGTGGGTTGGCCAGTCTCCACTACTGGCCAGCATGCCAGGTTTGCCAGCATGTTCCTGCCCTCAGGCCACTTTGCAAGAGGTTGCGTTAGGGTGGTGACTGATAACCGCTCACTAAAGCTGGTGTCCCTAGATCCACCGGAACTTTCCCTGCTGATGCCAAAACTACCACGGAAAGTAGTTGAGGCTGCAACTGTAGTGTAATTTCAAGAAGGAATTAGATATAACTCTTGGGGCTAAAGGGATCAAGGGATATGGGGGGAAGGCGGGATCAGGGTATTGAACTTGATGATCAGCCATAATCATAATGAATGGTGGAGCAGGCTCGAAGGGCTGAATGGCCTCCTCCTGCTTTTATTTGCCATGTATGTTTCTTTGCAAAACCTGGCCCATGAACAGAGTGACAGGCTGGTGGGGTGGGAGCAGGAGGGCTCTATCTTTAAAGTTAGGTCTCCAAATGATCATGATAACCATTTTGTTATCATTGATGTGGACTTTACCTTAGGCTGTTCTTGTTAGGGTCAATGGAGGCTGCTGGAGGCAAGGCTGTTGGTAAATTTAACGTTTTATTAAACATTCTTCGCACTATATATAGGATAAGGCTTAGCTTAAGACTTCACAGAGAAGTATCTCACATCATGTTCTGTTGCAATGTTATCTTACATCACTGATGATGTAGACTGTCTACTTACAATTCAACATTAACCTTGTTCACTCCCACCATAGGGCCACACTCAGTGTGCAGGTCTCCTTGTGGAGGGGTTCCTACCAACAGCGACGGTCTGTCAGCTGTTGACACTTTTGTTTTAATATTTTAAAGGTTCTGCAGAGGGTGCCTCCACCTTGACGCACCCTTACTTTCTCCTATCTACAACAGCTGCGACTACCACTGAGATTGCCCTGCCTCCCATTGGTCCTCAAGCCTCAGAACCCTGCCCACTCTTCTTGATTGGACGGTGAACGCACTATCTGGCCAATAATTGATCATCTTTTTAAAAATTGCACCAGGCACTGACGCCACGGGGTCAGGACCCAGAAAAGCTCCCACCGTCAGGGTGCAACATCCCAAAACGAAATTCAGAAATGAGTGTCCTCAGTTCTGTGGAGAAAGTGGAACAGTTGGGATTGTGGACCATTTGTGTGGGCAGCACGGTAGCATAATGGTTAGCACTATGGCTTCACAGCGCAAAGGTCCCAGGTTCGATTCCCGGCTTGGGTCACTGCCTGTGCAGGGTCTGCACGTTCTCCCCGTGTCTGCGTGGGTTTCCTCCGGGTGCTCCGGTTTCCTCCCACAAGTGCCGAAAGGGTAATTTGGACATTCTGAATTCTCCCCCTGTGTACCCGAACAGGCGCCAGAATGTGGCGACTAGGGGCATTTCACAGTAACTTCATTGCAGTGTTAATGTAAGCCTACTTGTGACTACAAAAGGTTATTCTTATTATTATTATTAAGATTGAGGAGAGATTTAGTATACGTGATAGAATCATTTGAGGTTTTTTTTCCAATTAAGGGGCAATTTAGCGGATCCAATTCACCTACACTGCCCATCATTGGGTTGTGGGGGTGAGACCCGCGCAGACACAGGGAGAATTTGCAAACTCCACACGGTCAGTGACCCGGGGCCGGGATCGAACCCGGGTCCTCGGTGCCGTCAGGCATCAATGCTAATCACTGCTTCACTGTGCTGCCCCATCATTGAGTGTTTTGATAGAGTAAAATCTGTTTCCACTGACAAGAAGGCTGGTAACCAAAGGACACAGATTTAAGCTCATTGGTGATAGAGCAAAAGGGAATTTTCTTTTACATAGAGTTCTTATGATCTGGAATACACAGACAGGGGGCTGGATTCTCCACAGCTCTGCATCAAAGTTGCGGCCGGCGTGGGGGCGGAGAATAATCAGGCCTGCCGCCAGTCCGGCGATTCTCTGGGCCCGGAAAATCGGCGTGACCGCGGAGTACACCACACGGCCGGGTTGAGGGCCATTACCAGAGGCCCGCCCAGCAATCCTCCGCTTCCGACCGGCCGAGTTCCCGACGGCGTGGAACTAACCACCTATGGCTTCCGAGTGGTTTCACAGGTCGGCGCAACATCGAGGGCCGAAGGACCTGCACTGCGCAGTAATGTTCTATGTTCTGCTGCCGGTCGGGCTGCTGGCGTGGCGGCTGCGGACTCAGTCCATGGCCGTCCTGGTCGGGGGCGGGCGAATCGGAGAGCAGGGGGGGCCTTATAGGCGGCATGCGGGGGTTGAGGCTCGGGCCCACGGCCGATCCCTTGTTTCGGTGTGGCTCCGCGGTCCAAGTGCACCATGGAGCACGGAGCGGCCGCTGGAGGTCGCCACCGTGACCATGCGCGAACTCCGAACCGGAGTATCTGCAGCTAAAGCTGCGAGATTCACTCCGGGTCCCTGCTAGCCCCCTGCAGGGCATTGAATTCGTTCAACATTTTGGAAGGAATTTCTGGAGTCAAACTCCACCATTTTTACGCTGGCGTGGGGACATTTTGGGAGAATCCAGCCAAGAAATGTGATGGAAACAAATTTAATCAGAACTTGCACAAGGGAACTGGATACATATTTGTAAAGGGGAAATTTGTAGCGATTTGGGTGAACAATAGGGACGTGGAACTAACCAGAGAGAGCCAGCGACCATGATGGGCCAAATGGCCTTCTTCTGTGCTGTATTCTGTCCTATGTGCCTCTTTCATTTCCTCTCCTGAATGTTCTCTTCTGCCTGCATCATAAAGATGTGTGTAGAATGGCCATTGTGAACCCCACTGGAGTAGCTCCACGATAGAAGAGTGAAATGCTGAAAGACTGTCTGTCAAATGCACTAATTAACGGATTAAGCTCATTGGGGAATTTGTGCAATAGATAAACCTAAAGCCCCCCCGCTTTCAGTCCTGAAAAGTGCCCACACTACCTCAGATTACCCTGAAAAAGTAAGGGTCTGGATTCTCCAAAAATGGGGCTATGTCCCCTCGCCTGCATAAAAACGCTGGCGTTTCACTCTTGACTTTCCTTAAGAAGGTCCTGAGCGATTCTCCTCCCTTCAGGGAGCTAGCACAGCGCCGGAATGCTTCTCGCAGCTCTGGCTGCGGATTCGGTATCCCGCACTTCCAGTCGGGAGTCCGCACATGCGCACGGCGATGGCCTGCAGCCGCCGAGCCGAGCGCCATGGCCGACTCGGACTGCAGAGGCAACTCCAAAATTTAGGCCCCCCAAGATAGTGCGCGCCCGCGGATCTGAGCCACCTGATCGCTCCCCTGGCCGTCCATGAGGCCTGGAGCACTTTAAGAATCTGTTCATGGAGGGATGGTTTACCAGTTGGGAGGAGTTCTCGGCGAAATTTCAACCGCCAGGGGTACACTTGTACCGATATTATCAGTTACGTGATTTTTATTCCACAATGCCGCAACCCGCCCTACGGGGGAGAACCTTATTGTTGGCATGGCCTTGGGGCGCAGCATTTAAAATACTCACTGGGGCTGCAGACCGGGGTGAAGGCTGATGTTCTTGCTTTTGCTTCGCCGATAGCCCGGAGGCGAGTTCTGGGGTGGAGATCTTCCGCTCCACCCAGTGCCTCAACCTGGTTGGGTGACTTCGTGGAATTTCTATATTTGGAAAAGGTCAAGTACGCCGTTAGGCGATTGGTGGAGGGGATCTACCTGAAGTGTCAGCTATTCACTCATACTTTAAAGAATTAATCGCCATAAGCTATTGCGGGGGGTGGGGGGAGTGTGATTATTATTGTTGGGGGTAGGTAATTTTTGTTGGGCTGGTGGGAGATTTAAGATCAGTTGGGGAGTTATTTGTTCAATTTTTAAATATATATATATATTGTTACTATGACACTGTACTATGTCAGGGCCGCTTTCTGGGCTGTTTGATGTGTTAGTGACCTGTGAAAAATTCCAATAATTTTTTTTTAATAAAGCTTTGGTGTTCCGAAGCTTTTAGCTTCTCAATCCTTTTCTGAAGTCTGTGCACAGATTGATGATTTTTCTATTATTTTTTACTTCTCCTGGGGTCTGCTAGCGTGGTTCCCACCTCCTCATCGCCAGTTCCCTTTGTGGTATTTTTAAAGGCTTGCAGTCCACAAAGGTAAAAACAAACAAGAACTTTATTAGAAAGGTGTTTTCTACTAAAACACCTTTTATTGGAAAGGTTGTTAGGATAAACTGCCTGTTGGCCCATGCAAACTGATGATGATGTCATCAAGGGCGACACGGTGGCACAGTGGGGGTTAGCACTGCTGCCTCACAGCGCCAGGGACACGGGTTCAATTCCAGCCTTGGGTGACTGTGTGGAGTTTGCACGTTCTCCCCCTGTCTGCGTGGGCTTCCTCCGGGTGCTCCGGTCTACTCCCACTGTCCAAAGATGTGCAGGTTAGGTGGATTGGCAATGCTAAATTGCCCCTTAATGTTCAGGGATGTGCAGGTTAGGTTTTGTCGATAGGCGGGGTGAGTGGGTATGGTGCAATTTCCAAAGGCCAGTGCAGAGACGATGGGCTGAATTACTTCCTTCATCAGTCTACAGATTCTATGATTCTATGAATATGTCATGTGATTTGATTCTTAACCTGACCTTGTTCTATCTAGGAACAAACATGAATACACAGCACCGCCAGCCCCGATCTCCCAGCAATTTTACACTGGGGCGAGCGAGGGTTTGGACCAGCCATCCATCTTGCCCCAATTGAGGATCTTAAGGGCCATTTCCCACCCAGCCTCAATTTTTAGGCTGGTGGGACAATTTCCCGTATTTCGGGGAAGTCCAAAAATGATCAGGCTTAGAGTGGGAAATAGGGGAGAGGGCACCTCGATCAGAATCCTCCTTCTAATATTGGGCAACCCCCCCCCCATTTAAGGTCCAATGGCTAGTGTACATCCCTCCCTCCCCCCCCCCCCCCACCATCCCTCTCTCCTGACAACCCAATTGCCCACTTTCCGCACCTCCCCCACCAACAGGCCTTCGCCACCCTCCCCACCCTGGGACCCTGAAAACTCACTTTTCAGTCCAGTCCTGGGACTTAGGCTCCAATGTTTTTGTGAATTTCTTCTTCTGTTCACTGCAACACCTGTTGCTGCAGGGGCTAGCGCGCTTATCACAGAATCATAGAATTTACAGTGCAGAAGGAGGCCATTCGGCCCATTGAGTCTGCCCTGTGGCCCTTGGAAAGAGCACCCTACTTGACCCCACACCTCCACATTATCCCCGTAACCCAGTAACCCCACCTAACCTTTTTAGGACACTAAGGAGCAATTTAGCATGGCCAATCTACCTAACCTGCACATGTTTGGACTGTGGGAGGAAACCGGAGCACCCGGGGGAAACCCACGCAGAAAAGGGGAGAACGTGCAAACTCCACACAGACAATCACCCAAGGCTGTAATTGAACCCGAGTCCCTGGAGCTGTGAGGCAGTAGTGCTAACCACTGTGCCACCGTGCTGCCACTCGGATTGGTTACAGTCTCTAAGGTGGTACTTCTTCCCGCTGAGAGACTGACGTCCATCCTGCATTCAATTGACGCTCATTTGCGCATGATCCGGCTGCAGGACAAGCAGAATCACTGGGGATGTGTTCCCTGCAGGCTGTACCGATGACGGATGGAAAATCATGCCATCCGAAATATTCCAGCACTTATCTTTTTATTTCCCTTCAGCAACAAGGAGGTTGCGTGTCTTCCAGTGACTGCTATTACCCTTCATACCATCGCTATTTCTATACTGTCCAGATGATCGTCTACTTCTGGGTGGAAAAAGAAACTTTATTCCGGTCCAAATTGGCAAGCCGAAAGCAGTTCTATTTGGCTGCTGCCAGAAATATTACACCTCGGGAGTTAAATCCATCTCCCTTCCTGGCTGCTTACTCAGACTGAAAATTAAACTTTGAAACCTTAGAGTCCTGTTCAAAGGAAAGGTTGTGTCCTCACCAGTGGGAAAGAGAAACGCGAGAGGTTTGCCTGGCTTCGGGGCCAGGTTTCTCACTTACTTCCAAATTTCATAATTTGGAGACTCTGAGGCTTTCAATTCAATCTTCTTTAACGGCAGAGACAACATCAAAATCTCATCTTGATATTGGTTTTGGAAGAATTAAAGGACAGGCAGATAAATTAGTTTCTTGACAAAGCTGCTAGGTATAACACGTTGACATTAAATGGTTTTTAGTTTGTTGGTATCTGGTGTGTTCTGTATCTGTTCCTTCAGTAGACTCGCTACATTGTCAAAATTCTAACTGTCTAGCCGTTGGTCCTCAATTCACCCCAATATTTTTGCAGCTACTGATTTGATTGATCGCATCTTCACCATGATATTTGTAATCTTTTAATTCTTTCGTGGGCATCACTGGCTCAAGGTCAGCATTCATTGCCCATCTCCAATTGCCCTTGGGAACATGGCATTGAGTCACCTACTTGGACTGCTGCAGTCCATGTAAGTTTTTGTTCATGGGATATGGGCATCGCAGGCTGTGTCAGCATTTATTGCCCATCCCTAATTGCCCTTGAGGGGGAAGGTAAGAGTCAACCACATTGCTGTGGGTCTGGAGTCACATGTAGGCCAGACCAGGTAAGGACGAGAGACTTCCTTCCCTAAAGGACATGAGTGAACCAGATGGGTTTTTACGACAATCGACAATGGTTTCGTGGTCATCATTAGACTTTTAATTCCAGATTTCTTTCCGCCATTTGCCGTGAGGGATTTGTACCTGGCTCCCCAGAGCTCTAGGGTGTCTTGTTTACGAGTGCAGTGACAATACCACTACGCCACTGCCCCCCATGTGGTGTAGGTATACCCACAGTACTGTTAGTAAGGGAGTTTCAGGACTTTGATCCTGAAACATTGAAGTAACATGGTGTGTGGCTTGCAGTTTTTGGTGACCTCATGTGTCTGCTCCTTGTGATCTTCCAGGTGATAGAGGCCGGTGGTGGGGGTTTGGAAGATGTTGTCGAAGGAGCCTTGGTGAGTCGGTGAGCATCTTGTACATAGTATACACTCCTTTCACTGTGTGTCAATGGCGGAGGGAGTGAATGGTTAGGTTGGTGGATCAGGGTGGAAATTGAGCGGGCTGCTTTGTCCTGGGTGATGTGGAGCTTCCTGAGCGTTGTGCTCATTCAGATGGAGAGTATTCCCCCCCCCCTGATGGAGAGTATTCCATCACACTACGGACTTGTGACTTGCAGATGGTGGACAAGTTTCAGGGAGTCAGGGGGTGAGTTACTCACTTCAGTATCACCAGCCTCTGACCTGCACTTGTAGCCACAGAAATAATATGGCCACCTCAGTTCAGTTTGTGATCAATGGTAACCTTCAAGGTGTTGATAGAGGAGCATTCAGACGGGATAATGCCATTGAATGTCAAGGGGAGATGGTTAGATTATTTCCTGTTGGCCGTGGCTTGTCCCCATTAATCCATTATTCTTTGTCCCCTAGCTGTCCTCCATGGATCCTCATTTGTGCTCCCTTCAGCACAAGGCAGGCAATGTATACAGCAGACAACTGGTTTAAGCCATCCACCGCCAAATCTGGCTGGACCACATAAGCAACATCAGGGCCTACTCTCACCTACTAAAACTGTTCACTATTCCAGGACTATCTGGGATGCGAAGAAACCCCCCAGCTCTTTTCTTTACTGCAAACTATCTTCCTAACCCCACCTCGCAACAATCACTCTTCCTTCATTGACCCATCCCCCTCCCACTCCCCTCCCTCACTTACCCTTCCCCCACTAGCCCATCATCCCTCCTTCACGCACGCATCATCCACCCCCCACTCAACACGACTTTATCCCACTCTCTCTCACTCTCCCTCCCCCATTTGCACAGCCCCTTCCTCCGCTCACACATCCCCCTCTCCCATGCATCCCTGCCCCCTCCCTCACTCATCCATTCCCTCCCCCCCGCACTCTTTTCATCGAATCACCTGCAATAAAATATAAATTTGGTGATGTTACAATGGTAAACCTACTTGAGGTGTTTGATTACTGTAACAGCAGCGGGTTTGCAATGCACAGTATGTGGGGTGACACCCTCAAAGCCAAAGGTCACTCAGGGAGCGTGTAATTCCTACAAGCTAAACACTGAAATGAAATGATTTATCTTCCAATCTTCTGGTGTGTTCGAAATGACTATCGCACCATCCCTCAGATCTGCTTTTATTTATTTCACTCAGTTCAGGTATATTTAGGCCTGGTCATTTATCAAGCCGCAAATTATTTTGTTGACCCCCCGTGAGATACACTGCAGCCTGCATTCTTCCATTCAATATGCATCCAAGGGAATTTCTTTTGTCTTTTTATTCCATATTCAGTCTCCCAATAGCAGGAATTTTGGTAGTCGGCTTTTCGCCAACAATTGCAAGTCTTCACTGAACTGTTATCATATCATGGAATTATTTGTGGACATGCCTCATGATTGACCTTTCCAAAATTCCTCAAAGCATTCCATTTTCGTTTGGCAAGTCCCTGGTTTATTTTGAATTTATCTTCTATCGGCTTAAATGATCGTGGCCGATGCTCCACTTCCCCATGCTGTCCACCTTCCTTGTTCCCCGATCCCGTCGTGACCTTATTCCACCTTAAACCAGTGGGATTGATTGCTCCAGTCTGAAGATTTCTGCCTGATTCTTTTTGTTCTTTCATGACAAAGCGCTCCATTGCAAAGAACTATAGACGGGCTAGTCCAAAAGCTAGTCCAACAAAGCTCAGATTGATGGAACGTTATGAGTAGGGACACCCATGAGAACTCATAATCAAAATCAGATCAAGCTAAACGAAAAGGTTTACACGACTGCAAAGAAAAGTTGAAATCTAGCAATCTGAGAGGGCAAAAAGCAGAAGCAAAGCAAGTAATGATAGTGTCATGTGAGAGTGCCTTTAAGAAATGGATGTTTAAGCAATGTACCGTTAAGAAATGCAGTGGTGTCAGAGTGTGGGTGGAGCTGGGCTTTAGATCAGCCATTTTGCAGTTTTTAGTTTCAGTTTGAGTTTTGCGAAAAAGAGCTTGGGTGTGGGTCTGTGTTTGCAGTGAGCTGGATCTGCTGTGATCTCTGCCATGAAAGACTATATCTGGATCATTTGGGTGATTTTAACTCATAAAAGTAAAGTCTTTAACCTGATGTGTTTCTGTTTAAAGGTGTTAAGTCTCTCTTGGATGTTGAAAGAAATAACTGAAGGATTATTTAGTGTTGTAATATTTTCGGGGTTATCTTTGAAGTAAGGGGGTGTTAAGAGATCCAATGTTTATTTAAAAGGGATTAGTTGAGTTCATAGAATAAACATTGTTTTGTGTTTAAAAAACCATTTGTCCATAATTGCTGTCTCACACCTGGAAAACAAGCCGTGTGCTCGGAAAAGCAACAATAGCATTAAAGGGGGAGGTTGGTTGAACTCCATGATACATTTTGGGGTTCTGAAAGCACCTCTCCCATAACAATAGTGAATATGAGGGAAAGCTTGCAAGGGATAGGAAAGCTAACAGGAAAAGTGTTTATAAATATATTAAGGAAACAAAGTGGCAAAGGATAAGAAAAATTCCCACAGGCTACCATAAACAATGAATAATGTTAGGTTTCTTTTAAAAAAATATACATTTATTCAAATGTTTCAACAAATTTTCAACAAACCCCCCCCCCCTCAACAAAAAGAAAGAAACAAGAACACAACAATCAGAGATTATACACTGGATTTCCCCCATATACAATAACCCCCATATAACATTTAAAAACACTAATAGGGAAACCCCCCCCCCCACCTTCACCCAAACGCCACCCCAAAAGAACGCCCCCCCCTCGCTCCTCACCTCCCCCCCCCCCCCCCCCCCCCCCCACGCCCTTGGGCTGCTGCTGTTGCTGCTGACCACCTCCTAACGCTCCGCGAGATAGTCTAGGAACGGTTGCCACCGCCTGAGGAACCCCTGCACAGACCCTCACAAGGCAAACTTTATCCTCTCCAGCTTGATGAACCCTGCCATGTCATTGATCCAAGCTTCCACACTCGGGGGCTTTGCATCCTTCCATAGTAGCAAAATCCTCCGCCGGGCTACCAGGGACGCAAAGGCCAGAATACCGGCCTCTTTCGCCTCCTGCACTCCCGGCTCGTCCGTTACCCCAAACAGTGCTAATCCCCAGCTCGGCTTGACCCGGGCGTTCACCGCCTTGGACATAGTCCTCGCAAAACCCCTCCAAAACCCATCCAGCACCGGGCATGACCAGAACATATGGACGTGATTTTCCGGGCTCCCCGAGCACATCCCACATCTGTCCTCCACCCCAAAGAACCCATTCAACCTCACCCCTGTCATATGTGCTCTGTGAGTAACTTTGAACTGTATTAGGCTGAGCCTGGCGCAAGAGGAGGAAGAATTAACACTACTCAGGGCATCAGCCCACAGACCCTCATCTATCTCCACCCCAAGCTCCTCCTCCCACTTGCCCTTTAACTCCTCCACCGAGGCCTCCTCCTCTTCCTTCAGCTCCTGGTAAATCGCTAAAAACCTTGCCTTCTCCAACCCATACACCCAAAATCACCCTGTCCTGAATCCCACGTGCCGGAAGCAGCAGGAATTCACTCACCTGCCGCCTCACAAACGCCCTCACTTGCATGTACCTGAAAGCGTTTCCCGGGGGTAGCCCAAACTTCTCCTCCAGCGCCCCTAGGCTCGCAAACGTCCCATCGATGAACAGGTCCCCCATTCTTCTAATCCCTGCCCGATGCCAGCTCCGAAACCCCCCATCACCCTTCCCGGGATGAACCAATGATTCTCCTGAATCGGGGACCAAACCGAGGCTCCCACCTCGCCCCTGTGTCGCCTCCACTGCCCCCAGATCTTCAGCGTCGCTGCCACCACCGGACACATGGTGTACCTTGTCGGCGAGAGTGGCAGCGGTGCCATCACCAGCGCCCTCAAGCTCGTGCCCACACAGGACTCTATCTCTAGCCTCTTCCACACCACCCCCTCTCCATCCATTACCCACTTACGGATCACCGCCACATTGGCTGCCCAATAATAGTCACACAAATTTGGCAGCGCCGACCTTCCCCCCCGCCCCCGTCCCTGCTACGCTCCAGAAACACTCTCTTCACCCTCGGGGTTTTATTCGCCCACACAAGTCCCATGATGCTCCTGCTTACCCGTTTGAAAAAGATCATAATGGGAAGGCACTGGAACACAAAGAGAAATCTCGGGTGGACCGTCATTTTGACAGAGTGCACCCTACCCGCTAGTGAGAGTGGCAGCACATCCCATCTTTTAAAATCCTCCTCCAACTGCTCCACCAACCGCATCAAATTGAACTTGTGTAGGGCCCCCCAACTCCTAGCTACTTGGAACCCCAGGTACCGAAAGCTCCTTTCCGCCCTCTTCAGCGGTAGCTCGTCTATCCCCCTTCCCTGAATGCACCACAAAGAGCTCACTCTTCCCTACGTTGAGTTTATACCCCGTAAAGTCCCCAAACTCCCTAAGGATCCGCATGACCTCCGCCATCTCCGCCACATACAACAACAGGTCGTCGGCATACAACGACACCCGGTGTTCCTCTCCCCCCCGGACCAGTCCCTCCATTTCCTGGACTCCATCAGTGCCATGGCCAGCGGCTCAATTGCCAGTGCAAACAACAAGAGGGATAAGGGGCACCCCTGCCTCATCCCCCGGTACAGCCGAAAGTACTCCGACCTCCGTCGGTTCGTAGCCACACTCGCCACTGGGGCTCTATATAGCAGCCTGACCCAACTGATGCTCTCTGAACCCAAACCTCCGCAACACTTCCCAAAGATACTCCCACTCCACCCAATCAAAGGCCTTCTACGCGTCCATAGCTGCCACTACCTCCGCTTCCCCCTCCACCGAGGGCATCATAATCACATTGAGGAGCCTCCGCACATTTGTATTTAGCTGCCTACCCTACACAAATCCCATCTGGTCCTCATGAATCACCCCCGGGACACAGTCCTCAATTCTCGTAGCCAGCACCTTCACCAGCAACTTAGCGTCAACATTGAGGAGCAAGATCGGTCTATACGACTGTTGCAGGGAAAAAGTCAGCCTGAGTCAGAAGTTTGAATCGCAAGACAGGGTTTATTGTCTGAAGCTCCAGGGAGAACAGTGGGCCGGCGTTAAAAGACAGCACGGTCCACACTGAACTCAAAATAAATACAGAAAGGCTTTATCTTATATAGTACAGATTTCTTACAAGTTTTGGCGGGCTTTTGGGTTCATGCATATTTACAGCTTTACCCTGCAGACATGATTCTTGGCGGGCTTATTCATGAAGGTTTTATCGTAGGTTAGTTTCAGTGGGCCATTACCGGTTCCCACTTCACAGCCCATTCATTCATGATTTCATTCATTCATAGTTTTTCGCGGGCTTCCTGGTTCTGACGTCAATACCATGCATTTTAATAGGATTTATTTAGGTTCACAATAGAGCGCCCTTTAACTAGATTAAATGGTGATGGCTTTTGGGTGGCGGTTGAGATATGTTCCGGGTTTCATAACGAGGTGTTAAATGCTGGCTTTGTATTGATTGGGAATACTTTATTGTCCTGATAGGATCTGTGTCTGTGCTTTTTAAGTGTGGTCTTTCTGTGCTACCCATCTGATTTAACCCTTTGCCTGCCTGTTTCTGATACAGTGTCAGCCATGATTTATGGTCTTGATCCGTTGTCCCGAATTGTCCCCTTACACGACCCACATTGCAATGGATCCTTGTCCCGCTTCAAGATCAAAGAAATCAGCGCCCTGGACATTGACGGGGGCAAGGTCCCCCCTCCCTCCCCTTATTAAAAGTCCTCACTAGCAACGGCCCAGCAGGTCCACGTATTTCCTGTAGAATTCAACCGGGAACCCATCCGGCCCCGGGGCCTTCCCCACCTGCATGCTCCCCAATCCTTTAACCAGCTTCTCCAGCCCAATCGGCGCCCCCAAACCAGTCGCCTCCTCCTCCACCCTCGGGAACCTCAGCTGATCTAGGAATCGTCGCATCCCCTCCTCCCCTGCTGGGGGCTCAGACCTGTACAGATCCCCATAGAAGTCCCTAAATACCTTGTTTATTCTCACTGCACTCCGCACTGTATTCCCCCCTCTATCCCTAACTCCACCAATCTCCCTCGTTGCCTCCTTCTTATGAAGATGATGTGCCAGCATCCGACTCGCCTTCTCCCCATACTCATACGTCACCCCCTGCGCTTTCCTCCACTGTGCTGCTGCTTTCCCCATGAACAACAAGTCGAATTCCGTCTGGAGGTTCCGTCGCTCCCTCCTCGGGGGCCTCTGCATACCTCCTGTCCACCCTTAAAATCTCCCCCACCAACCTCTCCCTCTCCCTCCTCTCTCTCTTCCCCCTGTGGGCCCTGATGGAGATTAGCTCTCCCCTGACCACCGCCTTCAATGCCTCCCAGACTACCCCCTCCTGCACCTCCCCGTTGTCGTTGGCCTCCAAATATCTTTCAATACACCCCCGCACATGCCCGCACACCCCTTCATCCGCCAACAGTCCCACATCAAGGCACCACAGCGGGCGCTGTTCCCTCTCCTCCCCCAACTCCAGCTCCACCCAATGCGGGGCGTGGTCCGAGATGGCTATGGCCGAATATTCCGTTCCCTCCACTTTCGGGATTAGAGCCCGACTCAAAATGAAAAAATCTATCCAGGAGTAGGCTCTATGGACGTGGGAAACCTGGCAAACCGCCATGGATCCACTCCCCCCATCTGGTCCATAAACCCCCTGAGCACCTTGGCCGCAGCCGGCCTCTTACCCATCCTGGACCTAGAACGGTCCAGTGCTGGGTCCAGCACCGTGTTGAAGTCAAGCTTCCTACCTCCAGATCCGGAATCCAACCCAGCATGCGTTTCATAAATCCGGCATCATCCCAATTCGGGGCAGAGGCGTTTACCAGTACCACCCGCACCCCATGCAACCTATCACTCACCATCACATATCGACCTCCATTATCCGCTACAATATTCAGTGCGTCGAACGACACCCGCTTTCCCACCAGTATTGCAACCCCTCTGTTCTTCGCATCCAGCCCTGATGAAAGACCTGCCCTACCCATCCCTTTCTCAGCCTAACCTGGGGCGAAATTCTCCGGAAACGGCGCGATGTCCGCCGACTGGCGCCCAAAACGGCGCCAATCAGACGGGCAGCGCGCCGCCCCAAAGGTGCGGAATGCTCCGCATCTTTGGGGGCCGAGCCACAACATTGAGGGGCTAGGCCGACGCCGGAGGAATTTCCGCCCCGCCAGCTGGCGGAAACGGCCTTTGGTGCCCCGCCAGCTGGCGCGGAAATGACATCTCGGGGCGGCACATGCGCGGGAGCGTCAGCGGCCGCTGACAGTTTCCCGCACATGCGCAGTGGAGGGAGTCTCTTCCGCCTCTGCCATGGTGGAGACTGTGGTGGAGGCGGAAGGGAAAGAGTGCCCCCTTGGCACAGGCCTGCCCGCGGATCGGTGGGCCCCGATCGCGGGCCAGGCCGCCATGGGGGCACCCCCCAGGTCAGATCGCCCCGCGCCCCCCCCAGGACCCCGGAGCCTGCCCACGCCGCCTTGTCCCGCCGGTAAGGTAGGTGATTTAATTTACGCCGGCGGGACAGGCAATTTATCGGCGGGACTTCGGCCCATCCGGGCCGGAGAATCGAGCGGGGGAGCCCGCCAACTAGCGCGGCGCAATTCCCACCCCCGCCGAATCTCTGGTGCCAGAGACTTCGGCAACCAGCGGGGGCGGGATTCACGCCAGCCCCCGGCGATTCTCTGACCCGGCGGGGGGTCGGAGAATGTCACCCCTAATCTGCCACCTTCAGATGTGTCTCCTGGAGCATAACCACGTCTGCCTTCAGTCCCTTTAAGTGCGCAAACACCCGGGCCCTATTGACCGACCCGTTCAGGCCCCTCACATTCCATGTTATCAGCCGTATCAAGGGGCTACCCCCCGTGCCGACTAGCCATCTCCTTTTCTAGGCCAGCTATGTGCCCGCGCCTCCCGCACCCTCCAGTCCCCCAGGACCCCCGCCCCGACTACCTCTCCTACTTCCAGCTCCCCTTTGGCCAATACAGCAGCAACCCAGTTCCCCACCTCCTCCCCCCCTCCCCCTCCCCCACCCGCTAGATCCTCATCTAGCCATTTTGCTCCCCCCCATGACACTCCCGTAAGTCAGCTGACTCCTGCTGACCCTGGCCTCTCCCGCCATTCCATCGACATCCCCGTGTGAGAATCCCCCACCCTTGGCAGTCAGTGTGCGCTCCTCTCCAGCACCTCCCTCCCCCCCCCCCGACCCCACCCCCATCCTTCCCTAACGCGGGAAAAAGCCCGCGCTTTCCTGAGCCGGCCCCGCCCCCTCTGGCTCCTTTTTGCGGCCTTACTCCAACTCCCCATCCCCGAGCCTCCAACCCCCCTCTTCCTCCGTGGGGCCCTGCCCCTCCAACACCAACGCCCACATTCTCCCACAGCCCCCACATCAAATCTATTCACCCATCCCCACCCAGCACTCAAACAAAAGAACATTCCCCCACAGTAAACATCCCCCCACGACAAACACTCAATTTGAGTCCAACTTTTTAGTCTGTATAAAGGTCCATGCCTCATCAGGCGTTTCAAAATAGTGGTGCCAATCTTGGAAAGTGACCCACAATCGCGCTGGCAGCAGCATCCCGAACTTCATCCCCTTCCGATGGAGCACCGCCTCAGCCCGGTTGAAACCAGTCCTTTTCTTAGCCACCTCCGCACTGCAGTCCTGGTAAATTCGGATCTCCATGTTCTCCCACCTGCTGCTCCGCTCTTTTTTGGCCCATCTCAGGACACACGCTCTGTCCATAAAGCGGTGGAACCTCACCACTACAGCCCTTGGCGGCTCATTGGCTTTGGGTCTCCTTGCCAGGACCTGATGAGCCTCATCCAGCTCCAGGGGCCTCGGGAAAGCTCCCGCGCCAATCAGCGAATTGAGCATCGTGCTCATATATGCCCGGCATCGGGCCCCTCCACTCCTTCAAGGAGACCCAGAATCTGAAGATTCTTCCTCCTCGACCTATTCTCCAGGTCCTCAAATTTCTCCACCCGCCTCTTGTGCAGCGCCTCGTGCGCCTCCACCTTCACCACCAGGCCCACGATCTCGTCCTCGTTCTCCGAGGCTTTTTGCCGCACCTCCCGGATCACCGCCCCTTGGGCCTTCTGGGTCTCCACAAGCTTTTCAATCGCCGTCTTCACTGGCACCAGCATTTCTGTCTTCAGCTCCTCAAAGCAGCGTTTAAGAAACTCCTGCTGCTCCTGCGACCACTGCGCCCACGCTGCTTGGTCTCCACCCGCCGCCATCTTGCTTTTCCTCCCTCGCACGTTTCGCTGCACCAGGATCACTTTTTTAACCGCTCCATTCCTGGTCCAATCCATATAATGTCGGGGGGACCTTGCTGTCACCTTCCCACACTGGAAGCCGTCGAACAATTGCTGCTGGGGCCCCTCTGAAGAGCCCAAAAGTCGGTTCCCGGCGGGAGCTGCCGAACGTGCGCCCTACCTAGGCATAGCCGCAACTGGAAGTCAATATTAGGTTTCTTAAATGAATATTTTATCAAAGTGTAGAAAGAGAACAAAATACTAGATCTGTAAAGGAATCTAAAAAGAAGCCAAGCAAAAACTTAGTGGATTTAGTAGGTGAAAAAAAAAATGATAATGGTGCAAAACGTGGGACTTACGATATACAAATCTTTGCCTCGCAGCACCGAGGTCCCAGTTTCAATCCCGGCTCTGGGTCTTGTCCGTGTGGAGTTTGCACATTCCCCCCATGTTTGCCTGGGTCTCATCCCCCACAACCCAAAGATGTGCAGGGTAGGTGGATTGGCCACGCTAAATTTCCCCTTAACTGGAAAAACAAATATATGGGTACTCTAAATTTTTTTTAAAATTTAAATGATATGCAAATCTCTGGATGCTGATTATCTCTACTCTACAATATGAAAATAAATATATGAGGAAATTGCCGATGTACAAGTCATAATTTTCCAAAGTTCTGTCGGATCTGGAATTCTGGCCGGATGCCCCCCTGCCATATATTTTCCCATGGCGGAGGTGGCTCATCATTGGCCAGCGGTAGGATCTTCCGGGTCAGTCAAAGTCAATGGCCATTTATGTCATTCACTGGCCACGCCATCGGGGAACCCATGTCAGAGGGTTCACCTTTGACGGGACAGGAAGTCGCTCCGGCGGCAAGGGACGGAAAGTCCCAGCCTTTATCCTTGAGTAGTAAAATTGTAAAAATCATTATGATATAAAAGAAAAGAATGTGGGAGAAACCAGCTACCTAAAGACCTCTCATAATTATGGGGTGGTTAATTGGATGGGAGGCGGGAGACAGAAGAGAGGATAAAATGAATGATATTTGATTGATGGGACGTGACAAGTATTGTTCCCCGGTGATCTGTAAATCCATGATTTCAGCCAAGATGATTGGTTCTGCAGATGGGAGCAGGAAATTGTTGTGTTATGTATTCTGGGATAACACAGGCTGCAACTCGATGCAGCTTTGACCAAAAGATACTCCAGACTTTGAAGTAAGTTCAATGTGATTTATTGAACCATTAGCACAGTTCTCTATGAGTTCGACTCTCCTGCTAATCTTGCTATAGTAACTCAGTCTAACTAACCAGTCTGCTCTAAACCACGTGGTGGGTGTGATGCTTCTGTTCTGCCCCTGTCCTTCTCTCTAAGTGTTGCTTGTGGAAAGAGACAGAGCATGCATGCCCTGTCCTTATATATGGGTTGTGTAATGCCCCCTTGTGGTAGTGTCACCTCTGGGTGTCTTGACTGCCCATTGGTCGTGTCCTATTCTATGTGTTCATTAGCTGTATGTCTGCATGTCATGACATCTCTGGTGCTCCCTCCAGTGTTCACTTAGTTGTAGTGTATCAACATTAACCCCTTGTATATATACGGTGATGCATATCACCACAGAAGTTACAAAGGAATGTTGCATAGACGACACGAGTAGACACAATTATGGCAGATAGAGTTCAGCGTGAGGAAGGTGAAGTCATCCACTTTGGGTTTAGCAAAGACAAATCGAAATGTTATCTTCGTGACGAGAGGCTAGGAGCTGCAAACATTCACGTTGCTATATACTGATCACTGGTGTACAGGTACAAAGAAACAATAACAAAGGCTATCGGAATGATGCATTTACCTCAACCTGCCGAGCCCAATGATCATCTGGTCAGTCTCCCATCCTCCACCCCTCATAAACCTGGGTCCAAACTCTGCCACCCATATCCAATTTTGAAGCACATGTTAAGTCTGTGAATCATTTTTCTTATGGTTGGCTGAGAAATGTAGATTCGCTGATTGACACTAATTCATATTTCTCAAAATCATGCAGTATATCTGAGCATTCAAAGGTCTAATTAGTTTCAAGAAAGAGCATTCAGACAATGGCAACTTGAATATTCTAATTCAAAGTATATTCCTTGACTGATTTTTAAAAATATATTTCATGCTACCCTTTTCACTTTTACTCATGATTTTGCAGGGATTAATGAATCTTGTCGGTCATAAACGGCCCCGGTGCATTTACGGATCACAGCAAATTTTGATAATTATTTAAATATATCTGCGTTGTATAAGATGGCTCATCACCTTGTCAATAGGTTAGTTACATTGAATTTTGTAAGGTAACTGTGATTAATTAATGAGTGATCAATGAAACAGTATGTGATGGTGAAAGGGTATGAGGTTACGTTAGTTTAGCAGAAAGCAATCCGGCAGGAATGAATGCAGGGACAAGATACATGCTGTGTAAACATCCTTTTCAATTAAAACTTGTTCTTCAAAGACATAACCTTCAGTAGATTTGTCTGTCCTTAATGTATTCAAATCAGTATTTATCAGGAAATATATTTATTCTGCAACTTGGTTTCTATCCATTTGCAGAAGATGGATAGAGATATGTATGCCTAACAGGTGGCAATTCAATGGAATTAGTTCTACTCCAAAGCATGGATAACATCAGTGCCATTATTGGATTATAAGCCTATTAACCCTTATCCTTTGCTTTTATAAAATGAAATATATGTTTGCTCATTGAAGCATCTAATGACTGAAAAGAATAAGCATGAAGGTTACAAAATGAAAATACCATTTTCTACTCCTCGAGACTTGTTCAAAAGACACATGGGAGGTACATATGAGATAAGGACATTACCTAATATCTTCAAATATAATTTACAGGAAACTGCGCTGGAATTTCTACAGGGAACTCCTGTCAGTTTGCAAAAAACAAAATACACATTAGCTCTTGGTAAACATCGTAAAAATTCAGATTAGATTTGTTTTAACAGAGTCTTAGGGTATGTTTATGTAGTAACTTTGCTTCTGTCCTTCTGCAGTGCAAACATAGCTCTGATTTGACTAACTCCCTCCAGGGAACATTGTGAGACCGTCTCACAGCACTTGGATAGTGCATCAAAGCTTAACTCAGCAACTTGCATTATATATAAAACGTGTCGAGACTATTCATGTTCTTACCTGAAACTCCCGAAACATTTGAAACTAAGCAGCCGCCAGTGGAGTTCGATACCTGTGTGGAACCAAGCATGGACGTAGATTAACCAATTATCTGACAATCCAAATTGCAGTCGGGCAGTGTAAGCAAATTAGTAATAGATGAAAGTGGGTATGTAGCTACTAATTTCAGCCCAATGGTTAGAACATAACTGCGCCTTTCCAAATTCCACGTCAGGAAAACAACCAATAATCAAAACACTGCCATTCGAATACATTGACAATCACGATGAAGAAGTGGACAGCAGACAGCAGTCATCTGTAGGCGATTCCTTGCGAACAATAGATCATTACTGGCCTGCAATAGAAATGTCAACATTAATCACCAACACTGGGACTAGAATGTTGTTGAAAAGAGAGCTAAAGCTTTCATCTTACACTCATCAGTGCAAATGCAAGAATGCCAAATTTCAACCAATCACGACAGGTTTATATTACAGGAGACAGGAATGCTGATTGCTTGGCAAGTCAACTCTGATTGGCTGCCGTGTTGCCATGGAGAAAGCAACGGGGATCTCTACTCTCCATAAGCTCCTGGGTAATTCAAAAAGGTGTAAGGCTTGAACATATTTCTTTTGTTTGCAGGAAACAGGGTGGGATTTTCTGTGCATGTTTCGCAGTGGCCGAGTCAACCAGCCATTAACCAGAGGTGGGATCTTCTGATCCCGCTACTGTCAACGGGGTTTCGCATTTTATGTACTCAACCCTTCCGCGGGAACAGGGCATCCTGCCAGCGGGAATGGCCAAAATAATCCGGCCCAAGTCCATGAATGTACATTGCTTTTAGCAAATATAAATGAGCCATGTTACAAACTCGACTGACTAGCTTAAATTGGTTGTTAGTGTGGCTATTAGTTCACTGAGGATTGTTCAGCAACTGCTGCCCAATTGCTAGTTGAGGACTGATTTCCACTACTGAGTTGACAAAACCTGTCCAGGATTTACGTGCATCCTTTCACGATTCACAGACTGTTTTATGGTTATGCATTGGAAAACAGAAAGTACATCAGAGAGTGAAGGATAAAACTAGCAATCCAGTAAAACAGGAGCTTATTTTAGGAACAGCTAGGCAGATAATAAACAGATAAGACAGAGTAGAAATAATCCCCGAGAATGTCAAACTGATGAGTCAGGTAAGGAGCATCTCATTATTGCTAGAAATCTAGATAGAATGCTACCTCAAGAATCTCTGAGGAACCAGTTTATAATCCCCAAGTGAGGAACACAGTTCCTGAAGCAAGTGCCCAGGGTCAGAAGATTCATGTCCCGCAGCAGAGTCGCACATACGCAGAGACATTTAAAAAATGGGTTGAGGTAATGGAAAGCTTTGCCAGCTGAGCTGTCCTGTTGCATCAAAGTGAAACTTCTGCACAGCAATCCCTTAACAGTAACATCAAAACCAGAAAAACACGGATATTATTTCCAGCATGATTGGCGGTTACTTTAGTAATAATATCGCCCGAGTATTGTTTCTAAAAATAAACTGAAATGGCCTATGGGTGGAGTTTACCATATTTTTTCAAAGTGCCGGTTCGGGGTGAGAAAACCGCGGAGAGATTCCCGTCGGTGTCGGCAGGCAAACTCACCGTATATTCAGCCTCTTGAACGATTTTTTTCTTTCCACGTGAATCACGTCGCACTCGTGGCTTGCCTCTGATGCACTCGCCCTGGAAAAATGCAATTTCAGCAATCGGTGGGGTGGTCCTTATAAACGCCATCCCAGCATTTGTTCCAAGTCAAATCGGGGTGGCGGGGTGGGGGGGGAATGGCTGCCGGGAAGACAGCGCCATGTTTTACTGAGGGAGGAGCCCTCAGCAAACTTCTGGGTAGGGTCAAGGAGTGTGCAGAGAGTGAGGTTGGGGCCAAAGACACAAATGAGAACCCTCAAATCATTCAGCCATGGCACAAGGCCTACTTGAGTGGCCTTTGTCCTATCAGTGTTCTCTTGTCCAGCACTAATGCCATCTCCCTTCCATTGCCGGTCAATCAGCAGACCAGCCCGGACCATCCTCATGGCCCCTGGGTACCACAGACCGCAGCCTCTCCGAGGCAGGCATTTCAGAGATCAGTCGTGAAAAAGAATCACATCTGTCACCCGCACCCTCCAGCAGTGCAGATACTCACACCTCGGTCGGAATAACTAGTAGGCAGGTTTCTGGGTCACTCACTGGTGAAACTCTCACACCTGATGGAGGTAGGGACGTTCCAGGGAACCGGCACTCGGAGGGACGGTGGAGCCCAGGACTCTGCTGGGCCCCAGGCTGATGATGTGCCCCATGGTCCGATGGTAGCCCAATGTCTCCACCAACTACCACACTGACGACACAGTAATGCCACCTCTGCCAACCAGCCCAAACCTCCCAACACCCCATCCATGGAAGGTTCTCCCCTGCCCCACACCAATGCTCAGGCTTCTCATGTGTTTCCGCATTATCTAGTTATGAGGATGCCATTGGCTGAAAATACGTGAGAGTTCATCCATCTTGTCAAGAGATGGCGACACACACACACCGGGGACCCCTGACCTCAGAGATGGCAGTAGCAGCTGAGATGCGCCATTCAACCTCTCTGGGTGCCTAGATAGCCTGTTTAGTGGCAGGTCACATTCAGCTCTCTGTCAGGCAGGTGTCAGATATTTCGCAGAGGGTGAGAGGAGCATGGCTCTGTCCTCACGGCAAGTCATCATCGTTCTCCAGCAGCGACCAGTCAGTCGCTTCAGCTCCTTTCCCACGAAAGTAGCCACCATCACGATGACCTCCGGTAGTTCCCTCAGTAGTGAAAAGAGGTGAGACACCATGGTAGCTGAGGTCATCACCTAGTCCTGGTCATCCCCAAACTGAGAGCCAATGAGGGCATCCATAGCCATGCACCCCATGCAGGCCCTGGCCATAGCCTTTGCCATCATAAGACCATAAGACATAGAAGCAGAATTAGGCCACTCGGCCCATCGAGTCTGCTCCACCATTCAATCAAGGCTGATATTTTTCTCATCCCCATTCTCCTGCCTTCTCCACATAACCCCGATCCCCTTATTAATCAAGAACCTACCTATCTCTGTCTTAAAGATACTCAGCGATTTGGCCTCCACAGCCTTCTGCGGCTGCGGCAAAGTGTTCCACAGATTCACCACCCTCTGGCTAAAGAAATTCCTCCTCATCTCTGTTTTAAAGTATCCCCCCTTTAGTCTGAGATGGTGTCCTCTGGTTCTAGATTTTCCTACAAGTAGAAACATCCTCTCCACGTCCACTCTATCCAGGCCTCGCAGTATCCTGTAAGTTTCAATAAGATTCCCCCTCATCCTTCTAAACTCCAATGAGTACAGACCCAGAGTCCTCAACCGTTCCTCATACAACAAGCTGTTCATTCCAGGGATCATTTTTGTGAACCTCCTCTGGACCCTTTCCAAGGCCAGCACATCCTTCCTCAGATACGAGGCCCAAAACTGCTCACAATACTCCATCCACCATCCACGAGGTGGAGGCCATCCACTTCGACATCCTTCTCAAGCGAGGAGATGTGATGCCCCTTCATCTCCTCCTGGTCCAGCTGCTCGCCCCGCTGCAGTGCCAGGTTGTACAGAGGGCAGCAGGCCACAGTGATGTGAGACACCCTCTGGGGGCTGTTTTGGGTGGTTCCCCCCAACTAGTCTTGACACCGGAACTGCATCTTGAGCAGTCCAATTGCCTGCTTGATTAGTGCACGCATTGATGCATGAGCCTTATTGCAGCGAGTCTCAGTGGGTGTTTGGGAGCCTCCGCACTGGTGTCATCAGCCACCGCCTGAGGGTGTACTCTTTGTCCCCAAGGTGCCATCCCTCCAGCTGCTAGTCTTCCTGAAAAACGGCCGGGATCTGCGAGCGCGCCAAGATGTAACTATCATAGACACTCTCCCGGGTAATGGACACACACATGATATGCATTGTGTGGTCACAGACCGCTTGGATATTGAGGGAGTGGTGTCACTTGTGGTTCAGAAATAGCAGCCTCATGGCTCCTCATTCCGCCATGGGGAGCACAGAGACACATTGGTGCAGTCTATCACACCCTGCACTTGAAAATGAATGAAAAATGAAAATCGCTTATTGTCACAAGTAGGCTTCAAATGAAGTTGCTGTGAAACGCCCCTCGTCGCCACATTCCGGCGCCTGTTCGGGGAGGCTGGTACGGGAATTGAACCCGCGTTGCTGGCCTGCCTTCAAAGTCAGCAATTTAGCCCTGTGCTAAACCAGCCGCTTGGAGCATTCGTGCTATGCAGGTGAGGTCCATGGCCCTGGAGTCCCGGCTCACCTGGTCCCGGTTCAAGTTGATGTACATGCAGGCTCTCGGGAATAGCACATCTGTGACCTCCCTCATGCACTTGTGCGTGGCTGACTGGAAGATGCTGCACAGGACACCCATGCAACCCTGAAGCGAGCTGCTGGCATGTCGATTCAGAAGTTCAGATCGGCTGTAACTTTCGGGGCTCCAGGCATTGGGTGACTGCCCAGTCCCTGTGGTGCCAATTCTTGCATCACCTGGCACTGGTGGTCACCATCCGCCTGGGATAAATGCAGTCTTCTCCAGCACGGGACCTCTGATACCTGGAGGTAATGGCCAGTCGTGTCTCCTCCGAAGCTCCACTATCTGTGACCCTGCTCCCTGTGAATCAGCGGGCCCTGCTTCCCCATCCTCTGATCCTGACTGCGTGAAGCAGAACGTCGATGCGCTGCTGCTGGCCAATCGCAATCACAAAAATTGCCAACTCAACTGGCTACATGATTCTCCAGAATCAAAAGTCCAAAGGAAGAGAACATCAAAGTGAGTGATGAGGAGTCCTCCCAGTGCCCTGACCCACAGCCCTCTCAGGCTCTGGGACATCGACCCTTGCGTTTCCCCCTATGTAAGCACCTTTCCATTGAGCCTCACTGCCTCCCATGTCACACAATAGCCTCTTCACCACAGCTGCCCCTCTCAAGTCCACCTAAATGATGCACTTTGACCCTTGAGAGCCTCAGCAGTCAGCATGCCAACCCCATGTGCAAGGAGTGAGGGCAGTTGAGTGCATTAAATGGACCCACATTCTAACCTCATGGGGAAACAAGATGCTCCCCCCCCCCCAATCATCCCTTGAATGGGGGGGGGGGGGGGGGGGGGGGGGGGGAATACTGATTAAATTGGCATAATTGACTCATTAAGAAAGGGTCAGCGAGCTGATTAGGTGCTGGGTTTCTCTTTCTAGCAGGTGAGACACTCCTGATTCACGTGAAGACTGCAATTAGCATGTCAACTGCACCCTTATAGGGCACGCTCATTCCCCCAGCTCTCAAGGGCTATGGATTAAACAAGTCTTCCAATTTGAACAGCCAGCCACCCAGAGTCTAATCCCTGACGGGCTGGCCTCCATAACCAGTGGCGTTGAACTTCCAGACATCGCATGCCCTCTGGCTCCCCAGTGCTGCCTGAGTGTGAGGGTCCATTCTCGCTACAGTCGTCTTCCCCCTTGTGTGAGGGTCTTCCGGCCTCATGAATCTGGAAATCACCCCTTGTCGGAGACCTCCACTCTGCCCAAGCATCCTGGCATCTTACGGGACCCGACCCACGAACCTCACAGTGCCTCCCTGTGCTGACCCTATGGATTCACCTCCTCCCACCCACTTTCCAACTACCACTGTAGAAGGGCAATTCCTTAGCAGTGGTATCACCACAAGCCCAGCTAGGGGGACATGAGAAGTGGTGCCTGCACACTGTCATGATATGCAGACACACCCATAATGATATGCAGACAGGCACAGACAAGCAGCTAATGGACACCGAGAACAGGACATGACCAATAAGCAGGCAGGACACTCAGGGGTGGGATCTGACTATAAAAGACACGAGGCACTCGCACTCCGCCTCTTTCCACTGTGAACATCTAGAGAGTCAGTGAAGGATGTTGTTACAATCTCACACCTCCACCACGTGGCTAAGAGCTAGTCTGGTCCAGTCAGACAGAGTAACCACACTTAAGTTAGCAGAGAGTCGAACTCACAAGAGAACTGTGCTAACTGTGCTATTAGTTTAATAAAACTGATTGAACTAACTTCAAGGTCTGGAGTATCTTTTTGATCTAAGCTACATCCTGTTGCAGCCAGTGTTATACCAGTGTACCTAACACGACATACACCAGCCACCAGACCCCTTTACACAGAGAGGCTCATAGCCATGAAGGGTCGCTAAGGCCTGTGAGCGACCCCAACCCTGAGATGCTGAGACTATATTCCACCCCCCCTGCCCTACTAGACTCTCGTTTTTATACAGCTATTGAAAACGCGCAGGCATAATGTCACATTGGCAAACTATGGATACCCAGTGAGGGTGGAAGTCCCGAGTGGAGGGTTCGGTAATGATATTGCACCACCAGCGAGGGGCGGAATATGCGATCTCGCTGCAGTTTCTGCCTACGCCGCTGTCCTCGCTAACCCGGGCTCACAATTCCGCCCTATCACACTGTGTAGTCTTGGTTTGAGTGCTGATGCATGGCATTTTGATGGCATGCTGTTTTGGGCTTGTAATAAGGCAGGGAACATCCCAAAAGAAAAATAATTCAGTTCAAGCAGGACTATAAGGAGCACAAACAGATATAGCAGCTTCAGAAATGAATGCTTAACAAATGATAGCAACATAACAGAATACGTTTAGCGGGAATGCTCTCTGTTTGTCACTTCAGCTTATCTGCTTTTAGAGGTGCAAGAATATAAAATTATTTACACTGCGGAATGTCATAACCTCTCACAGCAAATGAAAATAACAATGATGATAATCCTGTGAGTGAAGAGACGATTCCAGGAAATGTAACTCTCATTCACTTTGGTTCTTAGAGCTGCGATTTGGGAATTCAGCAGTTGGGCATCTTACTTCAATTGAGGCTTAGGTTTTTACTAGTTGATTGATTCCTGCCATTAAATTGCTGTTTGAAAAAAATAATACCGTGTATCACCAAATCGTTCAATTAATACGTAGAAATAGCAGAGCTTTTATTTATTTACACACAATGTTTGACTACCAAGAAAACACGCGTTGTGCTCTGTTCCGGTCGGACTTTGTTTACTTACACAAACTCCCTCTTGGCAGCAATAAGTAGACAGATTTCAGTTAATGAAATCCAGTTTTCCTTGAAATGCTATATTTTTCACCACAGTGATGATCCTC
Source organism: Scyliorhinus torazame (assembly GCF_047496885.1). Lineage (NCBI taxonomy): Eukaryota > Metazoa > Chordata > Chondrichthyes > Carcharhiniformes > Scyliorhinidae > Scyliorhinus > Scyliorhinus torazame. The sequence continues at coordinate 21,481,403 of NC_092721.1, read as the reverse complement.
TCTTTAAATAAACTCATACTGTATCTCAGCCTCAAGGATAAGCATTTTTACCTTGAGTAAAGTTCCCGTTATTTAAATTTGGTAAAACTTTTGACTGAAAGTTTAATCCCAGTGCTTTGGTACCAATAATCTAGTTCTTTGGCTTCAACATGTGGCTGATCTGATGTCAGGACATGTAAAACGTTACACAAATATCTCAATATTACACATTAAGTAAAGGAGAGCACTATCTTGCAACAGCAACTCTTAAAGGCCCGCTGCTCACTTTAAAACTACGTCACTACTTATGGGCAAAAGATCAGGTCAATATACAGTACCCTTGTAGATGTCGCTTTGGAGATCCTGTTGTAATAAGTGCTGGAAAGTGTGGTGGTCCACTTCATAGCAGGTGGGAAGTACAGTAACCAGGTAGATGTAGCAGAAGCAATGAATTGTATCACATCGGTGACTAATTCCTGGGAGCAGGTAAGGAAGGTTTTGAAAAGGTTGCCAAGGTAAGTGAATGCTCAATTTGTTCAGTTCTGCAATGCACCTTTAGCAACATTACATTGCAGACTTGTTGGGGTTTTATAACATGACGCTTAGTCTTGTCCATGTTTTGGCACTGGACTCTGTATTGTTGTCCGTTCACTGGATCTGCTTTGCGGCTCATAAAGTGTGGGCAGTAACGAGCAGTAAGCATGCTGTCAAGAAAAGAGACCTGTACGCTTCATATGAACAGCATAAGATAAGAAAAAGTCAGAATCCCCTTCCACCCCTGATTAGATAAGTTTACTTCTTCCCCTTCACCTCCTGCACAGCAGCGGTGCTTTGCAAAGTGAGATTGGAGCAGTTAATCTATTTTATTTTGTGTGTTTAGCAAAGGGAAAACATTGGCCAGGATTCCAGGAGTTGTGGGATATTTACCATCTATCCGAATCACCAGGAACTACAAGTTTGAATTGGGGGTCACCTGAAGTACAGTGGGCCTGCCAATGCAGACGGTGAGGTGAGAGTAAGCTGCCCTTGACGTCAAAGCAAACATGTGACTGAGCTTTTCATGAAGATGCTATATAAATATAAGTTGTTGTTGCTTGAAGGAGGCTCGTAACATTGATGTCAATGGGAATCAAGGGTCAAACTCTGCACTGGCATAAAAGACAATGGTTGCCGATATCATCTCAACCCCAGTACATCAGTACTGGAGTTCCTCAGGGCAGTGTCCTCACCCCAACCATCTTCAGCTGCTTCAATAAGGACCTTCCCTCCGTCATAAGATCAGAAATGGGGACATTCACTGCTGATTCCTGTTCTCTATTGTTCCTGACATCTCAGGTACGAAGTAGTTCAAATCCATCTGCAGCTAAACTTTGACCATTATTCAAGCTTGAGGTGATGGCCATAATTCACCGGCCGTTCACTGGCTTCAGGATTCTCAGGTCCTGCTGGCAGTGCACCCCCGTCCATGGGTTTTCCGGCAGTGTGGGGTTGCTTCAATTGGAATTCCCATTGATCGCGGCGGAAGCAGAGAATCCCGCTGCTAGTTAATCAAGGGCTGCCTCCAGCCACTGAGAAACACGCAAATACCATTCACACCACAAACGTACTGCGCATCTCCAACAAGAGAGACATCCCAAGACCGCCCTTTGATATTCAACAGAGTAGCCATTGATTAATCCCACATCAACAACATCCCGGGAGTCACCCTTGAACAGAAAATTAATTGGACAAGCCATATAAACACTGCGGTTACAAGAACAGTCCAGAAACTGAGAATTCTGTGGTGAGCAACTAAAGTCCTAACTCCCCAAAGGATGCCCACCATCAACAAGGCACTAGTCAGGTGTGATGAAATACTCTCCTCTTGCCTGGATAGGTACAGCTGCAACAACACTCGAGAAGCTTGACACTATCTGGGACAAAGCAGCCAACTTGAATGGCACCCCTATCAGCCAACCTAAACATTCTGCGCCTCCACCACCGATGCACAGTGGTGGCAATGTGTACTGTATACAAGAAGCACCACAGCAACTTACCAAAACTCCTTCGACAGTACATTTCAAATCCGTGATCCCTGTTGGTGTAACCTTTCTGCTTTGGTAACATACTTGGCTCGATGAATTAATGCCTGCTTTTAAGTTGCCACGAATGCTGAGATAGTGAACCTTGGACGAAGAGTGACTCTAACCGATGTATCCTCCAAAGACCAATGGGCCAGTGATGACCAGTGCTCCACGGACTGCAGGAGCTGTTATTCTAAGCTTTCAAAACAACTGTGAGTGGTCCTGGGTTCAAATCCAGGACTGGCAACTCATGACCTTATGTAATCACGCGCGTAACATATTAATTGGATGAATGTAACAAACTGTGTAAAGAAGCGCTAACTATATATGGAATGAACTGCGACACTAAAAGAATTGATTGGCTGTATGTAAATGAGAATGCGAACTAATTCTGTTTTTTAAAGGGTATATTAACCCAATTTAAGCCACAGCTCAGAGAGAAAGTGTGTCGGCAAGACTGAGAGGTCCAGGACCTTTCTCCCAGAGCTCTGCAACAATAAATTGCTTCTTTTGCTCACGTTAGTCTACTTGTGAATACTTTCACGCAACAATCCCTACCGCGCAGAAGGACAAGGGCAGAAGCTGCAAGAGAACACCATCATCCATGAGTTCTCCTTACAGCCACACTCCATACTGAATTAGAAATATATCACTGTTCCTTCACTGTCACTGGATCAAAATCGTGAAACTCCCTTCCTAACACGGGTGCCCTACAGGTTGCAATCCTAGCTGACGTTAATACTGGACAAGTCAGATTCAGATGTCAACAGATTAAATTGGCCAAGGGAGTGGGGTAGCTTGATCTTGGTTTCGGACAATGCTGGGCACAACATCGAGGGCCGAAGGGCCTGTTCTGTGCTGTACTATTCTATGTTCTATGTAATAGTTCTCACAGGCAGGACCTCCTTCCAAGGGCAGATGGCATCAACACTCAATTGAGCATGAAATAGCAGTGGGCGGTAGCGAGTTGGCTGCCGCACATTTGTTTCTGACTCTCGGGATGGCGACCATTGATCTTTCACCTTCCTTAAAATTCAACCCCAGGGGATCATGGAAATACTCTCAGTGCACCCTGCTGTCATGAGGGTGGGGAACGATGTACAGAAATTAGCCCCACCTCCCTTGAGGAACAGGACAGAACGCCACTTGCGTGTAAAATAGCACATTGCACCAGCTTGGCTCTGTGGCAGTACCTTTGCCTCTATATTTCAGGGCTGAAACTCCAAGAAAGCCATCACCAGCAAATGAGGGGCTGGATCTTCCGGCCGTTTATGCCAGCGGGAATCTGAGCGCCAAATTCTCCATCCTCGCAAGCACCAGTAGCGGGGCAGACACGCAACGGAGAATCCCGGCCAAGGTCATTTGCTCTTTACCACTTCAAAACAATGCCAAGCACAAATTGCTTGGAACATCATCGAACGGCATTTGCACACAAAAAGATCTGCGTAGCTGCAATGCCCGAGAGATGTTTGTATTGCAATTACAGCTGGTTACACGTGTGAGAAGCAAAACCTGAGCTTTGAAAATCTCCACTGTTTATTATTTATGTGGCCTGGGACAAATATCAGACTTCACTTAGAGGTTCAGTAACAAAATCAAAACCTTGATGCGTAAAATCCGTGGAGAAAGGTTAAATTGAACAAAGCGGAAAGTCTCCAATTTGATTTCATTTCTGCATGCTGTCCACGTACTTGTCCAACTCTTAATTGTGTTTACATAATCCCAGGATGTTACAGATATTCTTGGTGCTTTCTGATTTTTATTTTGTTTTGTTTTCCTGGACAATTTCAGTCAAAGGTGGTTAGGAAAGCCAAAGGGAAGAATGTGAGAGGTAACGGACCATCAAGCCTACTCCACTATTCACTAATATCAGGACTGATCTTCTATGTCAACTCTTCTTTCCTGCCCTATCTTAATGTAATTGCCTTGCTGACCAAAAATCAATCAAACTCAACCTTGAATGTATTTGATGGCTGAGCTCTCCGGAGTACAAAATCCACAAACCTCTGACTGTGGATATTCCTCTTCATCTCAGTCCCAAAATGGCTGACCCCTTATCCTGAGATTGTGACACCCAGTTCTAGAGACTACAGCTAGAAGAAATCGCCTCTATCTGGTCACTAAAATAATGCTGCTTTTTATTCATTCATGGGATAAGGGCATCGCTAAGCTAGGTCGGCATTTATTGCCCATTCCTAGTTGCACTTGTAAAGATGGTGGTGAGCCGCCTTCTTGACCCGCTGCAATCCATGAGTTGCGGTTACACCCACAGTGCTGTTAGGGAGGGAGTTTGACCCAGCCACAGTCAAGGAACGGTGATATATTTCCAAGTCAGGATGGTGAGTGGCTTGGGGGAGAATGTCCAGCTGGTGATGCTCCCATGTGTCTGCCTCCTGTGTCCTTCCTGAAGGTAGAGGGATGTAGCTGACTGGCTTCACTTCACTTCCTCTTTCCTAACTGCAGAAAGCACTTAGTATTGTTGAAGTGGTCAGGAACTGCCAATCATAACAAGAATGTTTATAAACATTGCAGTTAGAATCAATGGAGGGGGGGGGGGGAATGTGGCAGGAGGTACTTTAGATACATTCAAGCGTGAATGGAAAGATAAATAAACAAACCTCCTGGCAGCTGTGTTTAAATAATTAAGCTGTCAATCAAAGGCTAGTGAAAAGTGCTGCTCTATGAAATTGAATGAAAGGTTCCAATTTCAAAGGATCTCGGTGGATTACAAGCCTTTTGAAGAGCTGTGCCTTTCTCGGAAGGCTCTGACACTTGAAAAAGCGCCAGTTTTAAAATCATTGGGCTGACGGAGCAGGCGTGAGTAAAGGGAAAAGTCTTCTGGGTTTGAATCATCAATGAACTGCCTGATCTGCTCTGCACCTGTCAGGCAGACCAGTTCAGAATGAGAGGTCACTCCAGAGTTTAAACAGGTCAGAGCAGGAAAAATTGGATTCTAGTACAACACTCATTTACCCCCTCCCCCCCACACCTTAGCATAACAATTACACACAGATTTTAAGATTAACATGGATGACAAAGTACATTTGAAGGTGCAATGGTCTCATTAACACAAAGTCACTTTAAAACACACAGATTGGCTGTGGTCAAACACACATTCCACTCTGAACCCAAGTTAGTGTCTGTGGATTTCTTCCTCAGAACCCCCCCCCCCCCCCCCCGATGATTGTTTCCAAACTCCTCTCCCAAAACATGCTTCAACGCCAAGCCTTCTCTCATATTCATGATTTCCATTAGCGGTTTGCAACCCAAACTCCACTCCACATTTTCCAAAGGACTCTTTTGAAAAGAGCTTCCACTCCACTGCTGCCAGCGAATCCACTCCAGATTTTACACCAACCACTTTTAGGATTTCTGTGTCTTGACTGCTTTTACACATATAAATTCCAATATTCAGCCAGTGATTGCTCCACAATTATTTCAATTAACGTCTCACAAACCATAGTGAGATATCACAGACCTCAGAACCACTTCAATATCTTTCTGACTTCTTTTTTTAAACAAATTTAGAGTGCCCAATTAATTTTTTTCCAATTAAGGGGCAATTTAGTGTGGCCAATCCACCTAACCTGCACATCTTTGGGTTGTGGGGGTGAAACCCACGCAGACATGGGGAGAGTGTGCAAACTCCACATGGATAGCGACCCAGGGCCGGGATTCGAACCTGGGTCCTCAGCGACGCAGTCCCAGTGCTAACCACTGCATCATGTGCCACTCTTATATCTTTCTGACTTCTCACTAGCCACTCCTTTACAATTCTGTGACCTGTTCTGCTCCCATGTCCCTCTTTGTTCCTTTAACTTCAGGCTCCCCGAAAACTCCTCTTCATTTCTTTAGTTTCCTTAAGTAGTTGTCCATTAGATTTTGTCACTAACGTTCTTAACCAATTTGCCATTGTCTGGCTTTTTCTCTAGCAAAGCTGAGAGAGATGATCCCTCTCTGGGTGCCTGTCACCAACTGTTGCAGTTTCCAACTAAAACTAATAAAAAAAGGAAGTTATTTTCCTTAAAAGGGCCTTTTCCTTGAAGGTCAGAGGATAGTTGATCAGCAACTATATTTATTCCTCACACCGTAGATCTCTCTATCACAGCTGGAACCTGACCATCCATGTCCTTGCCCCCAACACACACATACAGGCGCCCTTTGTCTAGTATGAATCTAACTATAGGTCCCTTCCAGTCACAGAAACATTAAATTAAACCCACCTAAATCTATAGCATCTTTCTGTATTTGCCAATACAAATATAAATCTCTTAAAACTACCTTTGGCTTTCTGACACAGTTTAAATCGAGTGACATTCTTTGTAGAATAATATGATGGTTAAAACATCTTCCAAATTATGAGGATACTCTTAAGCGACATTCCATTGATGTTTTCCCTTATAGATACATTTTATTTATCAAGTGATGTATTCAGAATAATGTTTCATCTCGTACTATCTAATATTCCCTTCGATTTCTATCCTCAGCTATTTTATGCCACTCTGATACCACAGTTGGAAGGTTTTATTTCAATGCTATGCAAATCAGCTGAGCATGGATAATGCTCACATGCTTTGAAGCCCTTATTAATTTTTTATCTATCACCACACCATTCTCTGGGGGAAATTGGGTGGTTGCGAGTAACTGGCCGGGGAGAAATATTCAGGAAAATAAATAAGCATGAAGTATTTTTGAAGGATTGATATGCATAATATGCGGTGTCAATCTGAGCCCGTCTGGGACGCTGGAGAACAGGATTGCAGTGTGTTTGCAAGAGGACAGAAGGAAGAATCGATTGGTGAATGACATCTTGTAAATTGGCTTATCACTCATAAATGATCATTCTCACTCCTTACACAATCGATTGGACTCAACAGATTCAATATCAGATTCCTTTAGTAAAGATATTAATTGGCAGCAGGCATCTGGGAATGGACTGCTCTGAGTTAAGAAATGGCACACGATTACTTAAACAGGTGAACGTAAGAAATGGCCAAAATGCACAACCGTGTCCTTTGCTGACATATTTTTGTTCCATCTTTTGATGTTTTAAGGTTAAAGATCCAAAGCCTAAAGATGGCAGATGTAGTGCTCAATATAGTGGGTTTAATATGTTACTTCCATCGCCTTGTGGTGATAATGGAAGGCATGAGATGGAGAACAGTATCCATTCCTTGCTGCACCAACATGTACTAGACGACCAACACTGAGATTTTTTTTTTAACATGAGTATCATATTAGGAGAATAGGAGATAAAATAACGTGAAAGGTGATCAGAAAACAAGGGAAAATATCAGAATTAGAGTTCGATTTGTTATGCAACGTTTCACAGCTCACAGATGCTGATATTATCAACTGTTTATGTGTCAAACCTTAAAATGAAAAACCATTAGTTGAAACATTTCATATTGTTTCATGTCACATTTCAGCACAGATTTTCACCACAATGGAGAGTGTCTTCATCATGGTCAAAATGGCAGAAGTAGCTGAAAATCATAAGTCTCGCCTCTCAACACGATGCTTCCCATTTTCGTGGGGGCGGGAATGGGGACAATTTGGGTTTCACGGGTGCCCAGTTTAAGGGGCAGCTGGCTGTTTAAATCATCAGTTGCCTTCACTGAGGTTTGATTTTGGGCGGGCAGGAATCTGAAACCCAGAGTGTACAGATTGGACTGGGAAAGAGAAGGTCTGAACTTTGTGGTGTCATTTGGGCAGACAGGGAGGGGTAAGGTAACCTTTTAGATTGGATTGCAGGACACCTGTAGGGGAGGTAAGGTGCCCTTTGGTGAAAATCAGATGGCATTTGGGGCTGGTAAGGGTGCTTTTTGGAAGTGCTAACAGTCATGAATCTGCGTAAAGAACACATTACCTGTCAAGCTCATCGGAATTGTCATCAGACATGTCAAAATCACTGTCAAAACTGTCCAAAGCACCTGTCAAGATGATCAGTCAAAGGTGTCAAGAGGGCCTGTCGATAGAACCTATCAAAGGAAGCTGGCAAGTTAGTTAAAAGTCCTGCCCTTTAAATCTTTGAACGAAAATTTCCAGAGTGTAAAAAAATGATTGTTTGCTATTTCACTCTGCCTGTTGAGATAAACCTGAGGGCTTCCATTACTAGATTAGAGCTGTGTGCCTGATTTAATGACCATCTAGTATCACACCAGGGTGTCTGCCATTTTAAAGTTTGATTGACAACTACAAGTGGTTATAGATGCTTTGATATGGGAATATGAATTTCACTGCTGATTGCTGTAACGGATTGATTGTGCAGTTGAATGAAATGTGTGCTGTTAGAAGGGGTTAAGCAGTTAAAGGACTGCAAATATAGTAAATGGGTTTTTATGAATGAGTTTTTTCTCAATATAGTGAAGTCTGCAGTTGGCACTTAGGACAGGATTTTCCAGCACTCCCTGTCAGCGGGTTCTTCTGGACCTTCCAAAGGCAACCCCACACAGTGAGTGCCCGAGTGGCACGGTGGTATAGGGGCCATAAAGGGCCATAGGCTGGGAACAGGGGCATAGATTGGCACGAAGCTTATGAAGGGCGATGGGAGTGAGTACAAGGTATGAGGTGGCATAAGCTGGCAGTGATGGGGCATTGGGAATGTGTGCGGGCGTGATGGGATGTTAAGGATGAGGGCTGGAGGGGCGTTTTATGTTTATTCTTTTTTATATTTTTGGACACAGTGTCTGATTCCTGAGGCTGGTTTTCCGCCTAGCGCATCTCTGAGTTCAACTTCCTTTAGGGTAACACACCGCAACTTCTGATCGAGTCCGCGCCCGCCACCACACACACCACTCTGCTCCCCACCCCCCCCCCTCCCTGATTACCTGATAGCTGGCCAACCATTTTTAAAGGTCGGCTTTGCGGAGATGATTCTCCCAAATCTGCTCTGAAATACATGAATAGGGTGGCTATCGAGGGATACGGACCCCGATTTTGGTACAAACACTGAACAGAGGAACCCTTAACAGATACATTTATGCTCAGCAGCCAGGAAGTCTACCCCGTACAGTCCCGTGGTTGAGTTTGAGAGAAGACTAAAATAATGTTGATGAGGCTTCTGATGGCGGCCATGGAGTGAGTGGTCGTACACAGAGCAGCTCTGGCTCGAAGACATTGGTTTGGGTATTTTATACCCGTTAATGGGGTAGCTCCGACAGGAATGTGGTGCAGCAGGTGTTGAGGGAGAGGTTCTCCCTGAGATTGGCATATCTACTGGCCACCAGACCCGGCAAAAAACAGTTAAAGACCTGACTAAGAAATTGGAGGAGACCTGTGGCGCAGCAAAAATGGCGGAGGGGGAAGGGTCGTCGCCAGTGGGAAAGGCCCAGATGGAATAGTTGATGGCCTTCATCAAAGACGAACTTTGCCAGCAAAATAATGCTGATTATTTTTCTGGGCAACAAAAGCAACTTTTATATTGAATAGTCATATCACACTCCCAGGGTGAGATTTTCACCCCACCGCACATCGTATTTTGCGACGGTGTGGGCAGCCCACTATTGGCCAGTGGCGGGATCGTCCGGTCACGCCGATGCCAACGGCTTTTTCTGTGGTTGGCGCTCTCCACCGTTGGAGAACCAACCATGGGGGATTGCCACCTACAGGACTGGAAGACCTGGCCGCGGGGAAGGGTCAGAAACTCTCAGCCCTAGAATCTGCCTTAATCATTCTTAAGTTCTTTTAGTTTGAAGTGGTAGTGACGGACTACAAGAAGTTACGGAAATTATGCTGAATTGCTTGCATGGATCTATTTAGGTTATCTTGCCAGACAACACCAAGTTCAATAAGCTGATCATTTGAGCAGCAAACTACTTGAAGAGTGATGTCGAACGGATGGTGATTGAGGTGTCTGTGGAGACTTGACTTGTAACGCCCTGGGCGGGATTCTCTCAGGCCGGGGCCGGGCCGGAGAATCCCCTCGACTGGCGCGAATCGCGCCACGCCACCCCAATGCCAGCACGCGATTCACAGCAGAGCGGAGAATCAGCGCCATTGGCGCCGGCGTGGTTGGCGCGGCGCCAGTCGTGGGCCGCTTTATGCCCCCCCCCCCGGCCGATTCTGGGCCCGGGATGGGCCACGCGGCTGTCGTAAAAAACCCGAGTCCCGCCGGCGCCGTCCACACCTGCTCTCAGCCGGCGGGAACTCGGCGTGGACGGGTTGGGGGGGCGGCCTGTGTGGCGGGAGGGGGTGTCCGACCCCGGAGGGGGGCCTCCGATGAGGCCTGGCCCGCGATCGGGGCCCACTGATCGGCGGGCCAGCCTCTCTGGCTGGGGGCCTCCTTTCTTCCGCGCCGGCCCCTGTAGCCCTGCACCATGTTGCGTCGGGGCCGGCGCGTTGAAGGGAGACCCTGCGCATGTGCGTGCTGGCGCCGGTGCCACTGCGCAAGCGCGGATCCCGCGGCGCCCAGTTGACGACAAGATCAGCAGCTGGAGCGGTGTGAACCGCTCAAGTGCCCTGCTGGCCCCCTGTAGGGGCCAGAATGCTGATCCGAGGCCGTGTTGATGTCGTCGAGAAACGCGACGGCGTTTCCGACGGCGTCAACACTTAGCCCCAGGATCACAGAATCCCGCCCCCTAAGAGGGGGTTAGACTGGCCAAACTAGCATCCAACACCAAATCTGCTGGCTCCAGGGTTAGTGACACAAATTTACTTTTAAAAAACATTCATAGACTTCAGACCGACCAGTCACATTTGACTGATGATGCATTTTCTGACCCCTTGACAGATCAGCAACCATTGATACATTCCTAATCGGGCACAGGATGAAGAACACAATATTTTAGCCTGTGCTCGATCTTTGTTTCAGTATTGTGGCACAGCTTGGATTTGGATTTGGATTAGGATTTGTTTATTGTCACGTGCACCGAAGTACAGTGAAAAGTATTATTCTGCGAGCAGCTCAACAGATCATTAAATACATGGGAAGAAAAGGGAATAAAAGAAAATATATAACAGGGCAACACAAGGTACACAATGTAACTACATAAGCACTGGCATCGGATGAAGCATACAGGGTGTAGTGTTAATGAGGTCAGTCCATAAGAGGGTGGTTTAGGAGTTTGCTGATAGATAAGTTACCCTCCCTCTTATGCTAAAGCCAGAAGATTTCTATAGGCCACACTTCAAATCACACATCATCTGCAATGGCACCATTTTACTCTCCCTCATGAAATACTATTGACAGTGTTTCATCCATTCTTTTAAATGCAGATTAGTAACGTGAAGATTGGATAGAAAGCAAAAACAGAATAGCAACTGCAAACGTTCTTTTCCAATTCTTACTGCCTATGTAGTTCGAGCATTAATTGACTCCTCGGAAACTACTCAACAAGCACCACTTGGTCTGCATCCAACCTGCATTTCTTTCATTGATGTACTGAAGAAACAGAGAAAACAAGGTGTGGATATAAGTCTGCGCCAATTGGAACTACCTCAAGCAGGAAGTTGCTGCCTTAAACTGACATTTGATCTGCCGATTTGAAGATTCAAAATTCACCTTGGCACAGACCAAGCGTATCATATTCAACACAAGAGAACACCACGTTCTACCTCAGCGGAAAAGCATTCACATTAACTCACGGCCCTGATGTAAATTATGCAACGATGTTGGCAAAAAAGTAAGACTGATTTGCGAGACTGAGAGATGGAGTTGACAAAAGGCGAGGAAAATGTGTCTTTAATAGGAAAACATCATCAGTTTATGACAAGACCTGCTCCATACTATCTGCGTGAAATTTTACAACCTGCCCTACCACAAGTGACAGGCAGCTGGAGGGTAGAAAATCAGGCGCCATGGCAGTGGCACCCTGCCCATTGCTTACCTGTGCCCACTGGCATTTTACCAGTGGCAGGAGTGGGTTCAATGGTCATCCTGTTTTGGGGCCAATTGAGGTCCATAAGCAGCCTATTAATGGCTATTAAAGGTCCCTGTCCAGTGAGGTGGCCTTATTTCAGGCTCAGGGCTGGGGATTGAGGGGTCTCTCTACTGGTTGGTCACCCTGGCACAATAGAACCGTCCCCCAACACCCCACCACCTTCCCACCACCATGGGCCTCCTCCTCTATATGTTCCCTCCTCCCTGCCTTCCCAAACCTGGCAACATGCCTGTTGTTTTAGCCCGGCAACACTCTCAACCTATCTGGGTCTCCATATCCATGGTTCCTCAATGTTGGGGACTGGCTATGAACTACTGGCTGTTGAGTAGAGGATGGCCGGCCACATGATTGGCTGCCAGCTCTCAGCAGCAGGGCTTCCTCCCAGTTACATGTGGCGATGTCATCCAGAGTCAAGGCGTTGAGTTAAAATGGAAGGTTGGGGTCATGCTTGTGGACTGGGTGGGGGTGTTCCACAAAGCTGTCACTCGGTCTGCATTTGGTCACCCCGAGGTAAAGGAGACAGCATTGGGAGCAGCGAATACAGTGGACCAAATTGAAGGAAGTGCAAGTGAAATGTTGCTTCAACTGAAAGGAGCCCTTGGGGCCTTGAATGGTGAGGCGCGATTAAGGTTGGCCATTCGGAAAATGTAAAAGACCTTGTCCACAAACTTGACCACGGATCAACAACTGGGTCAAAACCTATTCAGGCAGCTGACTGAAAGGAGGAGATGAGAGGGAAAATGACTGGAAAAACATATCATGCCACTCTTTGTAAAGGGAACTTTTGAACCTTCACCCTGTGTCAACAATACAATTGGGAAGGAAATTCCACAGTTTAATTGTCAAACTGAAGAAGGAATTTAGACAATGCTGAGTGTACTGCCTGGTATTGGCAGATACTCCATTCAGAGCAGCAAAGGAACAACTCGCCTGATCATGCTGATGAAAGCAAACAGATTCTAAACGTTGTGAGATTCCACACTTAGCTAGTGCCTTCATTAGATCCTGGTCTGTGACACAGACCCACTGAAAGTACGGGCCGACAAAAGAGGGGATTCTTTCTGAACGTCTTGCCACTAAAAACTGATCTCAATTTCCTTTCTGGCTCAGTGGCTATGGTTCATGAAGTAGTTAAGCCAGACAAAGCGCCAGCACGTTCCCACAAATTGACTCCTAGCCTGTGACGGGTGAGCAGATCTCAACCTTAAGGTTATGGAAATAATAAGACTGCGATTGGCATCAACGGGATGGTTCGGGGCTAATTCAGAGGAAACATCCAAGAACCCCTACCTGTAATTAAAACAGAAAATGCGAGAAAATCTCAGCATGTCTGGCAGCATCTATGGAGAGAGAAAGAGAGTTAAAATGTTTTGAGTCCATGTGGTTCTTCTTCCGAGCTGAAGAGAGGATGGATTTCATAATCTTGAAGAAAGGGTGGAACCCTTACCAGAAGATTGTGTGTGTAAGTATCCAGTCAGAATTGATTTTGCCTGTGATAAGATGTCCCGATGGTTCTACTTGTCTTGCAATAGCAGAGAGTTTACCTTTGTCACAGTCACACAGAAGTCTTACAACACCAGGTTAAAGTCCAACAGGTTTGCTTTGAATCACTAGTATTCGGAGCACAGCTCCTTCCTCAGGTGAATGGTGTTGCAAGACTTCTTACTGTGCTCACCCCAGTCCAACACCGGCATCTCCACATCATGACATAGAATGTTATTTGTGACCGTGAGATGCCGGAAAATGTGGATCATTTTCCAGATCTTGGGAATATCGTCTTGGCGAAGGCAGACGTTGCCGACACAATTCCTCATTGACTCCAATGTGCCAGCTCTGCCTTTGGCCGACTGAGGAAAAGGGTATTCGTGGAACAGGGTCTCCAAACCGAGATCACAGCAGTGGGCCTCGTACTCTTATTTGCTCCAAAGGTTTGGACAACCTACAGACGGCAGCACGAAGCACTGGAGAAGAGGCACCAGCGGCACCTTCGGAAGACCCTATGAATCCAGTGGCAAGGAAAGTTACCACAGCAGATGGATATTTAGGATATCCAATTTAATCGGCCCTGATTATATTACCGCATCATTAATTGGCATTCGCCACATTTTCTGTTCCCTTTTTCACCTCTACCCATCCCCCACACTTCCCACCCCCACCACCTTGGCAACCCTTTGCTGATAGCTTGCAAAGAGGTCAGGGTTTGTCTTGATTAAGGAGAGAGGTGATGAGGGCTGATTAGAAGGGAGGAGGGGCAGTATGTGAGGGGAGAGAATTGTTAACAACATCCACTAACATGGGGGCCAGGAAGGGAAGTTGGGCAGTCAGCAGTTTAGTGGGACTAGGGTCGAGGGAGCAGGAGGCAGATTTCATCAGGTTCCTGCATCGACCCACAACGTGAACTTTGTCTCATTCTCCACAGACTCTGCCACACTTGCTCAGCATTTCCAGCATTTTCTGTTTCTATTTTATGTCCGTTTATACTGTAACCTGACTGATTATTGTAGAACTAGCCTGGCCGAACATCAATGGACTGAAAAGTAGCTTTGATAGGCTGAATTACCAGAGTTTGACCCATGCCCTTACTTTGAACATCTTGCTTTGCAGTATAAGAGCATGCTTTGAGCTCATGGCAAAGAATTTGAAGAGGCACACGCACCAGGGATATGTAAAACAGAAAGAGTTCACTTCAGATGTGGCCAAATATATTAAAGACAAATAGAGATAGGAGGGATTCATAGAGTCGACCCAAGGCCTAGACATGTCATGCCCTGGAGGCAAATGCTTGACCTGGTCCAGGATGCCTAATGTTGTTCTATTTTTCAAAGGAGCGTCTTATCATAGAATCATAGAAGTTTACAGCATGGAAACAGGCCCTTCGGCCCAACCAGTCCATGCCGCCCAGTTTTTACCATTAAGCTAGTCCCAGTTGCCCGCACTTGGCCCATAACCCTCTATACCCATCTTACCCATGTAACTATCTAAATGTTTTTTAAAAGACACAATTGTACCCGCCTCTACTACTACCTCTGGCAGCCCATTCCAGACACTCACTACCCTCTGAGTGAAGAAATTGCCCCTCTGGGCCCTTCTGAATCTCTCCCCTCTCACCTTAAACCTATGCCCTCTAGTTTTAGACTCCCCTACCTTTGGGAAAAGATGTTGACTATCTACCTTATCTATGCCGCTCATTATTTTATAGACCTCTATAAGATCACCCCTAAGCCTCCTACGCTCCAAGGAAAAAGTCCCAGTCTATCCAGCCTCTCCTTATAACTCAAACCATCAAGTCCCGGCAACATCCTAGTAAATCTTTTCTGCACTCTTTCCAGTTTAATAATATCCTTTCTATAATAGGGTGACCAGAACTTCACATAGTATTCCAAGTGTGGCCGTACCAATGTCTTGTACAACTTCAACAAGACTCCCCAACTCCTGTATTCAATGTTCTGACCAATGAAACCAAGCATGCCGAATGCCTTCTTCACCACCCTGTTCACCTGCGACTCCACCTTCAAGGAGCTATGAACCTGTACTCCTAGATCTCTTTGTTCTATAACTCTCCCCAACGCCATACCATTAACTGAGTAGGTCCTGGCCTGATTCGATCTGCCAAAATGCATCACCTCACATTTATCTAAATTAAACTCCATCTGCCATTCGTCGGCCCACTGGCCTAATTGATCAAGATCCCGTTGCAATCCTAGATAACCTTCTTCACTATCCACTGTGCCACCAATCTTGGTGTCATCTGCAAACTTACTAACCATGCCTCCTAAATTCTCATCCAAATAATTAATATAAATCACAAATGACAGTGGACCCAGCACCGATCCCTGAGGCACACCACTGGTTACAGGCCTCCAGTTTGAAAAACAACCCTCTACAACCACCCTCTGCCTTCTGTCGTCCAGCCAATTTTGAATCCAATTGGCAACCTCACCCTGGATCCCGTGAGCTTTAACCTTCTGCAACAACCTACCATGCGGTACCTTGTCAAAGGCTTTGCTAAAGTCCATGTAGACAACGTCTACTGCTCTGCCCTCATCTACCTTCTTGGTCACCCCCTCAAAAAGCTCAATCAAATTTGTGAGACATGATTTTCCACGCACAAAGCCATGCTGACTGCCCCGAATCAGTCCTTGCCTCTCTAAATGCTTGTAGATCCTGTCTCTCAGAATACCTTCTAGCAACTTACCTACTACAGACGTTAGGCTCACCGGTCTGTAGTTCCCAGGCTTTTCCCTGCTGCCCTTCTTAAACAAGGGCACAACATTCGCCACTCTCCAATCTTCAGGCACCTCACCTGTGGCTGCCGATGATTCAAATATCTCTGTTAGGGGACCCGCAATTTCCTCCCTAGCCTCCCACAACATCCTGGGATACATTTCATCAGGTCCCGGGGATTTATCTACCTTGATGTGCTTTAAGACTTCCAGCACCTCCTCCTCTGTAATATGCACACTTCTCAAGACATCACTATTTATTTCCCTTAGTTTCTTAACATCCATGCCTTTCTCCACCGTGAATACCGATGAGAAATATTCATTCAGGATCTCACCCAACTCTTGTGGCTCTGCACATAGATGTCCTTGTTGATCCTTAAGAGGCCCTACTCTGTCCCTAGTTACTCTTTTCCCCTTTATGTATCTGTAGAATCTCTTTGGATTCTCCCTTGCATTATTTGCCAAAGCAATTTCATGTCCCCTTTTTGCCCTCCTGATTTCCCTCTTAACTCTATTTCGACAATCTCTATACTCTTCAAGGGATCCACTTGATCCCAGTTGCTTATGTACGTCATATGCCTCCTTCTTCTTTTTGACCAGAGTCTCAATATCTCGAGTCATCCAGGGTTCCCTACTTCTACCAGCCTTGCCCTTCACTCTAAAGGGAATGTGCTTACCCTGCACCCTGGTTAACACATTTTTAAAAGCCTCCCATTTACCAGCCGTCCCTTTGCCTGCCAACAGTCTCCCCCAATCTTCCTCTGCAAGTTCCTGTCTGATACCATCAAAATTGGCCTTGCCCCAATTAAGAATTTTAACTCTTGGGCCAGACCTATCATTCTCCATAGCTATCTTAAAACTAATGGAGTTATGGTCACTTGTCCCAAAGTGATCCCTCACTAGCACTTCTGTCACTTGCCCTTCCTTATTTCCCAAGACGAGGTCAAGTTTTGCCCCCTCTCTAGTCGGTCCATCCACATACTGAATGAGAAATTCCTCCTGAATACACTCAACAAATTTCCCTCCATCCAAGCCCCTAATGCTATGGCTGTCCCAGTCAATGTTGGGAAAGTTAAAGTCCCCTACTACTACCACCCTATTATTCTTGCAGCTATCTGTAATCTCCTTACATATTTGCTCCTCAATTTCCCGCTGACTATTTGGGGGCCTGTAGTACAGTCCTACCAAGGTGATCTCTCCCTTCTTATTTTTCAGTTCCACCCATATAGACTCAGTGGGCGAACCCTCGGATATATCCCCTCTAAGTACTGCCGTGATGTTCTCCCTAATCAAAAACGCCACTCCCCCTCCTCTCTTACCTCCTGTTCTATCCTTTCTATAGCATCTGTACCCCGGAACATTGAGCTGCCAGTCCTTCTACAATGGGAATAATCTGTTTACCTATCCTTCAGGAGGTTTCTTCCATTTTTCCATGGCAGTCAAACAGTGAAGCTTCACACCAGTGTCACATTTTGAAAATTCAACTATTTTCAAGAATTCCAATTCAGTGGGGCTCCAGTAGATAGTCTTCAGCGGCAATGTTTCAGCTTGAGATTTCAATTTTGTTTGAAAATGCAGTAATTTATATGTTTTAAAATGGGAGTGTGAAATGTGAGAAAATTAGAGAGGCCGGTGATGTTATGAGGTGACAAAACAAAAATGAAGGAATTTCAATGCACCGGGTCTATTTGGGCAGAGTTCCTGAACAGCATGTCAAAGATCACTGTTATTTTGGTGCAAGTAAGTAAGGAGTTGATGTGAAATTACTTGGTGTGGTTAAACCACAGGAGTCAGTGATCTTACTCATTGATCATTCACCTCTGCAATGGAAAATCTTTAAGTATAGTGCGGAGAGTATTTCTGATTGGTTGGCAATTATATTCGCAAAGTATAAGCAGATAACAAAATTCACACGGCATTTAGATTAGCCGTATCCTGCGCTATCTAATTATTCTTAAAATGAGGAAAAGAAATTCACACAGTGAGTGGTTCAGGCCTGGAACGCACTGCCTGGAAATGTGGTGGAGGCAGGTTCAATTGAAGCATTCAAGAGGGCATTAGATGCCGAGTTGAATAGAAACAATGGGTATGGGGGAAGGGCAGGGAAGTGGCACTAAGCCATAATCCTCGTTTGGAAAGCTAGTGCAGGTACGATGGGCTAAATGGCCTGCTCCTGCACCGTAACCAATCTGTGATTCAGTAATTCTGCATTAGTTACAGGCTAGATATTACAGGCCAATGCAAATTGTATATTTGTTTATACCTAAATGTAGATATGAAGCACATGCTAAACATATAGGGCTGGATTCTCCACTGGCGGGATTCTCCATTACGCTGGCAGCGCACCCACGCCGGGGATTTCCCAACGGCGTGGGATTGCCCACAATGGGCAATCCCATTGGCCAACTGGCGGGACGGAGAATCCCGCTGCCGGCAGGGGCGCGCCGCATCAGAAAACTGGTGCGGCGGGACGGAAAATCCCGCCCTTGGAGTAGGATTCTCCGGTCTCCCAGCCACGTGTTTCTCAGCTTCGCATCGTTCACTGGTGGGATTTTATCCTCGCGTTGCTTGTCAATGGGATTTCCCATAGATACCACCCCACACAGCTGGAAAAGCCATTGACAGGGTTGTGCTGCCAGCGGGGAAAGTGAATCCCGAGAGCGGAGAATACCAGCCATTATCTATTTACTTTTTCAAAAAAGGGTTTTAATAAATTTGAGTCCGAGGATAAACCGAATCAAATGTTGCACGTTATTGCAAAATATTGATACAAAGGTTAGAATTCATCATCAATGAACAATAATGTCCGCAGTCCTCAACTACAGGCATTACAATACACTTCTGTCCACTTCAGTAACTAAATAGATCAATAACCCATCTCCATAGATCTCGTGTGCAGTCAATATTTATATGATATATGCTGGACATAACAATTTCACTCAAATCAACTGCAGGCCATTTCTCTGTCAAGCTGCAATAATTGCACTACAAATATCTTTAATCATCTTCTGTGAAAAGCATACTAAATTACTGCTCAATACCAGTGTGCCTGACATTGAGGACTGTGGGAGATCAAAAGACCAGTTACTCCAAAATATCTAAGCCATGAGATCCTTCATTTATTTTGTTTCTTTTGAGCTGATGCTTTTAGAATGATTCTTACCAACAAAGAGGTTCACGTCCAGGTCAGAAATTCCAACAATCCAAGAATTGGAACATGCTGAAAATTGATGTTATTTCCAAACAGTAGTAAGCATCAAATATGCCCACTGTTACCTCGCATGTCTGTATCACCCCAAACTCAAACCTAATTATGCTTTGCCTAATATGAGGTAGAAATGTGCATGTTTTACAATGCAAAATGACGGTAAAGCATATCAATTTAGCAGTGGGATTGTCCAACCTGTGAACATGTTAATCCCATGGTTAGATTTGTGGACCCCATTTTTAAGCATCTCTGGCAGGCACCTAAAACAGGTTAAGCCCCTTACGCATGTCAACAAGAGGTCTAATGCCCATTGAAGGTCCTGGGCGTATTGTTGCCTTGGGATGAGCAGAGGGCCAGAGCATTATAGCCCAAATCAGTGCCAAAAGCTCACTCGTCAAGATCTTACTCGGCTCTGCTCAAGTGATGGCAACCTTGTGCCATCGCCCAAGCACCTCCATTTCACTCTCAAGATTTTGAATCAGCAGCAACAATCAATAAAGGCTCCCCGCCGTGCTCCTGACAGCTGTGTCCCAGACCATTCAAATTCTCCTTCTTACCTTCTGAAAATTTAATTCTGAAACTCTTGGGCTTGTTAACAAATTTCCGACAAAGTTATCAGCAAGATAAATGGAGGAGTGTGGACTGCTGGCTTCTTCTTCATCACCCCCCGCCCTCTCTTTGAAAATTCCAGCATATCGCGGAGATGTCAGAAGATTGACGTAGCATCGAGGAGCGCTATTTTCAAAGCACGCCCATACCGACCTCACCTTTCCAGGTGGTAGAAGATCTGCTCAAGTATTGTACTACTTAGACAGCGACCTTTCTGTGAAGCCACGTAGGTTCAATGTATTCCAACTCTGGTTCCACAGTCTTGGCAATCATCCACTTGTTACCCAATCCAACTACCCTCCTAAACCTAGCTGAGAGCCTCTACCAGTGGTGACAATGTAATTTAACGAGTGGCGTCAGCTGCCTGTGGGGAGCAAGCATCTGCTGGCAGCTTCTCCCAAAACGTAGAGAGGGTTCGGGGCCAAATTCTGGGAGGGCCGCAGGCCTCTGTTCAAACACTATGGGTTATACCCTGCACCAAATTTGGGCTAGAAAAGTGGGTCCAGGCTAATTTCTACCCCCTACTCTATTCTCTCTTTAAGTGTGTGAAGGCACCAGCCTGTGTTCAAATTTGTACACGGCTGCAGATAGGTAATGACATTAATTTTCTCCCTGCTCAAAGAAAAGTTAAAAGGCATTAGTACAAAGCAACCAAAAACAAAATCCGGTCTTTGTATAAGGACACGCTAATACATATGAAAATACAAAATATCAGGTTAAAAAATGAAAGGGATAGTCTGAGGGAGGAACAATTTTCTCGGATGGAAGTGTTCGCAGTGAAGGAGGAAACCTTCAAAACTCAAGATAGCTCCTTGTGTTGCCAACAGCGAGCACTGCCTCCTCAGCACAAAGGGTCACGTTGTTCTTGGGGAGACATTGGCAAAGAACGGAAATAGCAGGTCAGACGTAAAGAGGGTGTGGAAGTGTAAGCATTGCAAAGTAAAATTAGCAACTACGCACTCCAATTCTGTATGAGGTGACCGTAGGACTCAAAGGCAGCGAGGCCACTAGAACAGTCCGCAGAGGCGACTGCCCACCCTGAGATGAATGTGGGGGTGGGGAGCATTTAATCGAGCAGGAGGGTGAGGGGTGTGGTCCTCACTACCTTGCCACCTCGTCCTGGTTATGTCTGGAACAGGAAGGCTCATGGGCAGCCTTCCCGCCCAGATGCCAATTGGATAATTAATGGCTGCTCAAGGGCCTCATTCTGTGAGCAGGGGAGGTGCCATCTGGTGAGCCCAGTGCTTGCTTCTTCATTGTTGACTGCACTTCCAAGAGTTGTGTCATCTGCAAATTTTGAAATTGGCCTCTTTGTACTCAAGGCCAAGACATCAACAGTCCAGGGATTACCATTGAACAGAAACTGAACTGGACTAGTCATGTAAATATTGTGGTTACAAGGCAGGTCAGAGGTTAGGAATCCTGCAGTGATTCACTCACCTCCTGACTTCCCAAAGCCTGTCCGCCATCTACAAGGCACAAGTCAGGATTGTGATGGGACACTCCCCACTTGCCTTGATGAGTACTCTAAAAGAGCGTGTCACCATCCAGGACAAAGCAGCACAGCAAACATTCACTCCCTCCACCACCAACAAATTTTGGTAGCACTGTGTGCCATCTGCAAGATGAACTGCAGGGCCTCACCGAGGCTCTTTAGAGAGCACTTTCCAAACCAACAACCACTATCATCAAGAAAGGCAAGAGCAGTAGACGCATGGGAAGATCACCGCCTGGAAGTTCCCCTCCAATGCAGTGACCATCCTGAGTTGGAAGTATACCATTGTTCCTTCACTGTCGTTGGGTTAAAATTCTGGAACTTCCTTCCAAACAGGCCCTCCTGCCACCAGAACAGTCCACAGATGTTAATGCACACCCTGAGGTGAATTTGGAGGTGGGGCCTGCAATATTGACCTAGTCAGCGAAGTCTACATGCCATAAATGAATAAAAGAAAATCATGAGATGCAGTGGACCTGGTACCAAATCACTTCACTCCCCATTGTATACCTACCGCCAGCCTGAAGACATTACTATTCTCTGTTTCCTGTCCTTTAGCCAATCTCATATCCATGCTGCTGCTGCCTCTGTTATTCCACTGGCATCAATTTTGCTGACAAGCCAATTATATGGCACTTTCTTCGATAGAGATGTTTAAAATTATGAAGGGTTTTGGCAATGTAAATATAGAGGAACTGCGTCAACTGTCAAGAACATTGGTAGTCAAAGAACACAGGTTTAAAGTAATTGGCTAAAGAAGTAGAGGGGTGATGAAGAGAAATATTTTTATAGAGCGAGTTTCTATTTTCTGGACTGTACTGCCTGACAGACTGTTGGTAGCAGACTCAATAGCAACTTTCAAAAGCAAATGCCTCCACAATTTCCTCAGCTATCTGTTTTAGGACCCTGGGGTGTAGTCCATCCGCTCCAGGTGACGTATCCACCTTCAGATCTTTCAGTGTCCCCAGAACCTTCTCCTTAGTAATGGTCACTGCACTCACCTCTGCCCCCTGGTTCTCCTGGAGCTCTGGCATCCCACTGGTGTCTTCCACCGTGAAGACTGATGCAAAGTAACTATTCAGTTCTTCTGCCATTTCTTTGTTTCCTATTATTACTTCTCCAGCCACATTTTCCAGTGGTCCAATGTCTATTTTTGCCTCTCTCTTACCTTTTGTATATTGAAAAAAATGTTCCTTTCTTCCTTTATATTATGAGCTAGCTTGTACTCATACTTTATCTTCTCCCCCTTATTGCTTTTTTAGTTCTCCTCTGCTCGCTTTTAAGGCTTCCCAATCATCTAGCTTCCCACTAATCCTCACCACTTTGTATGCTTTTTCTTTAGCTTTTATGCTGTCCTTGACATCCCTCGTCAGCCATGGATGCCTTGTCCTCCCCTAGCATGTTTCCTCCTCCTTGGGATGAATTTCTGTTGTGCCTGCCCAATTACCCCCAAAACTCCTGTTCTACTGTCTACCCTGCTCATCTCCTTTTCCAATCAACTCTGGCCAGCTCCTCCCTCATGTATTTGTAGTTACCCGTATTTAATTGTAATACCGTTACATCTGAAAGCAGCTTCTCCCTCTCAAACTGCAGGGTAAATTATATCATATTGTAGTCACTGCTCCCTAAGGGTTCCTTCACCTTAAGTTCCCTAATCAAGTCTGCCTCATTACACATCCCCAAATCCAGAATTGCCTGTTCCCCAGTAGGCTCTGTGACAAACCTGCTCCAAAAAACCATCTCATAGACATTCCACAAATTCTTTTTCTTGGGCTCCACTACCAACCTGATTTTCCCAGTTCACCTGCATATTGAAGTCCCCCATGATTATTGTAATATTGCTTATTTTACATTTCTTTTCTACCTCCTGATTTATTTTCTGCCC
Source organism: Scyliorhinus torazame (assembly GCF_047496885.1). Taxonomy (NCBI): domain Eukaryota; kingdom Metazoa; phylum Chordata; class Chondrichthyes; order Carcharhiniformes; family Scyliorhinidae; genus Scyliorhinus; species Scyliorhinus torazame. The sequence goes on along the minus strand of NC_092721.1, from coordinate 21,458,060 downwards.
CACATCCTGACTACTGCTAGTGGGCCTGTACATAACTCCCATCTGGTCTTTTTACCTTTGCGATTCCTCCACTCTACCCACAGAGATTCTATGCCTCCTGATCCTATATCGCTCCTTGCTATTGATTTAACTTCATTCCTTACTAACAATGCAACCCCGCCGCCTTTACCCATCTGCTTCTCCCTTTGATAGGCCATATATCCTTGGATATTTAGATCCTAACCCTGGTCCCCTTGCAGCCACATTTCTGTGATGCCCACAACATCAAACCGGCCAATTTCAATGTGCACAACAAGCTCATTTACCTTGTTCCGTATACGGCGCGCATTTAGGTACAACACCCTCAATCCTGCATTGACCACCTCCCCTTTCACACTCTCCTCAGTCACTGTACCCTGTACTGTGGCCCTTTTTGATTTTTGACTATGGCTTCTCTGCCTTACTCTTTCCCCCTTACTGCTTTTTGTTTCTGGCCCTGTTTTACTTCCCTCCAACTTTCTGCATCGGTTCACATCCCCCTGCCACATTAGCTTAAACCCTCCCCAACAGCATTAGCAAACATTCCCCTAGGACATCGGTTCCAGTCCTGCCCAGGTGCAGACCGTCCAGTTTGTACTGGTCCCACCTCCCCCAGAACCGGTTCCAATGCCCCAGGAATTTGAATCCCTCCCTCTTGCACCATCTCTTGAGCCACACATTCATCCTATCTATCCTGACATAGCCAACCAGCCAAGCAAGGATGTTTCGTCAGTGGCTCAACTCAATTGTTCAACCATCTGCACACTAACCTTGCGGTGAAATGCAAATTTAAGGAATAGACTGCCTCTCATCGCGTTTTCTCCATTTGGAGGTAGGCGAGTGGAGATTTCACAAATGTTGCAACTTAATTAACCTGAACTCTTCATTGACTCAGGGCTTAATTCCACAAGCTTCCTGATCCTGGAAAGCTGTAATCCTGAGTGGAGAAAAGAGCTTATGGAGCGAGTCTTCTAGCCATTCCATGGGTGCAGAGCCCGGCATTAAATATTCAAGGCTGGAGTTTCCAGTTTGGATGCGACTGGCAATCCAGCTGCAAATTGCGTTTGAAATTGTGCTGGTTAAGTTATTGTTCAGATTCCTGCAAAATCCATTGGCCTAATGGGAAGTGTAGAATCCTCCCAGAGCCAGCATAAATTGCCTACTTGTTTTTCCTTGCATTAAAAGGTATTCCTTGATAAATTAATTGTCGTAACCTTATGCGACTTTACGAACACTGAACAAAATGGGCGGGATTCTCCGGCCGCGTCCACCTGCCAACCGGAGAATCCGGCCGAAGATCGATGGGCGTCTCCAGCCCAATGTGTTTGCCACCAAAAAAATGGTCATTTTTAATTTGCGTGGTCAACCACCACTTTTGAGTGACCTGCTTTTAAATCACTGACGATGACATTTAACAAACTTTCTTGGTAAATTATATTTTTTTACATTTTGAGAAAACTTTAAATGTGCCTCTCTGAGCATTAGTGCCTTAACAAAAATACAGAGGTTTCTTGAAGGGCTGCAAAAGTGTATAATGAGGAGCAACGTGTCATCCTCATTAATTCACCCTGGGGCATGATCAGTTTTCTGGGCACAGTCACCTTCTAGCCTACTGTTTTTTAAGCGAATGTTAACATTGGAGAAACTTGGGGCGGGATCCTCCACTTCCGACGGTGTGGGGTGGCCACAAAGGGTAATCCCATTGACAGGTGGTGTAAACGGAGAACCGCGCCGCCGAGGAACACGTGACTGGCAGACCGGAGAACCTTGCCCTTGATCTATTCTTGTAACCTGCGCTTACAATCCTTTGACCTTTTGAGCTGGTTTGGCTAGGTTCTGGCAAAATGTGCTCGAAAACATCACGGGTACCGAACAGAAACTCTCAGCCGCAGAAATTAAGTGCAGCGCCAAAAAGAATCTGCCTCCAATTATTACCTTTACCGCCACCTGAATTTAAAAAATATCTGGAAGCAGCTTTGCGCTTTGTCCACTTATTCTGAATTTTAGCTGGCTTGTGAAAACATCACACAGCTGAATAGTACTGAGGACTCAAATCAAAAGAGGTGGGTGGAGGTAGTACATGCTAAACGTAATCCTAGTTATTCATGCGTACTTTTGAAAAATAAATCAAAGTAGGCAATCCCTCACATGATAATGAATGAATTGAGAAAATAAGGGGACGTTATTTAGTTGGTGAAAATTGCTGGCTCAGTAAATTACACTGAAAAGAGTCATTGTGCAACTTCCTGTTCTTGCTTGTGGCATTGCTCAGTGTACATGATAGTGGGTGTGAAGGGAAGTTTCCGATTGTGAAGGAACTGCGAAAGGAACTAAGGCTTATTTTGGGAAGGTTACTTTGGTATTTTTCTGTATCAGGGTATGTAGAAATAATTGATATTAATAAAAAAGATGCCAAACCTTTGGGTTTCAAACACACGAGATGGGGGGGGGGGGGGGTGAGGAAATGGGCGATCAGGCATCTATTCCTGGGGACTTGGGGCTCAATTGGTCCCCCTTCCTCCTGAATATAAATAAAGAGAGATGCCAGCATTGAGTGACACTCTTGAATGGTAGCTCACCAGTTGTGGGGAGGGATGGGAAATCAGATATCTCTGCTATCAATTATAAAGGCAACCAATGAAGGCAAGATAGACTTTGGCTGAAATCTGAATACCCCAGAAATATTAGGCAAAATAGAGGTTGGAAGGACTCCCAATTTATCAGTGCAGCTTTCGATGTGCTGTTAGAGGAAGGCAGTGGGAGGAGGAACCTTCTCTTCCTGCTCAAAGGCACAAAGGTTTCCCAGGTGGTTTATCACCAACAACTAGAAAAGTTGGCAGAACAAGGCGACACTGTGGCACAATGGTTAGCACTGCTGCCTCACAGCATCAGGGACCCGGGTTCAATTCCAGCCTTGGGTGACTGTGTGGAGTTTGCACTTTCTCCCCGTGTCTGTGTAGGTTTCCTCCGGGTGCTCCGGTTTCCTCCCATAGTCCAAAGATGTGCAGGTTAGGTGGATTGGCCATGCTAAATTGCCAGTGTACAACGTTAGGTGAGGGTTACAGGGATAAGGACGGAAGTGGGCCTGGGTAGGGGGCTCTTTCGGAGGGTCGGTGCAGACTTGATGGGCCAAATGGCCTCCTTCTGTACTGTCAGGATTCTATGATTCTAACAGAAGGAATTGGCTGCAAGGCAGAAGAAAGAATAATGACCTCACAAGGGGCTACCAAGGTAAGTTTCCTAACCATACCTTACACTACTTTCTGCTTCACCCTGCATTATGTATATCCTCATCACTCATAATCCACCCCTGCCGTGTTTTCCATCACTCCAATAATTCCCTCATCCTTAAAGTCACATCCTTCACCCCTCACACCGATGGCCCCTTCTGAATATTTACAATACCGTCCTCCCACAACAAGTACATCCTTAAAATAAATCTCACTGGGCTGCCACCAACACTGTACCAATGAGGGTGGCTTTTAGACACTCAATCTTCTTCTACCAATGTGTGTTGACATTTCCTGCGCCCACAGCAAGTTTTTCTGCCTGATGATGGGAAATAGTTGTTTGTTTTTCAGATAACTGCGCATTTTTGAATAATACTATGACTTGGGCTGTGAGTTTCTAGTTCCTGCAGATCTGAAGAAGGATCTGAAGATCGTAACAAACTCTGAGCACAATTGCCAATTTAATTTGTTTTCCAGTTCAACAATAATTCGAAGATTTTGGCACTGTAAACAAATTAGGTTGACCATAAATTTGAATTAAACAGCACAGCAAAGTGCACAGCAGTTGTCTTCTGGTCCAAATTGGCACCTGCAGCCCATTCAAGTGTGAGTTGAACCAAGAGCCATTTTGGTGAGGCCATTAGCATTCCTGCATACAAACATACGACTTAGGAGCAGGAGTAGGCCACTTGGCCCCTCGAGCCTGCTCCACCATTCAACACACCGTGACTGATCGGATTCTGACCTCAACTCCACATTCCTACCTATCCCTGATTTCCACCCCCTTGCTCATCAAGAATCATAGATCATAGAATTTACAGTGCAGAAGGAGGCCATTCGGCCCATCGAGTCTGCACCGGCCCTTGGAAAGAGCACCCCACTTAAGCCCACACCTCCACCCTATCCCTGCAACTAGCAACCCTCACCTAACCTAAGGGAAATTTAGCATGGCCAATCCACCTAACCCTGCACATCTTTGGACTGTGGGAGGAAGCCGGAGCACCCGGACGAAACCCACGCAGACATGCGGAGAACGTGCAGACTCCGCACAGACAGTGACCCAAGCCAGGAATCGAACCTGGGACCCTGGCGCTGTGAAGCAACTGTGCTAACCACTATGCTACCGTGCTGCCCATCTATCTATCTCTGCCTTAAAAAATATTCAAAGCCTCTGCTCCCACCACCTTTTGAGGAAGAGATTGACAACACACTTGAGGGGAAACATTTTCCTCATTTCTGTCTTACCGGGGCGTCCCCTTATGTTTAAACAGTGACACCCAGTTCTAGATTCTTCCACAATAGAAAACATCCTTTCCACATCCACCCTGTTAAGACCCCTCAGGATCTTGTGTGTTTCTTACAGGTGCAGTGATCACCTACTGGAATTTTGCAAAGAAGGTTGACTTGATGCCAATGTGGGTAATGCCGATTTGATGCCATTTTGGAGCTGACACTTCAGCTAACACCCTGACATTATCACGCATGACTCAAAACGTGTCCCGGAGTAGGAATGACTTCTCCTACCTGGCCTTTTTAAAATGATTCACATTGCTTTCTATTGGTTATTTTTATGATTGTAGGAGTATTCAGCCTCCGTTCGTTTGGGAGCAGCCCCACCAACTCCCACCAAGTGCCGGAACACCTGTTCCCAGTTTGTGGGGACCAGTACTAATTTGTGTTTGTCTGGGGCTGATAAATGCTGAGTGGCAGCACGGTAGCACAAGTGGCTAGCACTGTGGCTTCACAGCGCCAGGGTCCCAGGTTCAATTCCCCGCTGGGTCACTGTCTCTGCGGAGTCTGCACGTTCTCCCCGTGTCTGCATGGGTTTCCTCCGGGTGCTCCGGTTTCCTCCCACAGTCCAAAGACGTGCAGGTTAGGTGGATTGGCCTCGCTAAATTGCCCTTAGTGTCCAAAAAGGTTAGGAGGGGTTATTGGGTTACGGGGATAGGGTGGAGGTGTGGGCTTAAATGGGTCGGTGCCGACACGATGGGCCGAATGGCCTCCTTCTGCACTGTATGTTCTAATGAGACTGGGTCCTCACGATGTCTCGCGAGACCTGGTTAGATCTCGCATGGTGTAATGACCGTCGGGAATCCCGGGGGAGGCCACTCCCGGGATCTACCAGCCACTCCCATCCTGATTCCGGCGGGGTCCGGTCGGTAAGTCGCACCCCCCAATTTTAAGAATAGTCCAATTAGATATCTCATCCATTCAACTTTCTGGGAAGCTACTTCAGCACAATTGATAAAATATCAGAAATAAAATATGTCTTCCTTAGAATGTCATGAATTTTATGTCATAAAACTCTCATTTTTTCATGTAATTGCAAAGATAATTTATTTCCCTCAGTTTGCCTCTTGCCGACGACAGAAGTTAATTTTTAAATAAATAAACCTTTGATAATAATAATATCCATCCAGAGTGTTCATAGAACAATTCTCCTCACTGACCCTTGGCAAGAAACAACTTGACAGAGGGCTGCACTTCAGTGAGGAAGTCCTGATTGAAACCTGCTACTTACAGCAACCACAAGAACAACAGCAGAGCAGGGCAAGGGCCATCGCCAATGGCTGTAAAGGTAACCATGGTGATTAGCTTACATATGTTTGGCTCCTTCTAGGCTGGAGCAGGTGATAGTTGCAACATCCTGCTGTTTGCCCCCCAACTGCTGCTTAAGGGAGGGCCCTGAGGTTCTGCGTTCCAAAAGGGCTGGCAGCATTTAATTCTCTTCAGCCCAAAAGCAGACCAAGTGCATAGCTTTGCGGGTTTTCCCATGGCTAAAGTCGTTAATTGCATGCTTGTCATTTTGCTGGCTCCACATGTCAGCTATGAGATGTACCTCAAACAAAAGCCAACAACGTTGGAGCCACCCGAGAAGCCAAAAGGGTGGCTACTGGGCAACAAGGCTTCCACTGACCACATGGGTGCTGACTTGAGTGTGAAACCCATACATGGCATTGGCAGCACACGTGTAATTAAAACCTAGAAAATGTGGTGCAGCCCACCAATAGTCTGCTCTCTGCCCCACTCTGAAGCCATGTCACGGATGCAGTACATTGCACCATGAAAGTGCACACTGGCCTGCTGCATATGGCACAACATTGCCACAATGGGGGCAGCACGGTGGCTCAGTGGGTTAGCACTGCTGCCTCATGGTGCCGAGGTCCCAGGTTCGATCCCGGCTCTGGGTCACTGTCCGTGTGGAGTTTGCACATTCTCCCCGCGTTTGCGTGGGTTTCGCCCCCACAACCCAAAGATGTGCAGGGTAGGTGGATTGGCCATGCTAAATTGCCCCTTAATTGGAAAAAATGAATTGGGTGCTCTAAATTTATTTTTAAAAAACACATTGCCATAATGCGGGGATAACCATTGCCATATGGCGACCAGCTGAGGAGCAGGAGGAGGACCTGACAGATGAGGAGAAGGAAATGGAGGAGGCACAAAAAGAGGAGGCAGCCGAGATAGATCACTTGTGACTGGGGTGTCGATTGACAAATCATCCAACTACCATATCTGTAACTGCAACCTCAATTATTGTTTTACCAATAGTCCCACATTTTATCTTCCTTTTGTTACTGACCATCACAGTGTCACTTGGCAACAATGCAAAATGAAACAAACATTCCAAAACAAAGTTATAAATCTAAGCTAACCATATTATATACAAGTATCAGCTAATCACCTTTGTGCATTCCCAAGGAGCCTGTCTGCCATGTGCCTTCGCCTGTTGTAGTTCTTATGTCCCGAAGACACGGCAGGGATCGTAAACTGTTTAAAATCAAACTTAACTTAAACTGGACGCGGCGGACCCGAAGGATGGCTGCTGCAGATCATACGACTCACAAGGTTGGTCAGAGCTTCTGAAACTTTCCAAACAGCAGATATAAGACTAAAAAGCAGCCCTAATCAGTGTGGAGTCTCACACTTCACTTTCTGAGGATATTACAACAAGCGAGACCAGGGGAGCAGCAGATGGTCAGTCTCTCCAGGCTAAAGTATGACAAAGGGAGAGACATTGAAACTCGTTACTCCTGAGGAGACACAAAGATCCATCATTTATCTCATAAAATGGACAGTGGATTTGACATGGTGTTTGCATCAGGAGCAATGGGGATGGGACAACCCCACAGACAATCCTGGTACTCCTTTTTGGAGAGAGAAACAGCTTCACTCCAAGAGTTGTGAATTTTTGGAATTCTGTACTCCAGAGGGTTATGGATGCTCCTTTATCGAATATATCTCAGGCAGGGACAGACAGAGTTTTGGGCTGGTTTGATGGGGAGGTCCAGACCGGTATTTCTTTTCTTTTTTTATTAATTTACAGGATGGGGGCTAGGCCATTTATTGTCCATCCCTAGTTAACCTTCGGAAGGTGGTGGTGAGCTGCCTTCTTGAGCCGCTGCAGGCCTTGAGGTGTAGGTGCACCCACTGTGCTGTTAGGGAGGGAGTTCCAGGACGTTGTCCCAGCGACAGTGAAGGAATGGTGATATATTTCCAAGTCACGGTGGTGAGTGACTTGGAGGGGAACCTCCAGGTGGTGGGGTTTCCAGGTATCTGCTGCCCTTGTCCTTCTAGATGGTAGTGGCCGTGGGTTTGGAAGGTGCTGTCCAAGGAACCTTGGTGAGCTGCTGCAGTGCATCTTGTAGATGGTACACACAGCTGCCACTGTTCATCGGTGGTGGAGGGTTTGAATGTTTGTCGTCGTTTTTTGGGGGGCCTTGGGGATTTCTCCCCAGTCTAACCCACACTTAGAGGTTTTTTCAGCAGTGGGGAGCTGAACTCATTGGCGGGGCAGTCTCCTTAGAATGGGCCGCTATTTTGAAAGGGTGCACCAATCTCTCAGTGAGCCTGAGGGTCCTGCACACTGCCACCCACAGGCAAAGATAGAAAATGGGAGCTGGAAGTACCATTAGAACTGGGAGAAGTCATGGAGAGCTCCGTGCAGGCGGGGAAGGCGCCGGGACCAGGTGGATTCTCAGTGGACTTCTTCAAAAGCTTCACGGCATCACTTCCGGATGATTTTCATAGACTTGCGAGCATGTCTGCCTCCAATGCCTTCACAAGCCTCAATCTCGTTGATACCCAAGAAAGACAAAGACCCAACCGAATATACTGGCCAAGATCTTGGCTAGGCGACTGGAGAAGTGCGTACCAAAAGTTGTCGGCGAGGACCATACAGGCTTTGTTAAGGGTAGGCAATGAACATGAAACATCAGGCACCTGCTGAACATGATAATGACCCCATCCGGGAGAGAACACCGGGGGTTATCATGTCCTTGGACACAGGAAAGGCCTTCAACAGAGTTAAGTGGGAGTACCTCACTGGAGTGGTTTGGGCTTGAAGCAGGGCTCACTGCATGGGTCAAACTTCTGTACAGCGCTCTCATGGCGAGCATGCGGACTAACACCACCAGCTTTAAACACTTCCAGCTGCACAAGGGAGAGGGACTGCCATTCAAAGAAGCCCAAAACAAATTCACCTACCCGGGGATCCAAATTGCCCACGACTGGAAATTAGGGCAGCATGGTAGCACAGTGGTGAGCACAGCTGCTTCACAGTTCCAGGGTTCCAGTTCGACTCCCGGCTTGGGTCACTGTCTGTGCGGAGTCTGCACGTTCTCTCCGTGTCTGCGTGGGTTTCCTCCGGGTGCTCCGGTTTCCTCCCACAGTCCAAAGATGTGCAGGTTAGGTGGATTGACCATGCTAAATTGCCCTTAGTGAGCAAAAATGGTTGGGTGGGGTTACTGGGTTACGGCGACAGGGTGGAGGTGTGGGCCTGGGTGGGGTGCTCTTTCCAAGGGCCACTGCAGACTCGATGGGCCGAATGGCCTCCTTCTGCACTGTGAATTCTATGATCTATGATCTGTGAACTATGACTGGACTTGGATCCACAAATGGAACCTGACGAGTCTGGTGAAGGAAATAAAGAAGGACCTACAGAGGTGGGACACAGTTCCACTCTCCCTGGCAGGGAGAGTGCAGGCGATCAAGATGAATGAAATGCTCAGGTTCCTCTTCCTGTTCAGATCCATACCAATTTACATCCCCAAAGCCTTCTTTAACACAGGAGACAAAATGATCATGGTGTTTCTGTGTGGCGGGAGGAGGGGGGGGGTGATAAATCCAAGGATCCCAAAAAAAGTCCTGCAAAGAAAATGAAGCATGGGAGGTCTGGCCCTCCCAAACCTGCAATACTATAACTGGGCGACCCCAGCAGAAAGAGTGAGGGGATGGGTAAGGGAGCTAGAAGCAGAATGGGTAAGAATGGAGGAGATTCATGCAGAGAGCCATCCCTCCGAACCCTTGCCACAACAACACTCCCATACCCGCCAGCCAAGCACTCTACAAGCCCACTGGTAATAGCCATGCTCCGGGCATGCAATCAGCTAAGATAACACTTCAGCAAAATGTCCACCATGGCCCCCATCTGCAACAATCACAGGTCTGCGCCAGCCACAATGGACGCCACATTCAAAAGGTGGAGACAGGATGGGGTGGGAGGGATTACTGATAGTCAGCAGTTATAAATATGTGACCCTCATTTATTTATGTCCAATTTTGCCTTGATTGCTTGTAAGATACTATGCGTGGTTGTGACACTGTAAGTCAACGTCCAAACTGAAATATGTAACATAAAATGTGAAAACCAATAAAACATTTTTTTTAAAAAAAGAACTACAATGGAGGATTTGGTCTAAGGTGCATCTTTATGCACAGATGTGTCCATTGACAGCCCTCTCACTTAGACAGCACATTCTGCACAGAAAGTAAAACACAGAAAAGTCAATTTGGCCCATTGTACTTATCCTGGAAGTGAAATCACAGTCAGTGGCAATGCGAAATTGGAAATATATTAATGGGTTTTTCTTTTGGTGGGGAAACAAATTTTGTATTTCTGGGTTCCTTTTGAGAAGGGGATATTGGCAGAAGGAAGTCAGATAAGATAGCGGAGCTGGGGTCATTTTCCAATTTCAATAACCCATCCTAGAATGTAAACCTTTCCCTAGTCTGCTGGGATAAACAAATTTAATTCCCAGTGTTGACCAGTTCGGGTGACAAGGAGTTCTATTGTTACAACACACCTCAGACCCAATTCCAGAAGAGTTTATTAATCGTTATCACGTATTACGCCTTTCTCTCATTTCCTGCACCAGCCATCCCTCAGGCATCTCTGAATCAGATTATCAGTTCACTTCCAAACTGTGGACAGCTTTTGTACTTTGTACTTGCGCCACTGGGGCTGTGAGCTCTCGAACTGCAGCCACTGCTGAGAAATGAGAAATGAGTGCCCCAAGGGTAAAAGGACCCTGTGCTAATTCCAGAGTACCACCCACATCCCTGATTAATGTCACAGTATCAAAGGCATCTGTGACTGCACTGCAAACAAGCAATCACGACTGTATGGTACTCCACAGCTCTTCATTCAGGAAAAAAACATCTCGCTCACTGGCTTTTATACGCTGATGAAATGTTATGAGGCAGGGCAGAGCGAGGAATTTTAAAATAAACAGATGAGCTGGCTTCCAATTCTTTTTCGATGGTACATTCAAATGTTTGAAAAGTTGGATTCACTTATTTCAGAGTGAATGCATGGTTAGAGATGTAAGGTAACTTTCTTCTGCATCATAATTTGAATGGATTTCCTCCCGCCCCTTTTCCAAAATAAATGTCTTGGGAGTTTATGCTACATGTCCAAAAGTGAATTGAAGGCCTTTTGTAAACACTGCCTGATTTTCTGTCCCTCGGACATAATTAGATTCATGTTGCTTCACCATCACCTGTGATTGCGGTAGTGCCCAAGAAAAATAATCCTCATTTGTCTCTCAATAGATGTGACTAACCCCAGCCCCCACTAGACTGCCCACATTTAGATTTCCTTGTTAATTCTTTGGGGTAAAGTGCCTCTGGTCACTGCTGTAAGAGCTCTGAGCATCTCACATAGAGGGACATTCCGCTTATTCTACAGGACTGTAATATAGGGGCAGAAGCTATAGGGATGGAACCTTGTGAATGAAGCTAGATGTTGGTCTGTACTACTGGTCTGTGGAATGAGATATAATTCCCTCCCATCGTGGGTGGGATCACGTTTTAGCAAATCTGTATATTAGGGCAAGACAGCTAGCCTCACTCTAGCCTCACAGATTCCCGAGGTACCTGAGGCTTTGGGGTTCGTCCCCTTCGCCATAGAGACCTCGAGCGAGCGCTGTTCAGCACTGACCTCCACAAATTGGGGACCAGTCGGAATGGCACTTGTGGGGGTCTCGCAGGAATCGGAGGCCCCCAGCTGCATGCCCTTTTGGCAGGTTGTGTCTGGCACTGCTGGTGCCAGCAGGGCACCCTGGCAGTGCCAGCCTGGCACCTTGGCAATGCCAGAAAAACGGTGTTATGTGCAGACTCGGCTGTGCTCTCCACTGAGGCCCCTCATACATTGTGTTTCTCGGCGATGTGAGCGCCAGAGAATACGTGGCTAAACGCGCTCGCAATGGGACTTTGCCCCCATTTAGTTGAATCGACCCCGCAATGCAATTTGCCATTGCGAAATAATACAAAATAATAAACATGCTGTCGATTCTCACATCAGTGGTTTGTCATACTTGACTTAAAAGAATAATTTCATGACTGCCATCCTGCATTCTCAGCCAGAGTGGGGGGGAGTCTGAAACTCACTGCGCGGAAAGGCACATTGCATTTTCTTTTTAAACTGTGGCGGGATTCTCCCCTACCCAGCGGAGCGGGGGGTTCCGGCTTAATGGAGTGGCGGGAACCACTCCGGCGTCGGACCACCCCAAAGGTGCGGAGGTCTCCACACCTTTCGGGGCCAAGCCCTCACCTTGAGGGGCTAGGCCCACGCCGGACCGATTTCCGCTCCACCGGCTGGCGGGAAAGGCCTTTGGCGCCACGCCAGCCGCCGCCAAAAGGTCTTCGCCGGGCGACCCAGGTCGGCACATGTGCGGGAGCGTCAGCGGCTGCTGACGTCATCCCCGCGCATGCGCAGGGGAGGGGGGTCTCTTCCGCCTCTGCCATAGTGAAGACCATGGCGAAGGCGGAAGAAAAAGAGTGCCCCCACGGCACAGGCCCGCCGCGGATCGGTGGGCCCCGATCACGGGCCAGGCCACCGTGGGGGCACCCCCCGGGACCAGATCGCCGCGCGCCCCCCTCATTCCCCCCCCAGGACCCTGAATCCTGCCTGTGCTGCCTTGTCCCGCCGTTCAAAAGGTGGTTTAATCCACGCTGGCGGGACAGGCATTCCAGCAGCGGGACTTCGGCCCATCGCGGGACGGAGAATCGGCGGGAGTGGGCCCGCCAACCAGCGCGGTGCGATTCCCGCCCCCGCCGACCGGCGCGATTCCTGCCCCCACCGAATCTCTGGTGGCGGAGACTTCGGGGGCGGGATTCACGCCAGCCCCCGGCGATTCTCCAACCCGGCGGGGGGTCGGAGAATCCCGCCCCTGATGTGTACTTGAAGCGTTGCAGCCTTTAAAAAAAATCTTTCAGGTGAGTGGCAAAACCCCATGTCCCCTCTACCAACCATTTCAGATGTCAGTTAAGTGCTGTGCCCCACAGTCCATTGCAGGTGGTCTGGAGTCACATGTTGAGCAGACTGGGTAACAACAGCGGATTTCCTTCATGAACCTATGTGTTTTCATCCACAAATTATGGTAGCTTCACCCTGAGGCTAATTTTTTATTCCAGTTTTAGTAATTGAATTGAAATTCCATCTGTTTCCCTGGTGGGATTTGTACCTCGATCCCGAGAGAGTCAGCCTGGGCCTCTCGATTACTAGTCTTGTGACATTACCTCTGGGCCACTACCTCCCCAGTAAGAGGCTACAGACCAAAAACTGGGAAAGTGAGATTCGGCTGGAGAGCACATCTTTGGCTGGTTCAGACATTTTGGGCTGAGCTTTCTACGTTTCTTTCCATTCTAACTTCCTGACCCTGAGGAAATACTGCCCCAGAAGTTTTCTGTATTGGTCTTTGCCCAAATTCTTTCTCACTAAGTTCACAAACCAAATGGGAAAATCTAAGGTGAACCCTTGCCTCATTATAATGTGCATATGATAAGGTGCAGAAACTTCCCAATGAAGTGAGTGATGCACAATAGATCTTTCAGAGATGGACCTCCGCATCAAGCCGGATCGCCTGCAGCTGCATCCTCAAGCAGACAACGCCATAAAGGACTTCCAACATTGGCTAGCTTGCTTTGAAGCATTTTGTTAGCTGCTGTAGGAGGCCACATATCTGTGTAATAAATTGATGCACTATCAATTACGACGAGACGAGAGTAGAAGTAATCGAGGCTTTATTACACAGACATGAGTGGCCTCCTACATCAGCTTATGAAATGGCTGCTGTTCGGAGAGCACACACATTTATACTCCGCCTACTGGGCGGAGCCAGCAGGCAGGGATCTACCCCCGTACCTGTAGTACAGGGGCCTTACTGTAATACCTATATATACAATATAATACAACAGTGGTGACTACCACAGTGAGTGTGAGGTTTATTGATTGCAGAGAACAGTGTAGCCACGTAAAATGGCTGCGTTCCGATTAATCTGGCCAAAACCCAGTTTGAAATGGCTAACCCGAAAGACTGCTGGGAAAAGCAGCTAAGAAGACACAAGCAGGCAGCTGCAGACAGTATTGCATATTCGGCTCTGGGAAGTTAGCCCAGGTCGATACTCAGGGCTATCAACAGCCCATCAACCCAGGTATCTGCAGTTGCATTCAGGACTGTTAGCAGCCCATCTATCCAGACATCTGCAGTTAAATCGGCTATCCCCGGGAACAATTGCAACATATTAGCAATTGAATACCGGGCCAGACCTGTCGGCGCCTGCAGTGGCCGAAACAAAGACAGGTGAGCGACCACCCCCCGATCGAGGAATCGCCTCACCATTGGACACATCGACCCCAGAGATTGGGGACAGATCCAATCACTTGGGACTCAGGGTCAAGGGCCGCCCCGGGAGGCGGGAAGCCCCTGGGCCCTATAAAAGTGAGGGTCCAAGTTCAGATCTCTCTCTCTCTCCTCTTCGCCTGCTCGAGACCTTCGCAGGAACAGCAACCGGCAACAGTAAGTTTGAATCCAGCGATCGCTATCCGGTAGAGACACCTAGCCACCGACCTGTAGCAGCCTTTTGAATCCCGCGGGCCAGATCTGATTGGACAAGCCATTCGTTTCCCTGACCTGGTGGGCTCTTCCTAAGTTAAGTATTGGCCAGTAGTGATGGGTTTATTGTATAGATAGTAGTATTAGTGTATTAATATTGCTTGTTGTATATAATAAATGACCGTTGTTTTAATCCTTACTAAGCGGTGTGCTGTATTATTAATCATAACCTGAACTTGAACCACGTGGCGGTATCATAAAGATACCTGGCGACTCATGAGCAAAGGTGACGTAATCAGAGCAAATAGACTAAGGTTAAAAAGAGCAACAACAGTTAACACATTGCTTATTATTTTCATCCTTTGGCAGAATGACTTTAATGTCTGACTGCTTCACATTTTACCTCATTTCCAATTCTCCGCCATTTTTACAACTTGCATGACTGCCTTAAAACCCTCCGATGTTTAAATGTAACTCATTTCCGAAGATTTTCAGTGGATAAACGATCCAAAGAAATCCGAAAAATGCAAACGCACCAAGAATTTGAGAAAATCTCCTCACCCTTGCATCCCCCCCACCCCCCCCACCCCCCTTCCCCCCAATCAAAGCTCCAGGAATCAGCTCCATGCTAGCCACCAGGGAAGCAAAAGAATCTCTGCTCCCCACCACACCCTCCGCCCCCCCCCCTTCCCACCGCCCTGTCAACCACATCACCCCACCCCCGCTACCCTTGCACCACCAACCACAGACTGGGAAACGTGCCAAAGGCTGGATCTGTGCCCACTGCTAAGCCATGGAGAAGTCTAAATGAATCATTGCCACTAGGTGACCAGTAGAAATCCAGGGAACTTGAAGTGCCCAGTGTCCCTGGGCCATTGCAGCTAGATGTTCAGAATACATAACCTATTGTGCATTTACGTCGCTCCCTGTTTTAGCTAAATGCTTGCGAACCGTAAAACAGAAATGTCGTTTTAAGCCTGGATACAATTGGGTTGTTTTAATCACCTTACACACAGAAATATCTCTGATAACTTTTTCTTCTGTTTGGAAGTCTAGGTTACATAAATCGACTTGAAGAAGTCAAATCTGGTGAGTTTTCTGTTTGTCAAATCTTAAGTAGTTTAAAAAAAATAACTGGCTTGCTTCAGTACATGGTGATAAATGTCAGCCCCCGTAATGCGGTAGCATTGTGGATAGCACAATTGCTTCACAGCTCCAGGGTCCCAGGCTCGATTCCGGCTTGGGTCACTGTCTGTGCGGAGTCTGCAGATCCTCCCCGTGTGTGTGTGGGTTTCCTCCGGGTGCTCCGGTTTCCTCCCACAGTCCAAAGATGTGCAGGTTAGGTGGATTGGCCATGATAAATTGCCCTTAGTGTCCAAAATTGCCCTTAGTGTTGGGTGGGGTTACTGGGTTATGGGGATAGGGTGGAGGTGTTGATCTTGGGTCGGGTGCTCTTTCCAAGAGCCGGTGCAGACTCGATGGGCCGAATGGCCTCCTTCTGCACTGTAAATTCTATGATAATGTGCATCGACAAGGGCATATCCCGGGAAACCTGCCTTGGGTTCACACAGGGAAGGTGTCATCAGCATCTTTGACCAGGGAGCCCGGCGAAGCACCGTGTCGAATTTTGGATTTTGACCGTAACATACTGCAATGGATTGAAGCTGTAGCTTGAAGTGATTTGGAACTGCGTTATCAATGTTTCCACTGTGGGCGAGGTGCATTCCCTCCCCCCACCCCCTCTGACAAAGCTGCGAGAATCTCGAAACCTCAAGACGCCACCTCCATGTTTCGTTGCGCATTGACTGTGACTACCACCTTAGGCAGCCTGGGAGCCCAGTGCTCTGCTCACTGTGCAGTCTGCCCGCCTCGATGAGCTCAGGTCACTTCTCAAAGCAAGGAGGGGGGGGGGAGGGGGGGGGGTGGAGGAGGAGGAGGAAGTATGTCAGAGCTGATGCAGAGGTTGCATAGCAGTGGCCTTTCTCTTCTCTCTCTACAGTCAGGAAACTGCACAAATCCCTGGCAACAGTCCATCCCCCCATCAAGCTCCTATTTTTCTAGTCTGTAACCGTAAATTAAAAACAGCTCTTTTCCCTGCTTGCAGCTAGAAATGAAACCCTTCAGCAACTGCAGTAATTCCAGGCAATAGTCTTCTTTTAAAAGCAGGTCTTTCTATGTGAGTTGTTATTTTTCATAAGTGTTATTTTCCTGAAGTACAATTGGAATGAAGTGAGCTTTGCTTATTTTATAATTGAATGGAAAACCATACTGGGCGAGGAGAACCACTTCAAATGATGAACAGTCTAATGTGGAACAGCAAGAACATGCTGCAAGTATATTTTAAACGGAGCCAGGATAACAGGATGGGATGCAGTCTATTTAGATCCACAGCCACCTTATTTTAACCTCATTCCAAATACTTTCACACGACTCTGCTCCACACGCTGCCAGAGGTATTTTTGACTTTGTGCGGCAGCCACATAGGTTTGTGGGTATAGCCCTTGACAAGGCAGGAGGTTAGACAGGGTTACGGAGAGCGAGGGCAGAATGATTTTGCTAAATTAAAGCAAATGCATAACTTGAAAGATTAAGACCTCAGATGGAAATGGATTAGCAGTTGCAACATTTTGGGGTGAAAAATAAATCTATCTATTTACTATACACATGAATGTATTGCCATATTTATAGTCGTATATAAGTTATAGATATATAATATATATCACACACACACATACATGGTTTAAACTGCAGGCCTACAGTGATTTTAATGCTGTAAACTGACTGAGTTGCTCGGAAACCTCCTACAAAGGGGCCCCTGTGTAATTCGATGCATGCTGGTAAGGCTTAGGGTATATTGTCCTCTGTTGTTTATGAAGCCTCCACCCACTGGGCCCACCCTACATTAACCAGATCATGTGACTCCGGTAAGTCATTTGCAAGTACAACAGTGCTCTGTGCGCTCCCATTCATTTCCTGCACACAGCAGCTGAGGGAGAGGAGACACTGTATAAGGGAAGGAAATATTTGTCTTCTGCAGCTTTGCACCAGGTCAGAGCTTTATATTCTTTCTTCCCCCCCCCCCCCCCCCCCCATTCTTTGTGCTGAACCGGCTCACTGCTGCAAAGCAGTGGCTGTCCGACTGCGTAGAGGAAGGCATGTCGGATAGAATCTGACTTGTTTTCCTAAGAGTTCTTGCAGTGAGCAGAAATCTCAGTGGCTTGTATGCAGTTGTCGGCGTGTGAGCATTAGAGTCGGGGGGTCTCCAGATGTGGGAGTGTCAGTAACAGGGTGCCAAGCTGATGTCACCTCCAGCAGCCCCCGTGCTCCATCCCGTAATCGGTAGCAATGATGTGCGTCTGTCAGTTGATAATGCTTCACATTGTAGCTCGTATCCCGAGCTGAGGAATTAAGAGGTGCTGTGTTAGATTTCGGTGCACTGGACTTGTCCAGAGTTGACAGCGGACACTGGCAGAGACTAGCAGAGAGGGTTGTTGTTTAAAGCAGCGAGTGAAACTGCCACTTTGCAGTCTAGGATTGCTGAAATGAAAATAGGAGTGCTATTCCCTCAGTGGCGTTAGATTGTGTTATGCTATATTGTCATGTGAGCACTGTCAAAAACTGTCGGGTTTTACTATTTACAGTCATAAACTTGTACTGCTCAACCTCGTCCCTTGAACGTGCATGTCTCTGCACATTTCTAACGCAACATCTGATGCAAACCTTGACCTTCCCACCTTTTGACCACTGCTTGTTCATGTTTACTTCACACAAAGCTATATATAAAAGGGGGAGTGACTACCAATTTACACGTATTATCACATATTCATCCACCCTCGTAAAAGCACAGGATAGGGGACTAAATAAAAAAAACTAATATAGATACTTCTGCAATCGATCAGCTTTTAGTTCATTATTTCAAGTGGACAATGCAGTTACGAGCGTTGTTGTCAATGTGTAAGTTCATAATGTATTTGTGCTGTAGCTGTTGTATGATAAGGCAGCATTAATATCATGACGTGACCGGAGGAATAGGTGTTGCAGAACGGTTGTAGGTCTGTTCTGCAGGAAGACGTCAGGGATATGTATCAGGTGGGGTGTGCGGGGGTGGCGATGGGATGTGGGAATGGGCTGGACTGGAAATTAAAGTGTAATCCAGTCGCTGTTTGTCGAACACTTCTGTGAGAGAGTTTAGTCCTAATGCCTGGAACTCTGTCACAGTTTTATCAGTTTGTTGATGTTTACTTACTTACTTGTCGTCGAGTATGTAATATGTAAGGCTGTCTGGCCTGAAAATGTTAAGGCTGTCTTGCCTAAGACTATCTCATTACTGACAAACGGTGCCCTGAGATGCTGAGGTTTTGATTCAGGAGACAGCATTTTGGTTCTGAAGCCCACAATGAAAACCTGTCAGGGAAATATCAGAATTCTGACCTACTAGGCATCACATTTTATTCCTGTTATCGTAAAATTGCTTTGTTTGAGGATTTCGAAATAAACTCAAAAGTCAGAAGGCTGGACAGTTGCTTTGCAGTGCGAGTGGCCATATGGTGGGGGAGGGGAAGGGGAATGTCAGGTCAAATGCCAAACACACCCAAATCTGACCAGTTACGTTGAGCTGGGGCTGGGTTTGGTTCCCATGTGGAATAACAGACTCTTCTGTTTTACTAGTACAAAGCAAAAGGCAGGATGCTGCAGTGCAACGGTGTTAGATTTCCAGATAGGAGACCTGAATTTGAATCGAAACCCTGCCTGATTTTCTCTAATTACTTTTTCCCTTGATAAGCATGCCACCCTTGTGGCAGGAGGCGCTAATCAGAGGAGTGGGGTGGGGGGGGGGGGGTCTACTCTCAACACTCTTCCGGAATAACAATCCACTGAGGAAGTTCACAAAGAAATCTATGGGTTGAGCCAGTCTGCCCCGATTTCAGTCAGCAAGGTGAAAGGCTGTCGTATTTAGCAGGAGAAAGTATTAGAAAAATAATCTTGTTTTTTTTCGATCCAAACACAAACATATAAAATACCCAGAATGATCATGTTACCTGCTAAATTCGCTTGGCAGAAGTGGCAATTTCCAATGTTTGCTTAGAGTTTGATTTATTCAGTGAATCGGAGTCAGTTTGAGAGAAACCAAACTCGCAACTCAAACTCGCTCCTGCCATCAGGGTTCTTTGTGTCGGTGAAATAATTGCAAACAACAAACCAAGAAATGTACAGCACAGGAACAGGCCCTTCGGCCCTCCAAGCCCGTGCCGACCATACTGCCCGACTAAACTACAATCTTCTACACTTCCTGGGTCCGTATCCTTCTATTCCCATCCTATTCATATATTTGTCAAGATGCCCCTTAAATGTCCCTATCGTCCCTGCTTCCACTACCTCCTCCGGTAGTGAGTTCCAGGCACCCACTACCCTCTGCGTAAAAAACTTGCCTCGTACATCTACTCTAAACTTTGCCCCTCTCACCTTAAACCTATGCCCCCTCGTAATTGACCCCTCTACCCTGGGGAAAAGCCTCTGACTATCCACTCTGTCTATGCCCCTCATAATTTTGTATACCTCTATCAGGTCGCCCCTCAACCTCCTTCGTTCCAGTGAGAACAAACCGAGTTTATTCAATCGCTCCTCATAGCTTATGCCCTCCATACCAGGCAACATTCTGGTAAATCTCTTCTGCACCCTCTCTAAAGCCTCCACATCCTTCTGGTAGTGTGGCGACCAGAATTGAACACTATACTCCAAGTGTGGCCTAACTAAGGTTCTATACAGCTGCAACATGACTTGCCAATTCTTATACTCAATGCCCCGGCCAATGAAGGCAAGCATGCCGTATGCCTTCTTGACTACCTTCTCCACCTGTGTTGCCCCTTTCAATGACCTGTGGACCTGTACTCCTAGATCTCTTTGACTTTCAATACTCTTGAGGGTTCTACCATTCACTGTATATTCCCTACCTGCATTAGCCCTTCCAAAATGCATTACCTCACATTTGTCCGGATTAAACTCCATCTGCCATCTCTCCGCCCAAGTCTCCAGACAATCTAAATCCTGCTGTATCCTCAGACAGTCCTCATCGCTATCCGCAATTCCACCAACCTTTGTGTCGTCTGCAAACTTACTAATCAGACCAGTTACATTTTCCTCCAAATCATTTATATATACTACAAAGAGCAAAGGTCCCAGCACTGATCCCTGTGGAACACCACTGGTCACAGCCCTCCAATTAGAAAAGCATCCCTCCATTGCTACCCTCTGCCTTTTATGGCCTAGCCAGTTCAGTATCCACCTTGCCAGTTCACCCCTGATCCCGTGTGACTTCACCTTTTGTACTAGTCTACCATGAGGGACCTTGTCAAAGGCCTTACTGAAGTCCATATAGACAACATCTACTGCCCTACCTGCATCAATCATCTTAGTGACCTCCTCGAAAAACTCTATCAAGTTAGTGAGACACAACCTCCCCTTCACAAAACCGTGCTGCCTCTCACTAATACGTCCATTTGCTTCCAAATGGGAGTAGATCCTGTCTCGAAGAATTCTCTCCAGTAATTTCCCTACCACTGAAGTAAGGCTCACCGGCCTGTAGTTCCCGGGATTATCCTTGCTACCCTTCTTAAACAGAGGAACAACATTGGCTATTCTCCAGTCCTCCGGGACATCCCCTGAAGACAGTGAGGATCCAAAGATTTCTGTCAAGGCCTCAGCAATTTCCTCTCCAGCCTCCTTCAGTATTCTGGGGTAGATCCCATCCGGCCCTGGGGACTTATCTACCTTAATATTTTTTAAGACACCCAACACCTCGTCTTTTTGGATGACAATGTGACCCAGGCTATCTACACCCCCTTCTCCAGACTCAACATCTACCAATTCCTTCTCTTTGGTGAATACTGATGCAAAGTATTCATTTAGTACCTCGCCCATTTCCTCTGGCTCCACACATAGATTCCCTTGCCTATCCTTCAGTGGGCCAACCCTTTCCCTGGCTACCCTCTTGCTTTTTATGTACGTGTAAAAAGCCTTGGGATTTTCCTTAACCCTATTTGCCAATGACTTTTCATGACCCCTTCTAGCCCTCCTGACTCCTTGCTTAAGTTCCTTCCTACTTTCCTTATATGCCACACAGGCTTCGTCTGTTCCCAGCCTTTTAGCCCTGACAAATGCCTCCTTTTTCTTTTTGACGAGGCCTACAATATCACTCGTCATCCAAGGTTCCCGAAAATTGCCGTATTTATCTTTCTTCCTCACAGGAACATGCCTGTCCTGTATTCCTTTCAACTGACACTTGAAAGCCTCCCACATGTCAGATGTTGATTTGCCCTCAAACATCCGTCCCCAATCTATGTTCTTCAGTTCCCGCCTAATATTGTTATAATTAGCCTTCCCCCAATTTAGCACATTCATCCTCGGACCACTCTTATCCTTGTCCACCAGTACTTTAAAACTTACTGAATTGTGGTCACTGTTACCGAAATGCTCCCCTACTGAAACATCTACCACCTGGCCGGGCTCATTCCCCAATACCAGGTCCAGTACCGCCCCTTCCCTAGTTGGACTGTTTACATATTGTTTTAAGAAGCCCTCCTGGATGCTCCTTACAAACTCCGCCCCGTCTAAGCCCCTGGCACTAAGTGAGTCCCAGTCAATATTGGGGAAGTTGAAGTCTCCCATCACCACAACCCTGTTGTTTTTACTCTTTTCCAAAATCTGTCTACCTATCTGCTCCTCTATCTCCCGCTGGCTGTTGGGAGGCCTGTAGTATACCCCCAACATTGTGACTGCACCCTTCTTATTCCTGATCTCTACCCATATAGCCTCACTGCCCTCTGAGGTATCCTCTCGCAGTATAGCTGTGATATTCCCGGGATTATCCTTGCTACCCTTCTTAAACAGAGGAACAACATTGGCTATTCTCCAGTCCTCCGGGACATCCCCTGAAGACAGCGAGGATCCAAAGATTTCTGTCAAGGCCTCAGCAATTTCCTTGCGCCTCGATAGGAGCTTTAAAGTCCCCAGTTTTCATTTTTTCATGACTGCCAAATGAGGCTCATTACCTGAACATATCTGGTTCCACACAGGAGGTTTTCTGATTAACTCATGGCTACAGTAACGTGTTGTGCTTTTACTGCTGGAACTGCACCTGCTCCCAGGTGAGATGCTCTGTTTTGTTCCCACAGCCTCCCAAGGTGAACCATTTTACCAAAGTGCTCAGTTCATGACAGGCACACAGACGCATACGCACACACATCAAGCTTATAATCATCTGGTCCATGAATAACACAGCCTCTTGTCCCTCACTTAACTGTTTCCTGGTGGTTAGCGAAGTCAAGGCTGGCATTGGTGTTGCTCCACTATTGGCCAGTCTGATGTTGAGCCATAAAGACTTGTCGGGTTCAAAATTGATTCATGGAGTTCCATGCCAGCTGATCTGAGCTATGCAGTGGAAGACTGGCATTCTACTGATTAACTTCCTTACCTTGCAGGTCAGCTGTTTAGTTCGGGAGTGAGAGCCGGGACCTTAGAAACAGCGCGGGAATTTGAAAAAGCGCGGGAGCTGCGAGGCAGAGGGGACCGTTTAAAAGGTCGCTGCCTGGGTGAGGTCAGCTGTTTAGTTCGGGAGTGAGAGCCGGGACCTTAGAAACAGCGCGGGAAGTTGAAAAAGCGCGGGAGCTGCGAGGCAGAGGGGACCGTTTAAAAGGTCGCTGCCTGGGTGAGGTAAGTACTGATTAACCACTTACTTACCTTGCAGGCCAAGTCGATTTCAGCAGGAGCGGAGCAGGCTAGTCCATTTCAGCGGGGGCAGTGCGGAAGTGATTTCTGGGAGGTAAGTCTCTCCTTTAAATTTTTTTTTTAATTTTAGTGTTAAAGGTGGGAACAGGAAGTCGACCCGCGGACTTCTGGGAAGACCCTCACCAATAAATTCTGGTGGAGAGGAAACCCATTGGTGTGAGGTAAGTACCATATTTTATTATTGTTATTAATATTTTTTTTATATAAAAAATTTAATTTAGTTGTTAGCCAGATCTTGGTAGAAAGTTAGAGGGATGGCAGGGAAGGGAGTGCAATGTTCCTCCTGCAGGATGTTTGAGGTGAGGGATGCCGTTAGTGCCCCTGCTGATTTTACCTGCAGGAAGTGCTGCCATCTCCAGCTCCTCCAAGACCGAGTTAGGGAACTGGAGCTGGAGTTGGAAGAACTTCGGATCATTCGGGAGGCAGAGGGGGTCATAGATAGCAGCTTCAGGGAATTAGTTACACCAAAGATTGGAGATAGATGGGTAACTGTAAGAGGGACAGGGAAAAAGCAGTCAGTGCAGGGATCCCCTGTGGTCGTTCCCCTGAGAAACAAGTGTACCGCTTTGGATACTTGTGGGGGGGGGACTTACCAGGGGTAAGCCATGGGGTATGGGCCTCTGGCACGGAGTCTGTCCCTGTTGCTCAGAAGGGAAGGGTGGAGAGGAGCAGAGCATTAGTAATTGGGGACTCGATAGTCAGGGGCACAGATAGGAGATTTTGTGGGAGCGTGAGAGACTCACGTTTGATATGTTGCCTCCCAGGTGCAAGGGTACGTGATGTCTCGGATCGTGTTTTCCGGGTCCTTAAGGGGGAGGGGGAGCAGCCCCAAGTCGTGGTCCACATTGGCACTAACGACATAGGTAGGAAAGGGGATAAGGATGTCAGGCAGGCTTTCAGGGAGCTAGGATGGAAGCTCAGAACTAGAACAAACAGAGTTGTTATCTCTGGGCTGTTGCCCGTGCCACGTGATAGTGAGATGAGGAATAGGGAGAGAGAGCAATTAAACACGTGGCTACAGGGATGGTGCAGGCGGGAGGGTTCAGATTTCTGGATAACTGGGGCTCTTTCTGGGGCAGGTGGGACCTCTACAGACAGGATGGTCTACATCTGAACCTGCGGGGCACAAATATCCTGGGGGGGAGATTTGTTAGTGCTCTTTGGGGGGGTTTAAACTAATGCAGCAGGGGGCATGGGAACCTGGATTGTAGTTTTAGGGTAAGGGAGAATGAGAGTATAGAGGTCAGGAGCTCAGATTTGACGTCGCAGGAGGGGGCCAGTGTTCAGGTAGGTGGTTTGAAGTGTGTCTACTTCAATGCCAGGAGTATACGAAATAAGGTAGGGGAACTGGCAGCATGGGTTGGTACCTGGGACTTCGATGTTGTGGCCATTTCGGAGACATGGATAGAGCAGGGACAGGAATGGATGTTGCAGGTTCCGGGGTTTAGGTGTTTTAGTCAGCTCAGAGAAGGAGGCAAAAGAGGGGGAGGTGTGGCGCTGCTAGTCAAGAGCAATATTACGGTGGCGGAGAGGATGCTAGATGGGGACTCATCTTCCAAGGTAGTATGGGCTGAGATTAGAAACATGAAAGGAGAGGTCACACTGTTGGGAGTCTTCTATAGGCCTCCAAATTGTTCTAGGGATGTAGAGGAAAGGATGGCGAGGATGATCCTGGATAAGAGCGAAAGTAACAGGGTAGTTATTATGGGAGACTTTAACTTTCCAAATATTGACTGGAAAAGATATAGTTCGAGTACATTAGATGGGTCGTTTTTTGTACAGTGTGTGCAGGAGGGTTTTCTGACACAGTTTGTTGACAGGCCAACAAGAGGCGAGGTCACATTGGATTTGGTTTTGGATAATGAACCAGGCCAGGTGTTGGATTTGGAGGTAGGTGAGCACTTTGGGGACAGTGACCACAATTCGGTGACGTTTACGTTAAGGATGGAAAGGGATAAGTATACACCGCAGGGCAAGAGTTATAGCTGGGGGAAGGGAAATTATGATGCCATTAGACGTGACTTGGGGGGGATAAGGTGGAGAAGTAGGCTGCAAGTGTTGGACACACTGGATAAGTGGAGCTTGTTCAAGGATCAGCTACTGCGTGTTCTTGATAAGTATGTACCGGTCAGGCAGGGAGGAAGGTGCCGAGCGAGGGAACCGTGGTTTACCAAAGAAGTGGAATCTCTTGTTAAGAGGAAGAAGGAGGCCTATGTGAAGATGAGGTGTGAAGTTTCAGTTGGGGCGATGGATAGTTACATGATAGCGAGGAAGGATCTAAAGAGAGAGCTAAGACGAGCAAGGAGGGGACATGAGAAGTATTTGGCAGGAAGGATCAAGGAAAACCCAAAAGCTTTCTATAGGTATGTCAGGAATAAGCGAATGACTAGAGAAAGAGTAGGACCAGTCAAGGACAGGGATGGGAAGTTGTGTGTGGAGTCTGAAGAGATAGGCGAGATACTAAATGAATATTTTTCGTCAGTATTCACTCAGGAAAAAGATAATGTTGTGGAGGAGAATGCTGAGCTCCAGGTAAATAGATTAGATGGCATTGAGGTACGTAGGGAAGAGGTGTTGGCAATTCTGGACAGGCTGAAAATAGATAAGTCCCCGGGACCTGATGGGATTTATCCTAGGATTCTCTGGGAGGCCAGGGAAGAGATTGCTGGACCATTGGCTTTGATTTTTATGTCATCATTGGCTACAGGAATAGTGCCAGAGGACTGGAGGATAGCAAATGTGGTCCCTTTGTTCAAAAAGGGGAGCAGAGACAACCCCGGCAACTATAGACCGGTGAGCCTCACGTCTGTAGTGGGTAAAGTCTTGGAGGGGATTATAAGGGACAAGATTTATAATCATCTAGATAGGAATAATATGATCAGGGATAGTCAGCATGGCTTTGTGAAGGGTAGGTCATGCCTCACAAAACTTATCGAGTTCTTTGAGAAGGTGACTGAACAGGTAGACGAGGGTAGAGCAGTTGATGTGGTGTATATGGATTTCAGCAAAGCGTTTGATAAGGTTCCCCACGGTAGGCTATTGCAGAAAATACGGAGGCTGGGGATTGAGGGTGATTTAGAGATGTGGATCAGAAATTGGCTAGCTGAAAGAAGACAGAGGGTGGTGGTTGATGGGAAATGTTCAGAATGGAGTTCAGTCACAAGTGGAGTACCACAAGGATCTGTTCTGGGGCCGTTGCTGTTTGTCATTTTTATCAATGACCTAGAGGAAGGCGCAGAAGGGTGGGTGAGTAAATTTGCAGACGATACTAAAGTCGGTGGTGTTGTCGATAGTGTGGAAGGAAATAGCAGGTTACAGAGGGATATAGATAAGCTGCAGAGCTGGGCTGAGAGGTGGCAAATGGAGTTTAATGTAGAGAAGTGTGAGGTGATTCACTTTGGAAGGAATAACAGGAATGCGGAATATTTGGCTAATGGTAAAGTTCTTGGAAGTGTGGATGAGCAGAGGGATCTAGGTGTCCATGTACATAGATCCCTGAAAGTTGCCACCCAGGTTGATAGGGTGGTGAAGAAGGCCTATGGAGTGTTGGCCTTTATTGGTAGAGGGATTGAGTTCCGGAGTCAGGAGGTCATGTTGCAGCTGTACAGAACTCTGGTACGGCCGCATTTGGAGTATTGCGTACAGTTCTGGTCACCGCATTATAGGAAGGACGTGGAGGCTTTGGAGCGGGTGCAGAGGAGATTTACCAGGATGTTGCCTGGTATGGAGGGAAAATCTTATGAGGAAAGGCTGATGGACTTGAGGTTGTTTTCGTTGGAGAGAAGAAGGTTAAGAGGAGACTTAATAGAGGCATACAAAATGATCAGGGGGTTGGATAGGGTGGACAGTGAGAGCCTTCTCCTGCGGATGGAAATGGCTGGCACGAGGGGACATAGCTTTAAACTGAGGGGTAATAGATATAGGACAGAGGTCAGAGGTAGGTTCTTTACGCAAAGAGTAGTGAGGCCGTGGAATGCCCTACCTGCTACAGTAGTGAACTCGCCAACATTGAGGGCATTTAAAAGTTTATTGGATAAACATATGGATGATAATGGTATAGTGTGGGTTAGATGGCTTTTGTTTCGGTGCAACATCGTGGGCCGAAGGGCCTGTACTGCGCTGTGTCGTTCTATGTTCTATGTTCTATGTTCTAATAGGGGCTTGGAGTTGTTAGCAGCACATTTGAAATTGTACACAATAATGCCCTCCCTCCCTCCATGCATACAAATGGTTAAACCTAAATAGTTTCTTGTTCCTTTTCTTCGTCCTTGATAACATTTTTGTGAAGGGGGAGAGAAGATGGCGGCGCAGGGGATGGGGTGAGAACCAGGATAAAGGATCAGACAAGGTGCATAGAGAACATGGGAGTGATGGCGAGCATTAAATAAAGAGAGGCTCAGAAAGAGAAGGGATCAGCCCCATGAGAAATGCAAAGCAGACTAATACAGATTTTGTACAATGTTGTGGGTTCCTCAAATCACCAAGGACTTCCAACAAAGGTAGTTTATTCCGAAGCTCAACAGCTATGTACAGTACTTGTGTCATGCCCGGCATCCCAGGGGTAACTCCTGCGCCCCCGTCACATGAACACTTATGTAGCCGTGTTGTCATGTTGTCACGTGACCAATCCGTCCACACATATGTAAATGTAATGAGTTCATGCAGTGCTGAGGTGCAGGAAAAGTTACCATATGTGGTTATGATATAATGGCAATAATGAAGGGCAGCACGGCAGCACAGTGGTTAGCACAATTGCTTCACAGCTCAAGGGTCCCGGATTCGATTCCGACTTGGGTCACTGTCTGTGCGGAGTCTGCACATCCTCCCCGTGTGTGCGTGGGTTTCCTCCGGGTGCTCCGGTTTCCTCCCACAGTCCAAAGATGTGCAGGTTAGGTGGATTGGCCATGATAAATTGCCCTCAGTGTCCAAAAATTGCCCGTAGTGTTGGGTGGGGTTACAGGGTAATGGGGATAGGGGTGGAGGTGTTGACCTTGGGTAGGGTGCTCTTTCCAAGAGCCGGTGCAGTCTTGATGGGCCGAATGGCCTACTTCTGTACTGTAAATTCTATGATATCTATGATAATGAAAACCTGGCTTAAACAAGGATGAAAATGAGTGCTTAATATTCCTGGCTGCAATGTATTCAGATGGGATACAGACTGAAAGAAAATGAAAGAAATTGACAGTATTGATCAAAAATAACATTACAGCCCCATAAAGAGATAATGTACTAAAGGTTCAAAAGCAATCTATTTGTGTAGAGTTAAGGAGCAGAATAGGAACTGTTATACTGCTGGGCATATGTCACAGGCCATGAAGTAAAGAGAGATATTTTGGAATGATCTACAAATAATGGAGTGGGAACTTCAATGAGCCTGATGTAGACGGGGGGGGGGGGGGGGGAATCAGGCAGAGTGGAAGAGGAATTCTTGAAATGTGTACAGGGAGAACTTTCCCAATTAATGTGTTCCCGGGAAGGTGAGGGAGAAAACCGTTATGGAAAGGGGTCAAGATGTATTCAGAGGCACTCGGTGAATTGAAAGGATACCTGGCCCAGGTGCATTAGGAAGAAAGGTTATCAGATGAGGTAATAAATAAAAAATGCAAGGACTTGGAGGTGAGAGGAAAGCTCGAGCTCCCAGGGTGACCTCACAACAACCCCCCCACCCGCCCGCCAGGGTAAAGTTCAGTTGCAGAACTTCTCAGAGGCAGTCCCTGACAGGAAAGGACCATCTATGGATTGAGTGGCAGCATCTCCTGGTGAGGATACTTGGGGAAGCTATTTCAATGCAAGATATGCCCAGCATGTGGATTTGCAGCCCCCAGGGATCAAAAACATGTCCACGTTTTGCACACACTATGACACACATCAGGCTAGACTGCTGAGTTAGCCTTCGTACACCTGGCTGGCGGAAAGGAAACCTGGGCTAGTCCAGTGATTCCTGTTTTGATGGAGTGCACGTGAGGGAGCACTGGCTGAGGTCAGAATTGGGCTCAGATGTGATGTCCCACTCTCTAACATCGTGTTGATATACACTGCTAAGCTTGTCTGCATGGGTTTCCTGTGGGTGTTCCCGTTTACTCCCTTAGTTCAAAGATATGGGCAGCACGGTAGCATAAGTGATTAGCACTGTGGCTTGACAGTGCCAGGGTCCCAGGTTCGATTCCCTGCTGGGTCACTGTCTCTGCGGAGTCTGCACGTTCTCCCCATGTCTGCGTGGGTTTTACTCCGGGTGCTCTGGTTTCCTCCCACAGTCCAAAGACGTGCAGGTTAGGTGGATTGGCCATGCTAAATTGCCCCTAGTGACCCCCCAAAAAAGTTATGAGGGGTTATTGGGTTACGGGGATAGGGTGGAAGTGAAGGCTTAAATGGGTTAGTGCAGACTCGATGGGCCGAATGGCCTCCTTCTGCACTGTATGCTCTATGTGCAGGTTAGGTGGATTGGTCATGCTAAATTGTCCCCAGGTGTGTTATTATGACACCCAGGGCTAATTAGCTATTATCTAATTCCTAATCACCCCATTTTAACTTGCCACTCATACTCTACAAACACAAGACAGACAAGCACAGAGGGGAAGAAAGTGGTTAAAAAAAAGTGAGTAAAAGAGAAAAGGAGTATTTGTTTCAGATGGGTGTTTCCAGCACCCTGCTCCTCTTCAAACCTTGCTTTCAGTTTGAGGTATTTACTGTAGATTCATTCAGGCCCCTATAGTTTTTGAAATAAATCACCCACGTCCTTCTGGGGAGAGAGAGTCCTGAGGCAGAATTCTCCGCAATCGGCGCGATGTCCACCGACCGGCGCCAAAAACGGCGCGAATCAGTCCGGCATCACGCCGCCCCAAAGGTGCGGAATCCTCCCCATCTTGAGGGGCCGAGCCCTCACCTTGAGGGGCTAGGCCCGCGCCGGACTGATTTCCGCCCCGCCAGCTGGCTGGAAAGGCCTTTTGTGCCCCGCCAGCTGGCGGGGAAATTACTTTGCCGTGCGGCGCATGCGCGGGAGCATCAGCAGCCGCTCACGGCATCCCGCTCATGCGCAGTGGAGGGGGTCTCTTCCGCCTCTGCCATAGTGGAGACCATGGCGAAGGCGGAAGGAAAAGAGTGCCCCCACGGCACAGGCCCGCCCGCGGATTGGTGGGCCCCGATCGCGGGCCAGGCCACCGTGAGGGCACCCCCCAGGGCCAGATCGCCCCGCGCCCCCCCCCCAGGACCCCGGAGCCCGCCCGCGCCGCCTTGTCCCGCCGGTAAGAGAGGTGGTTTGACTCTCGCCGGCGGGACAGGCATTCCAGCAGTGGTGAGAATCGCCGGGGGTGGGGGGGCTCGCCAACCTGCGCGGCGCGATTTCCACCCCCGCCGAATATCCGGTGCCGGAGAATTCATCAACCGGCGGGGGCGGGATTCACGCCAGCCCCCGGCGATTCTCCGACCCGGCGGGGGGTCGGAGAATCCCGCCCCTGGTCTTTGCTTGTAGCCTGTAATGGTTTTCCTGTCGATCCATTCATCCAGGTTTTCTGGAGCCTCAGGAATACAGCACTCAAAGCCTTTCTGGAGAAAGCAAGAAAACATGTCCCTGTCTTTTTGTGTCTAGGTATGAAACTGAAACCTTCAGGTCTCCAAGAACCATCCCATTGGGATAAGATCGAATCACCACCTGTTACTGGGCAGAGTAAGGCCTTTTGGCCCTCAGCCGATCAATCAAACTGAGACCCAACCCAGCATTCTCTCTCTCTCTCTCTCTCTCTGGCACCGACAAGTCTGAAGCTCCTGTTCAAACTAGCAGAAACTACTTCTGAATTCCCCACCCTCTCTGCTTCTTGACTTACAGATACATGTCCATGAATCACCCGTGGATCAAAAATGATAATGGCAAAATAAAAGAAAAGGGATATTAGCAAATAAACAGGAAGGACCCTTACAATGTCCAACAGTTATGTAGGACTATGGGGATGGTCTTTCAGAGGGTTGGTGCAGATCCGATGGGCCGAATGGTCGTCTTCTGCACTGTAGAGATTCCATGATTCTATGAAATGGATTTTCTGGCCCCCACGACATTGAACCTTCCAGCATTGGATGCAGCGAGTTGGCCAAACGACCACTGATTCCTGCAGAACCAGAAGATACCACTGGCCGGTGAGTTTCTTCAGAGAGGAGAGGAATAAACATTAAAAAATGAGGAGGAGGGAAAGAAATGTAGCAGGCAGTGCAGTAAAAATATCTGTGTCTGTGAAACTATTGTTGGACAACAAAGTGTTGAATGCCAGTTATGTATTAATGCTATTTAATTGTAAGCAAGTATGGTTGGTTTTAACTGGGGACCTCTTCTGATGCCTATAAATAGAAACAGGCTTAAACTGTGGTTGTCGGGTTAGGAGTCACATGCGTGTAATGTGTAACTCCGTAAATAGATGCTTCTTAAAATGCATAAAGATCTACTGCTGTATGTGGCAGATCCTGTGGAGGGGATGACAGAGGTTATGCAGATATTGAGGGAGTTTGGAGATTTTTCGGGATATAGGCTTAATATGGGGAAGAGTGAGCTTTTCGTAGTACAGGGAAGAGGGATAGACGGCCTGCCGTTAAGGAGAGCGGAAAGGAGCTTCCGATATCTGGGGATTCAGGTAGCCAGGAGCTGGGGAACTTTACACAAACTCAATCTGACGCTGCTGGTGGAGCAGATGGAGGAGGATTTCAAGAGGTGGGATATGCTGCCGCTCTCACTGTCGGGCAGAGTGCAGGCGGTCAAGATGATGGTCCTCCCAAGGTTTCTTTTTGTGTTTCAATGTCTCCCCATTTTGATCACTAAGGCCTTTTTTAAGAAAATAGATAGGAGTGTTATGAGTTTTGTGTGGGCAGGGAAGACCCCGAGGGTAAGGAGGGGGTTCCAGCAGCGCAGCAGGGACAGAGGGGAACTGGCGTTGCCGAATCTGGACGATTATTACTGGGCCGCTAATGTGGCGATGGTTCGCAAGTAGATGAGTGAGGGAGAGGGGGCGGCGGGGAAGAGGCTGGAGATGGCGTCCTGTAAGGGAACGAGCCTAAAGGCGCTGGTGACGGCGCCGCGACCGCTCTCCCCGAATAGGTATACCACAAACCCAGTGGTGGTGGCAACCTTAAGGATCTGGGGCAATGGAGGCGACATAGGGGTGTGACGGGTGCCTCGGTGTGGTCCCCGATCAGGAACAACCATAGGTTTGCCCTAGGAAGGATGGACGGAGGGTTCCAGAGCTGGCATCGGGCAGGAATTAGGAGATTGAGAGATTTGTTTATTGATGGGACGTTCGCGAGCCTGGGAGCGCTGGAGGAAAAATATGAGTTGCCCCCGGGGAATATCTTTAGATACATGCAAGTGAGGGCGTTTACGAGGCAACAGGTGAGGGAATTTCCGCTGCTCCCGACACAGAGGATCCAGGATAGAATGATTTCGGGGGTATGGGTCGGGGAGGGCAAAGTGTCCGAAATATATCAGGAGATGAGAGACGAGGGGGAGGCGCTGGTAGAGGAGCTGAAGGGAAAATGGGAAGAAGAGCTGGGGGGGGGATTGAGGAGGATCTGTGGGCTGATGCCCTAAGTAGGGTAAATTCCTCTTCCTCGTGTGCCAGGCTTAGCCTGATACAATTCAAGGTTCTACACAGAGCACACATGACGGGAGCAAGGCTGAGCAGGTTCTTCGGAGTGGAGGACAGGTGCGGGAGGTGCTTGGGAAGCCCAGCGAACCACACACATATGTTTTGGTCGTGTCCGGCACTGGATGAGTACTGGAGGGGATTTCAAAGGTGGTGAAGGTCCGGGTCAAGCCAGGCTGGGGGTTAGCTATATTTGTGGTAGCGGAGGAGCCGGGAGTGCAGGAGGCGAAAGAGGCCGATATTCTGGCCTTTGCGTCCCTGGTAGCCCGGCGAAGGATCTTATTCATGTGGAAGGAAGCGAAACCCCCCGGCGTGGAGGCCTGGATAAACGATATGGCAGGGTTCATAAAACTGGAACGGATGAAGTTTGCGTTGAGAGGATCGGTTCAAGGGTTCTCCAGGCGGTGGCAACCGTTCCTTGACTATCTCGCGGAGCGTTAAGGGAAAATAGATCGTCAGCAGCAGCAGCCCAGAGGGCTATTTTTTGTTACTTTGTTAGTTCACAATTTTAAATTATGTTACTTATTGTGTTATTTTTTATGTTGATTTGTAAGGTGGAAAAATTATGTTTGAAAACTTTAATAAAATATATATATTTTTTAAAATGCATAAAGATTGGCTGCAATTCTTTTTGTCACCACTGAGCTTTCTGGAATATAATGTAGATATGGCTAGAAAGATGTGAACAGAAGCCCATTGGTCACGAGTATTGTGCCTCATCAGATTCACAAATACAGATCTCGCTGTCAAATGGGTTCATCTTGGGGTAAAAGAGGAGAAGGGAGGAACACCACCCCCTGGAGGTTCTCCTTCAAGCCACTCATCATCCTGACTTGGAAGTTTATTGGTCATTTCTTCACTGTCGCTGGGTCAAATTCCTGGAGCTCCCTCCCTAACAGTGGTGTGGGTGTACTGACAACACAGGGACTGCAGCGGCTCAAGAAGGTGGCTGAACACCACCTTCTCGGAATTTGGGATAGGTAATAAATGCTAGCCGAGCCGACATGACGAGAAAGCTGTGGTGCAAAGCTAATCAAATGTCATTAAGTACAGGGTGGGGGGGGGGAGCGGGGGAGGAATTCCAGATTAACTTTGGTGCTTGCAATTGGAAATAAATAAATAAAAGTGAATCTTTATTTTAGAATCAATGAATATCAAAAATAAAATAGGGCTAGGCTTTGAAATTGGACGTCCATCACCTCGGAAACCCATAGCATTTGTGAGATGTTCTATTTGTCATTGGGTCTTTATATTTGTTGACTCCTAATAGATGCACTGCAGTAACTCACCAAAGTTCCTCAGACAACCCACTTCCAAACCCGCGACCGCTACCATCTAGAAGGACAAGAGCATCAGGTACCTGGGAACCCAACCATTTGGAGGTTCCCCTCCAAGTCACTCACCGCCTAGATTGGAAATATATCGGCCGTTCCTTCACTGTCGCTGGGGCAACATCCTGGAACTCCCTCCCTAACAGCACAGTGGGTGCACCTACACCTCAAGGACTGCAGCGGTTCAAGAAGGCAACTCACCACCACTTTCTGAAGGGCAACTAGGGATGGGCAATAAATGCTAGCTTAACTAGCGACGCCCACATCTGGTAAATGAATGACAAAAACTAGCACACTGTTCCTGCTTCTGTGTGATAGGACATAATTTTTTCTGCAATTCCGCTGCTTTCCTTTTGGGTAGCTTTTGTTCTTGGAAATTTAATGTTTGTAGTCAGTCCCGAAACTAGGAAGCACTGATGCTTGACATTTGCAGCTTATTTTCAATTAAATTATTATTTTACACTAACAGTGAACATGAATTATTTCTGTCCCACGGTTACAGTCGTGCTGCTGTCACCTCTGTTGGGAAAATACTAACAGGGTTCGTCCATTCAACCCCTTGAATCTATTCGGCCACTTTTATTTCCTTTATTCTTTCCTGGGATGTGGGCGGTGCCAGCATTTGTTGCCCATCCCCAATTGCACTTGTACAGCCCTTTCAGAGGACATTTAAGAGCCAACCACATTGCTGTGGGCCTGGAGTCACATGTAGGCCAGACCGGGTAGCGACAGCAGATTTCCTTCCCTAAAGGACAGTCGTGAACCAGATGGGTTTTTACAACAATCGATGCTCGTTCCATGGTCATTATTACTGAGATTAGCTTTAAATTCCAGCTTTTATTAACTGAATGTAAATGCCCCCCGCTGTCATGGTGGGATCTGAAACCAAGGGCTGGATCTCCGTGCCGCATTTCTGCCCCGACCCGCTGGCAGGTTTCTCCGTTTCACCGGCTGGCAATGGGGTTTCCCATTGTGGGGCAACCCCACGCCGTCGGGAAACCCCCGGGCGCCGGCAAAACGGAGAATCACGCCGGCGGAGATTCCCGCCCCATGTTCCCGGGCCATTAGCCTGGTTTGCTAGATTACTAGTCTTAGTGACGTTCCCACTATGACGCCGTTGCTCCTCCCTCCCTCAATTTCTTTTTGCTCCATACTCATAGAATTTACAGTACAGAAGGAGGCCATTCGGCCCATCGAGTCTGCACCGGCCCTTGGAAAGAGCACACTACCCAGGCCCACATCTCCACCCTATCCCCATAACCCAGTAACCCCACCCAACACTAAGGTACTCCTAGAATACTCAGCTGCAGGCAACATGGGGGGAGGGGGGGAGTCGAGGTAGGGCTGGAACAGGCATTAGCTCGCCTCCCTATGGACCGTCATCCAGTTAATTAGACCGTAGTTCATCTGCATCTCAACTCTACCTATCTGCCTGGCTTCATTAGCAATGGGGTGCTTCATTAGACATCCCATATTTGGGGTGAAACAGCTAAAGTCTGTTGTTTTTTCTTGTTCTCTCCCCTCTTTCATGACTGGCTTACTTTAGTACGTGCACTGGTCACTGTCAGTTATCTGCCAAAGTATTCTTTACGTGTAAGATCAAATGTTAAGCAGGCAATGTTAAAAACCTTAGTCGCCCCCAGTCAGAAGATCAACAAGATTGGGTACAGCACTGGTTTTAGATCCTGCCCGATTGTCCTCTCTGGTGAAGTTAATAGACGGTAGTATTGGGAAAGGTGGGAATATAGACTTACCCACCTGGTGCGTGAAAAGTGCTGGCATGTTTTTACACCATTTAGATCATCATATCCTGTCTTCATTGCATTCGTACAGATATGCAATGTCCAGCTGGGGGGGTGTTGTGGTCAGAAATCAGGAACCCAGGTTCTTTTTCCCTTTTTGCCCAGAGATCCTCAGAGCAGGTGTCAGAACCACCCCCCCTCCCCCCCCCCCCTCCCCCCCCCCCCCCCCCGCCAACCCAACACCACCACCACTCTACCCCAGTGAAAGTTATCTTAATCAACACATTGCAAGGACTGAATTTGAGTTCTTCTGTTCTGCAACAGCAACAAACCCAATGATGCCGCTGCCACCTAAGACATCAGAGGCAGCTCGATTTGTTTTAATCGATGATCATGCAGCCACGTAACAATTTTAGACATGAAAACAGAACGTGCTGGGAAAACTCAGCAGGACTGGCAGCATCCGTGGTGGGAGAAGCAGAGTTACTCTCTGCCACGCCAGCGCCGTCGGCGGGGCCAGAAGATCCCATCGGTGGGCGGGGCCAGAAGCGTCCGCCCATCATTTTGAGTCTAATGCGACGTTCCTTCCGAAGCCTGCAGAGTTTCCCCTGCACTTCCTCTTTTTATTTTGGATTTCCAGCATTTACGGGCATTTTGATTTCATTAACAATTTTAGAGCTGTGGCTGAATTTATTTATTAATTTTTTTTAAATATTTTCATTGCAATTTGGGCACTCCATGTAAGGATGCTGGGTTTTACGGTCTTAGTATCTGACTGGGTGAAAATAACTAAAGCATTTTTGTGGCAATCATGCCCAGAGTGAGATCAGGAATCAGACCCTCGAAGAAAGTTATGTAATCTGCAAACCTTCGACAACCTGACGAGTAAGTGTTTGTGAATAAGCTCAATGGAGCAATAAGGGGATTGACCGGGATTTGCAGACGCTGTAATGCAGGTCTTTAAAGGGGAGCTGGTTGGTGCACGCACTAATGTACTTACGGGACTAAGGGGGCATTGAGAAAAGAAGATAATGTACCAAAAGTAGCATTGCTTTCAATGTGAAATCTTAACAGGAAGATCGGAAGCCTAGTGCAGGTCTGCAGTTCAATGGAGAGGTTGAGTTCATTGGCAAAAGGTGTTACATTTAAGAATAAGCGCAAATGTTGATTCTAGATGCAGCTCTATTTTGTAACCTACAGCAAGATTGGTTACACGCACAGAACTCATGGGGAGGTGTGGCACAATGTCTGCAGTGTTGAGCAGGATGAAGGCCACTGTGGTTGTGCCGACCTGAGAGAAACAGGCAACTACATGCATCTTTAAACTACAATTTCACCCTGACCTGCGATATCTGTTGTCGGCTGTTGGTTGCATTTTGACTCGTCTTTTTCCTTGAGTAATTAACGATCAGTGTGGGAGCGCTGGTGGATAGGGGGTTTAGGGGAAGGTTGCTCACTTTTCCCCCGAGTTTCAGTTTCTCAAAGTCTGTGATCTAGAGAAACTGAAAGCAGGGGAAAGGGGAATAAAAGCTTTGGGGACTACAAACCAACATCTCTCAAAAACTGCAGTCGAAATGGGTCACTCGTGAGGGCCAGCCATCTGGTGTTTGGAACAATGGACAAGTCGAAATAATACTACAACATACGATCAATCGTAGGGCATTTTATGATGTCAGAGCATTGGGCCAGCAGGATATTGTAAATAAACATGTGTGGTTTGTGGGAGGGATTTGGCATTTTGCACATCCACCAGAAAATTTATACAAGGGAATAATTCAATGAAAAACAAGAACAATTTCACTGTTGTCAAGTTAGCAGTCTAAAAGTCAAACTGATTCAGCAAATTAAGGGTCACCTTCTCGCACTTTTATTCCACTTGCTGAAACGGTTGGCCCCACTGCCAAGCAAGTTATAATTAATAACTTGACTCCGCCTGGCATCAGCCTCTCTCATTCTTTTTACCATTTGGGATGAGTGTGCAAATGACAAACTTAGTGGCTTTTATCTACGCCTGATCTGGCATTTGTTTCAATGGCTGTATGCTGGGTATTTTTTTTACACACTGTACTTTCCCCAACCCAGGAAGAACAATCTTCTGAGACAGCAGTTGTTCCCTGCTGCTCTCATATAATTCCTGTAAGGCAGCACAAAAGCTCACTGAAAATAATGTAAACCTACTGATTAATATTTATTCAGTGGCAAGCAGCAACCGTTTATATTTCTGAATAATATAACCCTTTAGCTTCAGATCGCAGGCACACAAAACCAGTCTGCAGGTCCTGATGGGAGTTTCATCGACTCGTACCTATGTCAGCTTGATAACTCTTAATGGATTGGAAAGCAGAAGCCAGGCCGTGAGTTTGAGTAGGCCATTTGACATCTGGACACGTCAACTTCTCATTGCCTGGCTTTTTACCAGTGCTGGCGATCAGGTTATTGGGTGGAATGACAGTAACATTTATCTAGCTCCCTTTAAGATAGTAAAGGATTAGGAGCACGTGGCCCAGCGCCTAGCACTGCTGCCTACGGCGCTGAGGACCTGGGTTTGAATCCTAGCCCTGGGTCACTGTTCGTGTAGAGTTTGCACCTTCTTCTCGTGTCTGTGTGGGTTTCACCTCCACAACCCAAAGGTGTGTGTCATAATATACACCAGTATATCATGGTGCAGACACACACTGATGGACACACAGTGGGACCAATCAACATACACAACACTGCAGCCAATCACCAGTGAGAGCACACTCACTATAAAGACAGGGGGCATCAGAGTTCCCGCTCATTTGAGTAGCAGCTAGCTAGGAGCACAGAGCTCACAGCCTGCAACACAGGCTTTCACCATGTGCTGTGCATCGACTGGTTAGGACAAGGCAAAGGTCTTTAGTTAAAGCTGGTATTGTATTTCCCCACAGTTCAAGTATGTTTAAATAGTTAACCTTTTAATAAAATAGTGTTGCACTACTTCAAGTGTTGGTGACCTGTATGTGATCCAGAACACCCAACACATCAGTGTGCACGTTAGGTGGACTGGCCATGCAAAATTGCCCCTTAATTGGGGAAAAAAATAAATGGGTACTCTAAATTCATAATAACAAAAAAAAGATTCCAAAGTGCTCAGGGCACAAGTTGACAACAAGCCAAAGAAGACGATATTCAGGTGACTGAGTGAAGACCTGGATGCAAGATGTAGGCTTCAGAGGAGCATCTTAAAGGAGGAGGCCAGGATGCGGAGGTTTAGCTGAGCTAAGGGCCTGGAGGGTTGAAAGCGGGCCTGGGAACTGTGAGCAATGACAACAGTGCTACCTTTTCCTGTTGGGAGCAGGGTGAGAGGAGAAGTAAAAATAGTTCAGACGAGCTCCACCTTTAGGGACACATCTCCAGTTAGCTGATTGCAGGCTTTGAGTTGTGTGAGTGTGATAAAACATTGAGTGAGCGAGAATGCTGCTTTATCCTGACCAGCAGGGGAAGGCTACAAGCTGCAAGGAATCTAGACCCTACAAAAAAAAAGGAAAGGGTGGGGAGGAGAGCAGAGAAAATAAGCACAGGCTTTATTCTGTTATCAACAAACCTGCAGTTCAAAGATGTTAAATATTCCTTATAATAGCATCCCAGTAGCTATGCACTGAGGAGCTGTCTTGGTTACTGGGCAGTGTTACAAAGCTGCTGATTCTGGAAGATTCAGCCCATTGTGATATTTAGTTGTGGACCTTACCAAAGAAAGACTGATGCCAACACCAGGGGCAGTGCTGGGAACCAGCCTAGTTCTTTGGCAAGGCTGTTTCTTGCTGTTAAGAGTCACAACAAGATACGCAAGAACAGCAACGTTTCTTATCCGACGCTTTCGAAGCTTTTGCACCGCTGTCGACAGACTACATAACATGTCATTGACAGTACTGTGCCCATGGCCAGAGACATAGGGGTACATTTTCCAGTCCCACCCACCGCGGGAATTGTTGCAGATGGAACGGAAAATTTGACGGATCATTTAAAGGTCCATTGACCTTGGGTGGGAACTTCCGGTCTCGAGGCAGGCGGGACTGGAAAATCCCACCCGGAGTGAGAGATTTAATTTATATACAGGAGCGGAGGACACTGAGATTAATCTACCTAGGACCAGAATATTGATCTTTGTGCTGAGCACAACACAAGAATAAGTTTATGCTTTTGGAAAATGTAAAGCAAAGTCCAGATTGTGTCAACCTATCAGACTGCTGATTAATAATGTTTCAATCTGCAGCACATTTTGCTGCTAAATCATAGTGACCAGTTGTTTCAAATTCCACAAATGGTAGCATATGATTACTATCACTGTTTATACTGTATACAGTGTAAGGTAATATTCAGAATTGGTGTGGCACAGACATGGTCGTAGGACATGCAAAGGGTTTAACTCATCTTATGCAGGCTGTCAAAAGTATTACTCTCCAACATCAATGTCTGAGGATCATCACTATTTTTAAATTGTGCCTTTGGAGGTTCAGTATATCAGTGCCACTCTTTTTCACTCTATCGCATTATGCAGCACTCCCAGACAAAGTACAGCAGCAGACTTCAATTAAAAGGGCCTTTTGCTCTGCCCAGAAAATATGTCTCCAGACCAATTTGAGAAGGGTCCCTCCTATTGCAGACTGGTGACATTTTCAAATCATAGAATCCTTACAGTGGAGAAGGAGGCCATTCGGCCCATACAGTCTGCACCAACCCTCTGATAGAGCACACTGCCTAGGCCCAGTATCCCGCCCACTCCCTGTAACTCCACCTAACCTTCAGACACTATGGGGCAATTTAGCATGGCCAATCCACCTAAGCTGCAGATCTTTGGATGCTGGGAAGAAAACGGAGCTCTGTTGGCTGGATAACATTTTTTGATGCAGAGCGAGGCCAGCAGCGTGGGTTCAATTCCTGTACCGGCTGAGGTTATTCGTGAAGGCCCCACCATCTCAACCTTGCCCCTCGCCAGTGGGTTGGTGATCCTCAGGTTAAATTACCACCAGTCAGCTCTCTTCCTCAAAGGGGAAAGCAGCCTATGGTCATCTGGGACTATGGCGACTTGTCTTATCTCTCAGGATCTTCAAGGATCGATCTTCAAGAAGAGTAAGGATCTTACTCTTCTAAACTCCAGTGGATACAAACCTAATCTCGCCAACCATTCGTAACCTTTTCTTTCTCTTCAATTATGACAGGAATTTTTTGAAAGGGAACTTTTAAAAATCATTGTTGTTAGCTTAAGAAATTTATAAAACAGGAATTTGAGTGCCTCACAGAAATATTCAACATCCGCTCCACCCGCAGTATAAGGTTCTTGTTTATAATAACATTAGGCATGATAATGTTACAGTATTCTGCTTCCTGGGTGTATATTTAAGAAGTATAGAATTACCAAATATCATACAGTTCATGATAAAATATTTGGCTCCAAAGAAGCAAAACAGCAGAATGGTACAGTCACCGTAAAGTAATGAAAATAGTACAGTGAATAACCCAAAGCTGATAAGAGATGTGCATGAGTGTAGATGAATAGATTGAGGGTTGATGGAGTGCAAAAAAGATGCACAATCCTTGCTGACGGCCAGCATCTAGTTTGAGTGTTCTGTTTTTTCATAAATGTTTCCAAGTGCCCGTCTCATCCAAACTCTTCTCCCGTTTTCTGACACACTTCAGAATCTCAGAGCGTGTTTCTTTAGTCCAGGGTTGCTCACAGCAAGTGCCAGGGCTGCCTGCAGTCATTTCACCAGCTGTTTTAGGGAATCTGGAGATGTGGTTGAGTGGACAAACTTCAAAGGTCAGTGATGACTGCATTGCCAATGTGTGAGATGAGATCAGCAGGCCGCGTTTCCATGTGCTCAGGACCAAGCTCCACACTGCCAATTATTCCATGCTCATGTGCATATGATGATCTTTTAACAGTCGTACTAAGTGTACATTAATCAGTCCACAAAATTAACATATCAAAGCACGTCATTGGTGGTTTAAGTCGATTAGTAACATCACCATTGGAGAAGCATGTCACAGTGCATCTACCAGAGCCTTAGAGCTTTGTCACAGGATTGTTCTATCCTCTGCCAGTCTCCATTTCATTGCCTTGCGTCCTCAGCCTCATGATTCCTGCTAAAATCCTACTTCCGCCTTCGCTCTCCGGCTCTGTTCCTGTCTGCTTTCCGTCTCTTGCTTTTCATAGACTAGAATCATAGAATTTACAGTGCCGAAGGAGGCCATTCGGCCCATCAAATCTGTACCAGCCCTTGGAAAGTACATCCTACCCAAGCCCACACCTCCACCCTATCCCCGCAACCCAGCAACCCCACCTAACCTTTTTTTTGGACACTACGGGCAATTTATCATGGCTAATCCACCTAACCTGCACATCTTTTGACTGTGGGAGGAAACTGGAGTACCCGGAGGAAACCCACGCTGTCACGGGGAGAACGTGCAGACTCCGCACAGACAGTGACCCAAAGTGTGAATCGAACCGAGGACCCTGGAGCTGTGAAGCAACTGCGCTACCCTGTTGCCACTGAATCCCCTCAAAATTCGGTTGGCCGACATTGCTTGGCAGTTGTGCTTGACATCTCATCGTTGCACTGGATTCTTCCGCAGAGGAAAGTTAAGAGACCCCACAAGGGCAACAGCTAACTAGGGACATGTGGACTTGTGCCAACTGCCGAACTAAAGGAGTTAACCCACCCAGATTTATTTTTAAAAATGCAAACAAAACGGTTTTAGATTAACCTCACAAGCACTGACTTTCTTCCAACTCTTCAAATAGTCAAGGGTATTGGGTCATAGTTTTACACATTGAGCCTTGAGTGGAACCAGCTGGACTTGTACCTGGAGCTGGGAGTTCAGACAGATTTGTGGTCTGTGGGTGATCCTGATACATACATTCTGATGGACTGTTCTAATAGACGAAACATTCTTTCGTTCTTACAAAGTACAATTACAATATTTATTTTAACATGAGAACTATGAGAACTAATCTGTTTATGCGGGGCGGTGGTGGCTTGTGACTGTCCTGAAACTTTTCAGGCCAATCGCTTACCAAACAATCAGTCGGAATTGTTACCAAAGACATAAATAAGCCCTTGCTCAAATTATATTGAATTTACATCAAGCGTGCTTGTGCTTTGCGTTTTTTTTCTCTCTATTTGTTCCTGGAATGTGGGCGCCGCTGGTCAACATGCATTGCCCATCTCCTAATTGTCCTTGAGCTGAGTGCATTTCAGAGGGCAATTTGAGAGTCAACCACATTGCTGTGGATCTGGAGTCACATGTAGGCCAGAACAGGTAAGGATCTCTTTCCCTAAAGGACATTAGTGATTCTTCACAATAGTGGTTGCATGTTCATTGTTTAAGTTTTCAGTCCAGGTCTTAATTGAATTCAAATTTCGCCATCTGCCATTGCTGGCATCCAAACCCCAGGCCCAGAGCATCACCCTGTGTCGCCGGATTGCGAGCCCAGCGACAATTCCACTACATCACCGCCTCCCCTTGTAGCACATCGACCGTTAACCGCCGACATGTTTCCCAAACTGGCTTTTCTACTCTTTTATTTTTCTCTGGCACAAAATGCGCTCTTGTGACTTAAAGATTTTCAATGAGGCCTCTGGGCATCCAGGTTGCACGTTTTTAATCTGTGGCATAAATCATTTTCCCTCCACTGAGTAATAGATTTATATGTACCAATTTGCAAAAAGCAAAAGTAAAAATGCGGGACTGACGGCCCAGAAGTAAACTGGAGAAGGGCAGGCAGTAAAAATGGATCTGTTCTATTTATCAGAAATAAACAGCGACAGTGTCACAATTGTGCTTTTTCCAAATAAGTGAAAGCTTTACTGTGGCATGTGAGAGTAGAGGGCCGGAGACTGAGTTCTAAAGGCCGGGCGTGACAGTGCACAAAGATGCCGTACCGCGGAGGAGGAGGACAAAGATATTGACCTTTTTCCCCATGCAGTGAGTTCACAACCTCAACTGAAAGAGCTGTGAGGGACAAGCAGGAGAATGAATCAAGCTGGAGTGTGTTTGTGTATGTTTTTCAGCCGTAGTCCAGTTGGTAGCTCTCTCAGTCAGAAGGTACTGGCTTCAATTCCAATTCCCACTCTAGGCGATAAGCAAGAAGGTTTAGGCAGCTGCTGCAATGCAGTACTCAGGGGTCCTGCACCATTAGAAACGCTGGGCTGTATTTTTGTGGTCCCCACAGGCATTTAAAATGGTGGTGGGCTGCGGATGTCCCGCCCTCATTTCGAACAGATCCAATTTTTGCCAGTACGGTTGGTGGTGGGGTGTGATTCACGCAGCACGGGGATCCGAACACAGCAGGATCGTTTGAACTTAGTGCTGAGTTCAAACAGATTGCATTGTGCCTTCTGCAAGGACCTTGAACAACAGTGTATGAGTCACAATTGATAAAGTGGAATTGAGTGTCTTGAAGGGTGGATAAGGTCTGTTTAATTGTCAATATC
This sequence comes from Scyliorhinus torazame, assembly GCF_047496885.1. Taxonomy (NCBI): domain Eukaryota; kingdom Metazoa; phylum Chordata; class Chondrichthyes; order Carcharhiniformes; family Scyliorhinidae; genus Scyliorhinus; species Scyliorhinus torazame. Next base: position 21,413,765 of record NC_092721.1, on the reverse strand, counting down.
TGCAGTTTCTTTTTGAAATACCTGGCTCTGTAAATTGTTAAAGAGAAAATGGCTGCAGCTCTCAGTAATTGTGAACAAAAAACTGCTGTACATTTTTTTGACAGGTCAGCTGGTACAACGATGTTTGGGTAGTTTCAGTGACTTGACGTTTCCTGAAGGCTTATTTATTATGAATGCTTGGCTGTGTTTCAAATCCTATAACTATCTCAAATCTGAGATTGTGATATATTTGACATATTTGACTGCTTTAAGAGGCTATGAAGGATTTTGTGGTACAAACAGAAGTTGAGGCCATGTGCAGGGTGAGGGCTAGACTGCCTAAAATGTTCTAAAACAATCACGGCCGAGTTGCTCACCCCCTGGTCTCCTAGAATCTGCCTCCGAGGTTGGCAGGCCTGACTTAATTGAGAATACCCCCCCCCCCCACCCTCCATCCCCCACCCAACCCCCGGACAAAGGTTGTGCACATCAGGGCACTTTCTAACTGAGGTGCATCAGGCAAGCCTAGAAATTTGGAACTCTAGCTACCCACCTCATTAGCCAAAATCTGGACCATTGTCATTCAGGTGAGATGTTGAGCTAACTTCCCGTCTGTCTTCTCAGGTGGACATAAAAGTTCCCATTGCACTATTTTGGAGAGGAGCAAGGGAGTTATCCCAGATATCCTGACCTGACACGTATCTCTCAAGACAAACTGGGTGTTAATTCTCTCAACCCGGGGCAGGGCTGGAGAATCCCCGCGAGTGGCGCGAATCGCGCCACACCGCCCCGACGCCGGCACGCAATTCTCCGCAGAGCGGAGAATCGGCACCATTGACGCCGGCGTGGTTGGCGCGGCGCCGGTCGGGGGCTGCTCTACGCAGCCGGCCCGCCGATTCTCGGCCCGGGCTGGGCCAGGCGGCCGTCATAAAAACGCGAGACCCGCTGGCGCTGTCCACACCTGCTCTCAGCCGGGGGGAACTCGGCGTGGAAAGATCAGGGGGCGGCCTGTGAGGGGGGAGGGGGTTCCGACTCCGGGGGGGCCTCCGATGTGGCCTGGCCCGCGATCGGGGCCCACCGATCGGCGGGCCGGCCTTTCTGTCTGGGGGCCTCGTATCTTCTGTGCCGGCCCTGTCGTCCTGCACCATGTTGCGTCGGGGCCGGCTCATTGAAGGAAGCCACTGCGCATGTGCACTTTGGCGCCGGTGCCACTGCACATGTGCTGATCCCGCGGTGATCATTTGACACCGGGATCAGCAGCTGGAGCGGCGTGAACTGCTCCAGTGCCGTGCTGGCCTGCTGTAGGGGCCAGAAGTGCTGATCCTGAGGCCTAGCCTCAGGATCACAGAATCCCGCCCCAGATTATCTGATCATCATCACGTTGCTGTTTGTGGCATCTTGCTGTGCACAAATTGGCTGCTGCATTTCCTAAATTACTGCGGGGGCTACACATGTTTTGATTGTAAAGACCTTCGGGACATCCTGTGGTCACGAAAGGCACGATTGAAAAGCGAGTCTTCTTTCCTCTCTGAGGTACCCTCAATAACGAAGCTTAGAGATTAAACTGTAAAGAAGGTTTTATTAGACTAAGAACTATATTAGAGCTGAGACAAATGCTGACTGCTACACAGCCCATGAGGCAACCCTTTATATATGGCTCACAGATGGGCGGAGCCAGAGGCGGAGTCCCCCGGGTTCTAAGCCTGGTCTTAAAGGGGACATCACCTTACATGATGATAAGGAAATAACCGTTCATCACACTCTCTAATAGTTAGGCTGCATAAAATATACCGGCAATCTTTCAAACATTCCTCTCATTACATCTTTCTCCTGAGTTTGAACTGCGTCACCTTTATCTGCCAGCATCGGCCCTCTGATTAGGGCACCGCTAACTGGCATGTCTGTGCTTTGCAGTCTGACCTCTTTTTTTTCTTATTTCACTTGGGTTGTGCCACGTGTGGTAGGCTCACCGACATATGTGACACTCTTGTTGACCCTGGCCACAAATAACTGCAAGTCAGATGCAAACCTAAGAGCTGCAGTGACAGGAAGCGAGAGGAGATTGTTCAGTGGCTCTTTGGTGTTTCTTGGGCTGACTTCTGTTGTTGCCTAGCTCCCATGGGCGGGACAGAAGCCTCCGATATGCACGACCACTTCAGAGTGTAACTTTGCGCTTGATATTGAAAACATGAGAAATCAAAGCGACTTGATCTGTCACACCTATTAAATGCACCACCAATTGAACAAACAAAAATCGGAAGAAAATACAAATATTGTGGTTCCTCGTGTCTTTTTAAACATGTGGAGTTATGCATGTTTCATGGTGGGATTCATAAGAATCTTTGTGCCTTCTACTATCCACCACATATTGTGCTGCTGATTCCTTTATCAGGCTTGGGGGTGAATTTGACTGGGGTGGGCAGAAAGAATTGGACAGCTTCAAACAGGGCTGCCCCACAGAGATAATATGCTGGACTGGCCTTAACAAGGTGAAGGTGAAACTTCCGTTGGTGTTAATATCGCTCCTCCCCGGCTGAAGGAACCATTCCCGGGGCCTTTTGCTACCCTGTCACGCAGCCCACACCTCCGTTCTCTTCATTGGTAAGGCCCACTCTGAACCGGCTAAAGTACACCCCATCACCAAAGAAGGGGATTTTATAGATGCCCCATTGGCAGGAAGGCCCACTCTAGAGAGCTGTCAGTCAATCTGATTGGCGGGCAGATGAGTAGCCCCAGGTGTGCTGAAATGCAGTATTGGCCACTGATGGGACTGGAAGGGAGTTCTAGCCCCCAAGAATAAGGCAACAGGCCAAGCCACCTTAAGTAAGTTTGGGGATTTGGTTGGGCAGGGCTGGGGTACACTAGTGGTTGGGAGGGGGTGGGGAGTTGATAGTGGTTCGGGGGCTATATTGCAGAGGCCGGGGCGTAGGATGAGAGCATAAAGTGGGGGGATGGGGAGAGAGGGAGGGTGGTTTCCCCGTTTGCACAGGGGATCTCCAAGAGGTACACCATCTTCCTTCCCACTACCCTGAGTTGGGAAAGCAGTCAGCTCACTGCTTTCCTTCCAACTTCCCCTGCCAACGTGTTATGGTGACAGAAGTGGAAAGAAGCCCTTGAGTGGAATTAATTGGCAGCTTAAGCGTTTCAATAGAGCTGATGCCTTATCTGTCCTCTGTAAAATGGGGGACAGCTGGAAGGTGGCAGGAAAGCGGTGGGCCACCCCTAATTTCTTTCATGTGTCTCTCCGTCACCCCCGCCCCCCCCACCCCCACCCCCACAACACACCTTCAGCTATGCCAATGGGGCAGCTATAAAATCCCCTTCTTGGTGATGGGGTGTACTTTAGCCGGTTCAGAGTGGGCCTTACCAATGAAGAGAACAGAGGTGTGGGCTGCGTGACAGGGCAGCAGAAGGCCCCGGGAATGGTTCCCTCAGCCGGGGAGCAGTGATATTAATGCTCCTCCTGCTCCACACTCTTAAACGCTGGCACTCAGCATGTGCGCCGTTGGTGACACCGCACGCTGCCATTTTCAAAACCCCATAAACCCCTGCAGCTAACATGGTCATTGGAACAGACGAAAGCTGCAACAGGAAATACTGCCCTGCCACTTTTGTCTGCCCCATTTTTATTTCGAGGGCAAAAATGGGGAATTAAGGGGAAAGGAAGGTTGCTCATTGATGTTAAACCCTGAGGAATGGGACATAGGGACAGATTTTAACTCCTTTCGCCCGGTGGAAACTAGGTGGGTTTATTAGGCTCTCTTGTTTTCAATTGGCTCCATTTTGCAGAGTGTGTACAGAAACTGAACAACTTGCAACCGTGCAAACTCCCATTTGCAGTTTGCTCATCCTGGCCACGGACTCCTCAGATGTTGGTGAGGGTTTTGTGCTGTCCACTAATGGCAAGGGTTGGTTGCCGGCGTGTATTCGTCAGCTGAGAGCTCAGCCTTTTACGAGAATCAGAATGGAGGTCCGGCATTCTCTCCACTCAGTCTTTGGTGACACTTTTCCATGTGATACAGTGGGCCTTAGAATCGTAGAATCCCCACAGCGCAGGAGGCCATTCAGCCCATCGAGTTACGCCAACCCTCCAAAAGAGCACCCTGCCTTGGCCCATTCCCCCGTCCTCGCCCTGTAACCCGACCTAACCTTTGGACGCTAAGGGGCAATTTGGCACGGCCAATTCAACTAACCTGCACATCTTTGGACTGCGGGAGAACGTGCAAACTCCACACAGACAGTCACCCGATGTTGGAATCGAACCCGGGTCCCTGGCGCTGTGAGGGAGCAGTGCTAACTGCTTTTTATCATTGTCGTTTTTATCATATTAGCCTTCGTTTAATGGCAGCAATCGTGTCTTAGAATCAGAATAAGGGGCATGCCACATAGCTCTGAGAGGGGAAGCAATTTCTTCAGGTCGGGGAATCTTTGGAATTCTCTGTCCCAGAGGGCCAAGCAGGCTCAGTCATTGAGTGTGTTCAAGTCAAAGATCAATGGATTTCTACATCTTAAATACGTCGACGGGAATGGGGATAGTGCAGGAAAGTAGTATTGAGGTCAAAAGTCAGCAGTGATCTCGCTGAAAAGCAGAGCAGGCTCGAAGGGCTGAGTGGCCCTACTGCTCCTATTTCTTATGTTCTTAAAGAGTTTGATGGTCGTGGGTTCACACTTCACTCCAGTGAGTTAAGCACAGTACCCCTGGCGGCATGCCCACGCAAGTACTGAGGGTGCCTTTTGCGCGAGGTGTTAAACCGAGGCCACTTCTGCTTCACTGAATGTAAAATGATCCGTGACATTATTCAATCAGCAGAGCAAAGGAGTCTTGTGATATTCCGGCCCAACACTGACCCCTGAAACCAGCATCCTGAAACAGACCATCTGATCAACATCGAACATACAGTGCAGAAGGAGGCCATTCGACCCATCGAGTCTGCACCAACCCACTTAAGCCCTCACGTCCACCCTATCCCCGTAACCCAATAAGCCTGACCATTTTGGACGCTAAGGGGTAATTTAGCATGGCCAATCCACCCAACCTGCACGTCTTTGGACTGTGGGGGGAAACCGGGGCACCTGGAGGAAACCCACGCAGACATGGGGAGAACGTGTAGACTCCGCACAGACAGTGACCCAGCGGGGAATCAAACCTGGGACCCTGGCACTGTGAAGCCACAGTGTTATCCACTTGTGCTACCATGCCTCCGATGTCGACATGCCCGTGATCATTTACGGGTTGGCACTTGTGAGATCTAGCTGTGCACCCATGAGCTGCTGAGTTTGCTTAACATTACACCAGAGGCTGCACACTTCGAAAGTACTCATTGGCTGTGCAATGTCTCAGGGTTTTCTGAGGACACAAAAGGCATTAGAAAAATGCAGGCTTCTTTCTTATTGAAAACAGACGTGGCATTTTATTCATGCTGCAGGATTCCCTCCAATGGGGCTGTGGATGAAGAAAAGACCGGACATTATCCTTGGATGGTGATACTTTAACTGCGTTTATGTATTCAGGTACCTCATACCCAATGATGTTCCCAAGCCAGTCCATCAGCTCTCACTATTTAAATCTAAGCATTCAACAGTAAAATAAATAAGGATTAGAGTTCCTTGTAAGCCCCGTGGCACCGATGATTTACAAAAGCAATCTGGCTGGGTGGTTTCTTGTTTGTATAAACCACAGGGTTTTATTTTGGCATACACGATTGTCGGGCAGCAGGAGGATAACTTATGCTCTCCCGCCCCTCCCCTGCCCAACCCAACTAACCCATTCGCCAGCACTCTTTCAGGTACAGCTCCTCCAGTGGTAGGCTGCTGCCATATCTCCGTTACCCATGCTCCGCAGTGTGTCCAGAGTAATGAATTGTTATCACTTTCGATTGCCATCCTGCATTCGTTCCGAGGGCAAAGATTGCTCCTGCCATGTGCTGCCGAATTATTGATTTTGGTTTTGTTCATGTGAATCTGCCTTCTAACCCGGCGGCAAATTGGTAGACAAATTAAAATCATTGCACTCAATTGATCGGAAGTGCGGTTATGGATATAAATAATGCCTGCAGTTGCTTCTTCTTATTTGTAAGACATCAGTGAAAAGATTGTATCTCACTGCATCTTCCTACCAGACAGTCTGACAACATTCCTGGTTGGAGGGATCACAATCTCACGTGGTTTCTGTTTTGCTCGCTGATGGCAGAAGACAACAAGCAAAGCATTGCGAAGATGGGATCACACTGCATCTGTTGTGTGAGTGAAATAATGAAACAATGGGCCATATAGTCTGAGCTCTGTGCTTGCCCAGTGACGTGAGCAGGAGATGCGTTTCCTGTGCATAGTGGCCGAGGTCACAGGGACAGCTTGTTTCTTTTAACCACTGTATGAATCAACAACTGAGATACACAGCGGACTTGTAATTGAAAATCTTTCATCAGTGTTTGCTCTCTGTATCAAGCAGTGCAATGGACCTGAAGTCATAACTGGTGTTGTTCCCCTTTGGAAAACTGGGAATGCGGGAATACAACATTGCAACACTGCAATTGTAGCACAATTTACCAATTGAGGCAGGACTTTCCCTCTGAAAATTTACAGCCATTCTGACTCGCACCAAACCCCAATCACCCATCAGCCCTGCCCTTGTTTCCCAACAGTGAAATTAGGCCCACCGCCACCTCAAATCTAAAATTCTCATCCTCAGTTTCAAATCCCTCTGCGGCCTCACCTCTCCCCACCTCCGCAGCCTCATCCAACTCTCCAGCACGCTGAGATGTCTGCTCTCCTCTAATTCGGGCCTCTTGAGCACCTCCAGTTTTAATCCCGCACCCCCCCCCCCCCCCCCCACCTCCACCCGCGCGTCGTGATTCCTGCCAGCAAAGACGGCCTGCCATGGCCTGCGGCAGGATCTTCTGATCTCGCCGCTGCCAACGGGCTTTCCTATTCTAGGAACCCCGGGAGACACGCAGAGGGGGTTCGCCTTGGGAGTGGCTAGAGGAACCCGCCGGTGAGGATGACGTGAAAATTCTGCCCAATAGCTCCTTCGTTGGCCATGATTGTACCCATGAAGCATCCCGGGATGGGTTTACTAAGTTAAAGATGCAATTTAAATGAAAGTTGTTATTGTTGTTAGTGCATTATCAAATAGTTCCTCTGCAGAACCCAGGTGGGGTTCTTGAAGGCCAATTTAATGACATTGTCCAGAAATAGAAACATTGCACTTCATTGGCTGGTGTAGTGTTAATCAGGTCAGTCCATAAGAGGGACGTTCAGGAGTCTGGTAACAGCGGCGAAGAAGCTGGTTTGAGTCTGTTCGTGCGTGTTCTCAGACTTTTGTATCTCCTGCCCGATGGAAGAAATTGGAAGAGTGAGTAAACCGGGTGGGAGGGATCTTTGATTATGCTGCCCGCTTTCCCCAGGCAGCGGGAGGTGTAGATGGAGTCACATTCAGTCAAATGCTGCCTTGATGTTAAGGGCATTCACGCGCACCTCATCTCTCGAGTTCAGCTCAAGTGATCGTGTTTAGACCAAGGCGGAGGAGGTCAGGAGTTGAGTGGTGCTGGTGGAACCAAACTGAACATCAGTGTGCAGGTTATTGCTGAGTAAGGGCCATTTGGTAACGCTGTAAAAAATCTCTTCCATCACTCTGCTGATGTTCGAGAGGAGAGTGATGGGACGCTAATTGGCTGGATTGAATTTGCCCCGCTTTTTGTGGGCAGGACATAACGTGGCAATTTTCCACATTGTCAGGTAGATGCCAGTGTTGTAATAGTTTGGCTAGGTGTGCGGTTAGTGCTGGAACACAAGCCTTCAGTACATTTGCCGGTATGTTGACAGTGCCCATAACCTTTGCAGTATCCAGTGCCTTCAGCCATTTATTGTTCTCACTTGGGAGAAGATTGTTACCCATGATGCTGGGGACCTCCAGAGGAAGCCAAGGTGGACCATTCACTTGTCACTTTTCGCTGAAGATGGTTGAAAATGCTTCAGTCTTTTGTTTTGCACTAACGCGCTAAGCTCCCCTCTCAGTGAGCGTGGGGATTTTTCTGGAACCTCTTCTCCCTGTTACTTGTTTAACTGGATGTGGCAGGACTGCAGAGTTTTGACGTGAACCGTTAGTTGTGAGATTGCTTAGCTCCATCTCTGGCTGCATTAACAGATGGAGCAGTCTGGCAGTGCTCTGAACACACTCAGGTTCAGCTGGAGTAGGCAGCTACTGGGATGGTATTCACGTACAAAATAGAATAATGAAACAGCCGAAAATCATTTTTATCGCAGAGAAAACAAATTTCTACTCGGCCGAATGGAGGTCATGTCATAACGTCAGCAATTTTACCACCAATAATTCTAGTCTCTAAATTTCTAAATTTATTGGGCGCGATTCTCTGATCACGGGACAGAGTGTCCGCGGCGTCGTGAACGCCGTCGCATTTCACGACGGCGCGAAACGGGCGTGGGGACGACCGACTCTGGACCCCACAGGGGGCCAGCACGGCGCTGGAGTGGTTCACGCTGCTCCAGCCTCACTTCCTGGCGCGCACTGGGAGCAGCGCCAACCTGCGCATGCGCGGTGGCTTTGCGGAACGAGCCGCTCCCGACGCAACATGGCGCGGGGGTTCTGGGGCCGGACGCGTAACAAAGTAGGCCCGGGGGGGTGGGGGGGGGGAGTGGCCGGCCCGCCGATTGGTGGGCCCCGATCACGGGCCAGACCCCATCGGAAGCCCTCCCCGGGGGGGGGGAGCCCCTCTTCCCCCCACCCCCACCCCCCCCCCCCCCACCCCACAGGCCGCCCTCCCGACCCTTTGCGCAGAGATCCCGCTGGCAGTGACCAGGTGTGGACGGCGCCGGTGGGACTCTGCTTTTTTGCTATTTCTGCGCGGCCGCTCGGCCCATCCGGGCCGGAGAATCAGCGGCCCGGCCTTGTACACCGGCCCGCAACCGGCGCCGTGCCAAACGCGCCGGCGCAAATGGAGCCGATTCTCCGCACCTTGGAAAATCGCACGCCGGTGTCGGGGCGGCGTGGCGCGGTTGCGGCGATTCTCCGGCCCGGTGCGGGGCTGGGAGAATTGCGCCCAGGGCTCCTCGTTTAAAAATAAATACCGTGATAATTTACTTTTGCCACACTTGCTCTGGTTAGTCCTGATTCGTGAAGAGGAGACTGAGGAGAGACATGATTGATATGCATAAAATTATGAGGGTCACGGATGGAGTAGACAGGAAGAAACTTTTGCCCTTGGTGGAGGGATCAATGACCAAAGTGCTGGAAAATGGGATGAGAATAGTTGGGTGGTTGTTTTTGACCATCACAGACGCGATGGACCGAAGGACCTATTCTGTGGTATGACTCGATGACCCTTTCTGAACCAACAGACTAGGAAGGATTTTTCCAAAGGGATCCAAAAATGTGAACCATATCTTAGAATTCCAACTAAGCCAATTAAAAGTGAATTCAGGAAAGAAAATGTCGCCAAAAAAGGTTCTGAAAGTGTGGTGTGCTGTCTCCCAGAAGGCTACAATCACCTGAAGTGTTTGAAAGGCGGGATGGATATATATCTGGGAAGAGAAGGTATTAACGGATGTGGAGAAATGTCAGAGAATTGGCATTAAAAAGGCACTGTCTCTTTCTATCTTTAACAGAAAGCTGAAGCCCTAACAGTCAAAGGACTTCAATAGCTTGACAATAGCTTCAAAAAGGCTGTGACAGTACCACCAACAGAGCAACACTCCCCCAGTGATATACTGGAGGGTCAATATGGATTTTGAGCTTGTGTTGAATACACTGGGCATACACGTTACTCATCTCAGTGTCACTCCCAATGCTAATTGTCAGGATACTGGAGGCAGAGTTGCTGTAACAAGTATAGGAAGGTTGTAACCACAACCATGGGTACTGGGAGCAGCATTAAGAGGTGATAGGTACATTTAGCTACCAGGTCTCTTTGGGAATGAAAATGGGTGGAGAAGGCCCCACCTCCACAGACTCTCATCAGTAGATTTTTGACTCCACGTGATTTTTCATCTGGATGGGCACACGGCCGTGGGGAGCAACCCTATAATTTCCCAACATGTTCCCTGGAAAGAAAGTTGCGGAATTCTCCATCGGCAGAGCCTCCTTCATGCTGGCAGCGTACCCACGCCTGCGCCTTTCCCGGCGTTGTGGGGTGGCCTACAATGGGAAACTCCATTGGCCGACTGCGGGAACGGATAATCCCGCTGCCGGCGGGGACGCCGCGCCGGAAAACAAGGCTGGCGGGATGGAGGATCCCGCCCAAAGCATTCGGAAAATCAGCCGTTAGCTGTAATAAACATAAAGCAGGACAATCCTGCCCATTGGTCAGACTGGTTCAGAACAGAAAATGTTGTTCCTTGATTGGTTCTTAATGGAAGTCCTTAATTTGAATTAGTTGTCACTTATTCATTGGTCACCACATTTTGTGTATAATCCCAGAGGGTATATGGAGAGACTGGAGAAGTTGGGATTGTTCTCCATAACACAGAGAATGATAGAGAGAGATTTAGAAGAGGTCTTCTCGGGCTGGGCCTACCCCAGCACTCTAGCTGCACTCCCAGCCACCCCCCCCCCCCCCCCCCCCCCCCCTCCGGTTGGGCCTGGAGTAACCGTCATCTTACAATGCGTGGTCCTGGATGGGGTTGGAAAGGTATGGGTTCAGCAGGGGTGCAGGGTTTTGGGGTGTGCTGGAGGTCCTGGGGGTACGGTTTCTTGTATGTCAGTTGATGCTGGACTAGGCCAGGCCCGGTTTTGTGGCTAATCTCCTGTTTCCCCCAGGGGACCAGGATGTCCCTCTTTAGGGGGGCTTTGGGGGGCATCCTGGGAGGCGGGTTTTGCTTCTCTGGTACATGGGGGCCTGGGGGATGTTTCGATTCTGTGGCTTGGTGGATATCCTGTTATCCTCCTGGGGGTGGGAGGGTTGGGGAAGGGGGGGGGGGGGGGGGGGGTGGTGGGGGGGTACTTTGTTTGTTGATAGAGTGACCTGCTCTCCTCTTCACTGGTAGGTGTTAGTACTGGCAAGTTTTAGCTCTTCTTTTGTCCCTTGGGAGGCCTTGAAGGCTTGTCAATTGTCTGAATGTGTTGGACGCCGGTAGTGGAGTTCCCGGTGAGGCGGAGAATCCAGCGGAAGAAGACGGGGTTAGTGCTGGGCGCCAAACCGTTTCCAATGCTCCAGTCCCCTGCTGGCGTCGGGATCGAGGTTCACGCCCTGCGCCAGCTTAGCGGGCCAGATGCCATATTCTCCAGGCCGGTGTGATTCTCTGGTCCCCTGGGCCAGGATTCATGTGGGCGAGAATCACTACAGCTCTTGACAAGTGAAGCCCTGACATGGTGAACCTCGCGGTGGGCCAAGGGGCTAACTCTTGAAGGGAATTGCCCCCAATATCCATCCAAGAGCCACCCTCCCCCCACCCGCACAATGCAAGACCTGCTCACCCCACCCCCACCAGACTCCACTCCCCAACACCCCCACAGAGCCACCCTAAAATAAGGGACCCCTAAATAAGGAGACCCCTTATAAATTTGCATGGCTAAGGATCGGGAATCGTTTCCTCATTTGCAATCCCAGCAAATTAGGTGTAATTCAACTCCGGCAGGAGAACATTCAGCTGGATTCTCCGTCGGCGGGATCCTCCACGTAGCCAGCAGCGCACTCACGCCTGCAATGGGAAACCCCACTGGCTGGTTGTCAGGACAGGGGATCCCACTGCCGGCGGGGGCGCGCCGCACCAGAAAACGGGTGCGGCGGGACGGAGAATCCCGCCCATAGTCTCTCAAACTTAGAATTTCACCCATTGTTGTTGTTGCCGGTCCTCTCTGCACAATTAGTAGGGAATGGTTTTCGTTCTGTCCCTGGCCTGTTATTGGGGTTTAGTTGCGTTGTCTGGTATGTATAAAACTCTCCTTAGAACTGGAGTTTGCGTGTATCTTCCTTTGCTTTTGTAAGGGTGGGTATGACGTGTCCGCTCTTGGCTCCGACATGGGTGCAGATGGGTCTGATATCTGGAAAGATGAGGCTGTGATGAATCGTTGCTGCTGTTGCCGCTACTGGAGTTGAGGGGGATGTACATTGGTGCACGGCCAATCATGGCGGGGGAGGATATCCTGATTTCTGGTGATAGTTGTGGGCTTGTGTGACGTGGGAGGGCATGCCCCATTTTGCCATTTTGTCATGTTTTCATTATCCTGCCCTGTTTCTCCCTCGCTCTCTGGTGGGGCTATATGAGCAAAAATTGATTGAGTTATTTGGAAAAGCAGAGGGTAGGGATGGCATGGTGTCACAGTGGTTTACAGCACCAGGGACCTGGGTTCAATTCTAGCCTTGGGTGACTGACCGCGTGGAGTCTGCACTTTGTCCCCGTGTCTGCGTGGGTTTCCTCCGGGTGCTCTGGTTTCCTCCCATAGTCCAAAGATGTGCAGGTTAGGTGGATTGTCCAAGCTAAATTGCCCTTAGTGTCCAAAAATGTGCAGGTTGGGTGTGGTTGCTGGGATAGGGTGGGGAGTGCGCCACGGCTGGGTGCTCTTTCAGAGGATAGGTGCAGACCTGATGGGCCAAATGGCCTCCTTCTGCACTGTAAGGATTCTATTTTATTCTAATTGGATAGCTCTCCCAAAGAACAAGCGCAAGGGGTGAATCCTGCATGATTTTAATAATCTGTCGGTCATGGTAATATAATCTTGTCACTTAGTGGATTTTTTTTAACGGAGCAAGTTTCCTGATTGAACTAACCTTTACACACTGCGGTGATGGTGCAGGTTTGAGAAAAAAATGCGGCGGCCTGTTTGACTAAATTCATTCACAGACTTATTAGTACGCCCTGATATAACAGGGTTTCCTGTGTATAGGCAAACATACAGAGTTAAAGTTTCCTTTGCAGAAGAATATCCTCAGCCACCCGCCAGACGATCTCCTCTCAGCAAACACTGAGCAACTAGCTCAGGAGAAACTGGCTATGTACGAACTAGAGGCACTCTTGTAAGCACAAAGGAATTACGAATCAATATGACATTGCAATCAGTAGCTCAGAAACCTCTTACGGAGAAGGGGCACACGTCGAAACGCTCCCATGCCTATTTTTAGTCTGCATTTAATTTTTTGTTCCGTGCAGAAGATGTGTGCGTCGAAAATATGTTTAAAGCTATGCACGAACACTTTCGTCAAAGAACAATCTGCAGCTGGATATCTGCCCTGTTGCAGATTTAAAACTTACCATGTGTGAGGGAATGTAAGCAGAACCTGTGGTAGAATTTGTTAGGCTGTAAATAAGTAGAAGGGTCATCCATTTAAGGCAACAATTTCATCCACAAAATGCACTAATGGTAGCCCAGAGCCTGCAGGTATGTGCTCTGCAGTTAAGCTCAGCATTTTCTTTTGCCCTGTGACTTTCACATGCTTGATCAGTGACTGGAGGGAGGCAAAATCAGAGTGTGCGTTTCCTCGGAGTCACTGTTCTGTATCCCCTCAGAGTTGGTGACAGTGGAATTCCTGGCTCTCCAATACTGAGCAACTTGAAGGACGTGCATTTGTATGGCACAGGGTGAAATTTGACATTGAAATGCAGCAAAACGATCAAAACTCCATTGACTTGGGCGGGATAGGAAGACCCAGCCCACAGGGCGGGGGGGGGGGGGGGGGGGGGGGGCAGAAACCCCTGCCCACTATCTCAGGATGACCAATTTTATCAAGTCCATAATGTCTTGCTTGGTTTACAGTATATACTCTCCATTTTCCAGGACTAATTCGGGTCATTCTTGGAGTTGCTCCCCAGAAAAAAAATGTCGAGGTGCGGTCCAGTACAAAATAGGATATATTTCAAAACTGATAACTGGAGAAGGGATTATGCGATAAATTAAACAATAGTGGTCACAACAAAGTAAAAAATGAATTAAAATAACGCGACAAAGCTTTTTCATCTTAAAAATACTGCTTATCTGAAGCTTATCAATATAGGTATTAAAAGCTCTACTGAACAATCAGATGTGGGAATGGCATATTTTAAATTCACACTCTTAATTAGTTTTAAGTTCTTAAAATATTTCACTTTGTCATATCTGTAACGGCTAATCTCACTCGAGCTCATCCCATTTTGGTTATAACCAAGGAATTTTTCTTCATCACTGTAATAAATCACAATAAATAAAAATGACACTGCATAGGGAACTGCAGAACATGATATTTATGTCTGAAATAAATAAGTATAGCCCCATCATATGCGTATAATAACAAGAATAACAAGAATAACAAGAATAACAAGAATAACAAGGGCAGCACGGTAGCACAAGTGATTAGCACTGTGGCTTCACAGCGCCAGGGTCCCAGGTTCGATTCCCTGCTGGGTCACTGTCTGTGCGGAGTTTGCACGTTCTCCCCGTGTCCGCGTGGGTTTCCTCCGGGTGCTCCGGTTTCCTCCCACAGTCCAAAGACGTGCAGGTTAGGTGGATTGGCCATGCTAAATTACCCGTAGTGTCCATAAGGGTTGGGAGGGGTTATTGGGTTGCGGGGATAAGGTGGAAGTGAGGGATTAATGTGGGTCGGTGCAGACTCGATGGGCCGAATGGCCTCCTTCTGCACTGTATGTTCTATGTAATCTATGTAATCATACGTTTGACATTATTTTATGAAAGACACTTGAAAGTCCTATCTTGTATCCCCTGCGGCTGGTTTTGACAGGCAGCTGAGGGAGTGGAGATGAGGTGGGTGGGGGTGCTCTGAGGTTTCGCAGCCTTAGAAGTGGAACGTTTAAACAATTGACTTTTCCAGTCAATACGATCTTTCCTCATGGCTGCCCTATTCCATTAGAAATTGGAGTGAAAAGATGAAACTTTCAGACACAACTAATCGTGTGTGAGAGAGGGGGTGTACAGAGAATGTCAGAGATGGAGAGAAAAAAAATGAAAAAGGGGAAAATGCAATGGAAAGACAGGGGTGGGAGAGTGGAAGGAGAAAGGCAATAATGGTTGAGGTTTTTAAAAAAACCTCAGCTCGCCACACTGAGATAATCATCTCCGTGTATAATTTGCTTACATTTTCAATTTTTAGGACCAGCACTCTTAAGTTAAACTCATTCAGAATTTTTTTTTAAATGCCATTAACAATGCTCACCAAACAATAAGCGTAATTTCTTCATTTGTGCAAAACTTATAATTTCCTCCAGAATGTGCTGGTTTTGTTCAGTGCAGGGTCCAAAGTTGGCTAAACTGGCGCAAAACGTCATGCCAAGTTGCGCTTGTGTAAGTTTTAGCACTAAGTTTAAAAAACATTGCACTAAATGCTGGAAATCATTGTCGGCCATTAGCAGGCCTTTGATTTGATTTGATTTGATTTATTGTCACATGTACCGAAGTACAGTGAAAAGTATTTTTCTGCGGCCGAGGGAAAATAGTGGACAAAAAGAATAATCGACAGAGAACATTGACAAATGGTACATCGACAAACAGTGATTGGTTACAGTGCGGAACAAGGGGCCAAACAAAGCAAATACATGAGCAAGAGCAGCATAGGATGTTGTGAATCCTCAAATCCGTAAGAAAACATAGAAGAACATTATTAGTAATTATATAAGAAGTGGAAAATAGTTTTAGTCGGTCAGAATGGTGATAGGAGATAAAAGAAAAGGGTCTGGGAGAGAGAGCTCGTAGAGAGTTGCCACCATCTTGGAGTGGAGTGAAGAGAGACCCTTAAAATTAAACTGTTTCTGTTGGGCACAGCGAGACTAAAAGAAAAGTTGTAAGTGCTTTGAATATACGAAGGGATGGATTATTGGACATCCAATATAAGAGCGAATGATTTGGTGTAGTCACTTCAAATTGTATTATTCACAAGTGGTAGACTAGGCACACTGGGTAAAAAAATAGATTAAATTTTTTGTGATAAACCCATGATGAGCTGTATTAATAAAACTGCACCTAGTTACCACAATTAAATAGGTCAGGAATGTTTTTAAAGAAATCTTTTAAAAATAATTACGAATGTGTTCAGAAGCATTGACTGAGAGTATTGGATCAGGGGAGATTGTTTGCTTTGCTGATGGATTTGAGTAGAAGCTTGAGGAAATTAGGTATCTCCAAACCAGAGCAATTTTGGGTGCAATTTGCATCCAGATTAACGATGGTCCCAAATGCAGCAACTCCGCCCCACAATGTATGTACAAATGTTACCCCTCACTCAGCTTAAAGCACCATTCTTCAAAATCACTTTCAGGGACAGGGGAATTCCTGAACTACCCTGATACAAAGTGGGAATTTTTAAATGGTTGCCATAACTCTCACATTAGATCATACGTTTCGAACAAGAAGAAGGATTTTACTTTGGGTGCCAAAACCAGAAACTCATCTATGAAGGACAATTTTCCTCTACGTTCCGGCCAAAATTGTGAAGTTTCAATTCAAGAAAGGAGGAAGCGATAGTTTTAGTGCATTTTCTGTTGACCGTTTTAGTGCATTTCCTGGTTGCAAGATTAGTTTTACTAGGTCAAAGGCCATGCCGGTGTGGGGAGGGGGGGGGTTGAGGGATAAACCACCGCCCCTTGCTAATTTCCCCTTTAGATGGTCCCCTATGAGATTTAAATATCTTGATTGATTGATTGATTTATTGGCACATGTACCGAAGTACAGTGAAAAGTATTTTTCTGCGGCCAAGGGAACATACATAGTACATAAACAGCAGAGAAAAAGAATAATCGACAAAGTGCGTCGACAAATAAGTAAAAGAGCTTTAGCAAGGCGGAACAGCGATAAAAGATAAAAGAAAAGGGGGTCTGGGTGAGAGAGCTCCAGTGAGTAATCATGCTCTGGTGCCATCTTGGAAAAGCCCATCTTGGGATTTTCATTACCCTTCCTTTATATCAGTTGGCCTCTTATCTAAGGTTCATCAAAGACTGGGTTAGGATGCACCCGGCATCCATCTAGCTTGACATTCAAGCAGAACAGTCAATTTTCCCTTTACACTTGTCTTTTTACGGTGACATTAAGGCGGATTCTTCTACATGTGGCAATCCTATTATTATTAATACTCAACAGGAGGCAATGGAGTAAACCTTCTCTGAACTGCTCCTAAAGCTGAGTGTAGAGGTTGGTCCACCAACTAGAAGGAAGATCGAAACTGACTTCCACTCTCGCGCCTACCCAGGACAGTCCAGGCTTACCACACGGTCTAAATGACCATGGATTCGATTCCTGGAGAGATCGAGGCATTTGTAAGCTGGGAGGCATGCCACCCTATCATCCTTCAAGCAGCTATGTCAGCAATTTGGCATCCCAAGAAAATCCTTTTTTAAGTATTTACAGCTTAACGACTTTATCGTTAACAAGTCTTCCCTGCGTCTTGACTCATCAATTTCCCCAGTGGAATAAATAGCGAATTCTGTAGACCCTAAAAAATTGATTAGTAAGTTCAAAGATTTTTTTAAATATAAATTTAGAGTGCCCAGTTCATTTTCTTTTCCAATTAAGAGGCAATTTAGCACGGCCAATCTACCTACGCTACACATCTTTGGGCTGTGGGGGTGAGACCGGACAGTGACCCAGGGTGGGATTGAACCCGGGTCCTCGGTGCTGTGAGGCAGCAGTGCTAACAACTGCACCACTGTGCCGCCGCAAAGTTCTATGACATTTTGAACACCTGCATCACCGTGCTGAGTGACCTGCAGGCATGGGAGAAGAACTTAGCTATCAAGATTAAAGACACATTAAGTAACATATGGTATTCTGCCGGTAAAAATTTGGTTTGCAATAAGATGAAGGAGACCCACTTCAAGATACTACATCATATTCATATTGCGCCTAGTCTCAGACACACATTTGATCCAGCCTTATTCACAATGTGCCCAAAGTGCCAGGTTGTCGAGGGCGATTATATACATTGTCTACGGGCCTGTGTCAAGATTTGATCCTATTGGTCAGGTGTGTTCAGGGAACTGGAGAGGACTTTTGAGACAGCCTTAAAGATATATCTGATTCAAGGCTCCACCTTGGTTGACTTGCTAAGCTTTCCACAAGTGAATGCATTTTAGTTCAACTCAATTTAATCCATTTCAAGTTGTTAGTCTGAATCGCAATACTTTGGGGTGAGCGATCTGTATTGTTATCCTTCCGTGTTAATGTGATCTTGCCCTTTTCCCTCCACTCCCTGTGGTGTCCTGTTGTTGGATTGATCCAGCTATTAAGCTAGAGGCACTGTTTCCTCACCTGACCTGTTCTGAAACTATTCTGTACTGTTCTGCTTGTATTTATGCTGGCAATAACTCCTGTAATAATAACAATCTTTGTTAGTGTCACAAGTCGGCTTACATTAACACTGCAATGAAGTTACAGTGAAAATCCCCCAGTCGCCACACTCTGGCGCCTGTTCAGGCACACTGAGGGAGAATTCAGAATGTCCAGTTCACCTAACAAGCATATCTTTCAGGACTTGCGCGAGGAAACCGGAGCACGCGGAGGAAACCCACGCAGACACGGGGAGAACGTGCAGACGCTGCACAGTGACCCAAGCCAGGAATCGAACCCGGGTCCCTGGCGCTGTGAAGCAACAGTGCTAACCACTGTGTTCTGTCTGTACCTGTTTTGCATCAATTCTTCTGTTATTTGTTGCATTTATTGTTCTCAAAAATGGGGAAAAAACTAATAAAAGATAGATTTTTTATAAAAGGGAGGAAGTTAGAAAGCGGGTAACTAAATCTTTCACAGGGAAGATGCTGCAAACGATTATTAAGGAGGTCATAGCAGAGCACTTAGAAAATCTTAATGCAATCAGGCAGAGTCAATATGGTTTTGTGAGGGTAGCATGCTGGCGCCGTGGTTAGCATTGCTGCCTCATGGTGCCGTGGTCCTAGGTTTACTCCATTGGCCCCCCACTCCCGAGACCACCCTAGCCTTCCAACCCAACCTGACTCCAATCCCCTCCATTGTCTGAACCCCCACACTCACTATGTCTGACCCCACCCATCACCCCCATGTCTGAGCCCACCCCCCAATGTCCGCCACACTGCCATGTCCGTTCCCCCATCCCCATATCCCCATGAACATATCCCTCCCCCTCCCCCGCTCCCACCCAACCCGATGTCCAAAGCTTTAAGAGCAGTTCAGAGAAGGTTTACTCCATTGCTTCCTGTTGAGGTTATCTTGTGAGAAAAGGATGAGCAGGTTGGGCCTGTATCCAGTGGAGTTCCGAAGAATAAGAGACCTTGCTGAAACATATAGGGCAGGATTCTCCATCCCGGGATACCCTGATTGCATTTCCCGATGGGGCAGCGGGGGTGGAAATCGGTATAGGCACCAATCCGAATGCGATGCTCCGACCCCCGCTGGTAGCATGAACGAGGTCCACAATGGGTGCCGGCGGGAGGGTGTAAATAAATGCAAATGGGTCTGAATGACTCATTTGCATCGATTCAGCGGGTCCAGTGCCCTTTGCTCCAGCCTCCCGTGATTCTCAAATCGCCGCAACCGGGTATCATGTGGCTCACTTGTGGTCTCAACACTTGTGAACCTGACGTGATGGACCACACAGTGGGCAAGGGGACACTCTTGTCCCACTGCAAGAGCCACCAACTAGGGCCACACAGGTAGAGACCATTTGAACCTACCTGAGGGCCACCCTCCCAACAACGCACTGCGTGCCCATGCCACCTCCAACAGACCCCCCTCCCTCCCCAAAGGCACCACTGTAATAGGGGAACCCCCCCTGCCGAAAGGAACCATCTGCACATACCAACAGCCCCCCCCTGCACACACAGACCACACCCCCCCCCACCACACGCACATGGAGAAGGGACCCCTGTCCCGAAGCTAGCGAGCAGTCCAGATGTGGTGTAGGAAGCATTATAGCTATACGCCTACTCGTGACAATAAGCGATTTTCATTGAAGGAGTGCAGCTGTGCCTGCATCTGGTTCCCACAGATATATTATCTGCAAGCCATTCATAGCTTTTGAGGAATGGTCTGTAATTGATTTGTAAAAAAACATCTGCAGCTTTGATCCATCATATCCCTTCACACTTCCGTGGCCTAAGTGGTGAAACCCCAAAGTTTGTGAACATTGACCACATCAAAGAGAGGTAAATGCATTCCAAGCACTAAGTGCATTCCAATCACTCAAGAATGTGATTTAACTGCACTATCCCCCATAAGAAAGACCCCCACCAGAGACCCCCCCCATAAGAGAGACCCCCACCAGAGACACATGCCCATTACAGAGACTCCCACCAGAGACCCCCTATAAGAGAGCCCTCACTATTTGAGACCTGCACTAGGGACCCCCAGAAGAGACCTCCACCAGGGACCCCCTATTACAGAGACCCACAGTAGAGACCCCACCCCATAAGACCGATCCCCACCAGAGATCCCACCCAATACAGAGACTACTGTCTGTCAGAGACAGTGAAAATAGTCATTGCTTTAAAACCCACCTGAGCAATACACCTGCTGGCTCAGACAGTGAAATCAGAACCTGTAAATTCCTAAAAATCGAAAGCCACGTTAGCTGGGTTTAAACCCCCTCAAATCTATGATCTGCTAGGCTTTCATTCATATCAATGGGAATTGGTTTTACTAGGCCGTGATTGACAATTTACACACAGCCAGCTGTCTGGATTATTTAATTTCACTTCCCTTTATGCTTTAATGGATCTCACGTACCCTGCTGTGATACTAATTGTAATGTTTATAAACATCTAGCTGTGATTGACAGCTCTTGGATCACATCAAAGGCAGTTAAGTGGTCTCACTTTCCTCTTTTTCTCTGCAGAAAGCACTTAACTGCTTTTGATGTGGGCCAAGGGATGCCAATCATAACCGAATGATGAGACCTACTGGACTTAGATGTGTGTTAGAGACATCCAAAAATGTAATAACATTGATTCTTTGACTCACAATCACCTCCAACTAGGTTCAACGCCCAATACCGTACTGGAAATGTCCATCCTTTCAGCAAAGCCCTACATGAATAGCAAATGCGCCGTGAAGGACGCACAGCCCATCTAATTAATTTTCTCATTTAAATATACACCAATTCACTGTAAGTTCCTCAAAGTTATTTAACTCAAACATCTGTTTTGGACATATTCTGTGCCAACTATAAATACTCCTGCTAATTACAGAGAAATTTGAACTGCTGGGTATTCTGCAAACCCTGTCCAATTATATGTACTGGTGATAAAGGATGTGCAATATATCAGCATTTTACTGATTGAAGTATTTCAACAACATGATCTTCATCTGAGCATTTCTAAAACTGAGTTCTGCTCGATAAATATGGCTAAGCACAGTGTTCCCTACAATGGGGTTGTTACCGTGAAACGATCATTAAAGAGGTCATTTATTTTTGAAGTAGCATATGGGAGACGTTTAACGAAAATTTCCTGCAAATGCCTACATTTTTTTTGTCAACAATTACCTCAGAAAATATAGGATAGTCACCACGAAAAACAGTCTGGGAAGTGGGAAGATCGATTGGAATGGTCTGAAGGGTTCAACCTTTTCGAACACTTGCGCACAGGGAAGCAGCAGGAAAAAGGCTTTTTTTTTTTTAATTTGCCTCGAAGCAGGCCGGCAGCCTCTAAGAATGGAGAGACGCCACTTAGTGGAGGATCCCTTTAACTGCCATTGCTGCAAGCCCGCTACAGGACTGTTAGCGACATGTTTTGCTGGGAAGGTTAAGAACTGGTGAATCAGGCATTTCCAGATTTCCAATTCAGAAATGATGACTGATTCAGACACAGTTTTGCCGCACTGGAAATAACCTCTTGTCTGTTGCACTATTGGTTTACTGTCTGGATTTAATTTCACTTCCCTTTATGCTTGAATGGATCTCAGGTACCCAGCTGTGATACTAATTGGAATGTTTACAAACATCTAGCTGTGATTGACAGCTCATGGATCACATCAAAGGCAGTTAAGTGGTCTCACTTTCCTCTTTTTCTCTGCAGAAAGCACTTAACTTTCCAAGTTAACTGTGGTCCAAGAGATGCCAATCATAGCCGAATCATAGCGCATTTGCTATTCATGTAGGGCTTTGTTGAAGGGATGGGCATTTCCAATACGGTATTGGGCGTTGAACCTAGTTGGAGGTGAGTGGCAGTGTTGGGGCTGGTTTAGCACAGGGCTAAATAGCTGGCTTTTAAAGCAGACCAAGGCAGGCCAACAGCACGGTTCAATTCCCGTACCAGCCTCCCCGAACAGGCGCCAGAATGTGGCAACTAGGGGCTTTTCACAGTAACTTCATTTGAAGCCTACTTGTGACAATAAGCAAATTTCATTTCCTTTTACATTTTTCAAGAGTGGCAACAGGAAATAAGATTTGTTCGGCAGGAAAGGCGCATCGAAAAAGGATTTTTAAATAAGAAATATATTTTTCAGAATTACCAATGTTAGGTACTGAAATATATTTCAAATGTTTGCAGTGGAAAAGCACAGAATATTGATTGTACAAGGAATGCATTGTACCCAAAACAAACACCTCTCCATGAAGTTGCTGTCTTCAGTAGTAGTGGTTGTGGGGGAGGAACATAGGAACATGAGTGTGTCATTTACCCCCTCAAGCTTCTTCTGCTGTTAATCAGCGAGATCATGGGTGATATGTTCCCCCAACTCCACTTACCCACCTTTGCTCCATATTCCTAAACAAACCAACATCTATCGCTCCTCGCCTAGAAAGTTTCATTTGACAAAGGATCCAGAGCATTTTGGGGGAAGAGCGTTTTGGATTTTCACCAATGTTTTCTGATATCACTCCAGAATGGCCTAGCACTAATTTTAAGATTCTAGCCCCTTGTTCTGGATTCCATTCCCAAAAGAAATAGTTTCACTCTATCTATCACATCGAATTGACATTGATCAGGACCTGAACTGGACTAGGCACATTAATTCTGTGGCTACCAGAGCAGGTCAAAGGCTAAGAATCCAACGGTGAGTCACTCAACTGCTGATCCTCACCGCCCCCCCCCCCCCCCCCCACCCACCACCACCACCACCCCCCGCCCCCCCCCCCCTACAATCCAAAGCTTGTCCATCGTCTACAAGGCACAAGTCAGGAGTATGATGGAATACTCCCCACTTGCCTAGATGAGTGCAGCTCCAACAACGCTCAAGATGCTCAACACCATCCAGGACAAAGCAGCCCACTTGATTGCTCCTCCTTCCACAAACACTCATTCACTCCACCACCAACGAACAGTGGATCAGCCGTGTGTACCATCTACAAGATGCACTGGAGTATCTCGCCAAAGTTCCTTAGGCAGCACCTTCCAAACCCACGAACACTAACATCTATATAGACAAGAGGAGCTGATACCTGGGAACCCCACCACCTGGAGGTTCCCCTTCAAGCCACTCACCACCTTGACTTGGAAATATATCGCCGTTCCTTCACTGTCTCGAGGTCAAAATCCTGGAACTGTCTGCCTGACAGCGCTGTGGGTGTACCCACACCTCAGGGACTGCAGTGGTTCACGAAGGCAGCTCACCATCACCTTGTGAGGGGCAACTAGGGACGGACAATAAATGGTGGCCTAAACGCCAATGCCCACATCCCGTAAATGAATTTTTAAAAATGACTGCTTAATTTAAACTTCCGTTCGCTCACCCCTGAAACTCTTAACCTTAAGGCGGTATTTCAGTACCATGGTCAATGTGTAAAAGATGGTAACCTGATTGGTAGAATTGCCAAATCTCTCATGGCCTCCTTTTTATATTGTAGGATGCTATCACCTGGGAAAAGCTGCTACATAGAACAATTCGTCGGGTTGTGGTATCTGTTTGAAAAAAGCTTGTAATTTTGTAGCTGTTGGTACGCTATACCTTGTTTTGCCAACTGTGATAAAGACACTCATTTCACAGCTCAGGGGCCAGGTGTTTGAGTACAGTGCTATGGACCTGCCAATGTTCCTCAATTTCTCAATCTCAAATATCTTCCCCATTGTTGGCTAATCATGCTTCATCAACTGTGAAAGCCTCAAGATTGCCTCCCCCCGCCCCAACCCCCACCAGCCCCCACGCATCCTCTGCGCTGAAGTGCTCTGAACATGTGAAACACGGAAGGAAAACGGTGAAAAATGCTCAAGTGTTTTCAAAGGGAATTTCTCCAGTTGTGTCCTGTGGAAAGGTAGATTATTATCGGAAAGGTGAAGCAACTGTTGGGGCCAGATTCTCACCCACGTGATGAGCAGTTTGAGCTGGGAAATTATCCCATTTGCCAGGTACTCCTTTGATTCAAAGGGCCTCGTTTGACCAAATTTTCACTCCTGTGAGGCAGGGGTGAAATAGAGCGTGGCCTCCCGACCCCAGAAGCAGATCATAGTTGGCTATGGCGTGAGTGGTTTGGGGCCAGTGAGTGTTGAGGTGGGCTGATAGAAGTCCAACCACAGTTCTCTAAGACTTCCCCATTGTTTCAGATGATTTGAGACCTAAATCCCTCGTACCCATTCACTCCTCGCACCCACCCAACACATCCCCCATACCACCCTTGCCACCTTCATGTCAACTGAGTAACCTCTTACAAAAGCAAACACATTTATATCCAGACAACAAAGTGAGATCATTCTTTAACAGCTTCTTTAACTGCCTATGAAACTGTAAACTCAGAAACCCCTGTTCTGATAATTGTAGTTTTTGAAACTCAGTCAAGCAT